>NC_083342.1:122411224-122743984 GCF_019175385.1 Lycium barbarum
ATAATAACCAAACAGGTTGTTACAGAAAAGAAGGAATCAAATCGTATAATAAGAAATCTTAATAGAAATCACTTAAAAGGTAAAAGGAATAATATGCAAGCTCTTTATCAGAATATGGTTTACTTTGGCATCCCTAAAGATTAACTTGCTTTAAAGGAATCTCTTACTATATCTTTGCTAGACTTCCATATTTTCAGTTTAATTTATTATTTAAATTGTTGTGCAGTATGCTCAGCTCCACGAGTTAATTTTGGCACCAGGAAAATAGATGTACTTACAATCATAAGATATACTTGGTAATCTATGTAGATTGTTCTTCTAAGATTATTACGTGAGGTATTTAAGTTATTTATATAGTAGTAACTTCAATAATCGAAGCCTTCCCGTTAAAATTTTATTTTCTTCTTTATACTATTTGAAATATACACATAAAGAAATCAATCTCTTTATAGTAGAAAAATGGATTGTTGTCTATTGATGAAAAAAAATGTAATTTTACGATTTGAAAGACTTTTTATAATCAATCAAGTCTTTAAAGCTCTTTTGGCAATAACTGGTAAGTTTTAAGTGTAACAATTGATATTATAATTACAAATAAGCAATCACATGTTTGGATAGAAATGTTGAAATTGAGTTGAACTTATCTTCTATTATTGTACTTCTTTCTCAGTAATGCAGTTACTAACATGTTAGTAAATTGATGTGTTTGGTAAAACAAATACTAAATTTTGCAGTATTTGTCAGTCTTTCCAGAGATTGTTGCATTCGAAGGTAGTCATAGATACTATGGTAAATTTTTATTCTTGTCGGTTAGATTATGTTTTATTTTAATACTACATTCTACATGAATCATATGCATGTATTTTGAATCAAATTTAGTACTTTGATTGTGTTGTATTTAATGATGACTATGTATGTTAATATTTTACTTTTCAAATATATGTAAGAGAATTTGGATTTCGAATCGAAGCTGGCTAACTTTCCTTCTGTTCCTTTTTTTTTTAAAAGAAATTTCATTTCCTTCTTCCATGAATATCAAAAAAGGAGGAATCAAATAGTATAATAAGAAATCTCAATACAAATCATTTAAAATACAAAAGGAATAATATGCTAGCTCTTGATCAGAATATGGTTTACTTTGGCATGCCTACGGATTAACTTCCTCTAAAGGAATCTCTTACTTTATATTTGTTAGACTTCTATATTTTCAGTTTAATTTATTGTTTAATTTGAAAATGTTGTATAGTATGCTCATGTCCACGAGTTAATTTTGGCACCAGGAAAATAGATGTACTTACAATCATAAGATATACTTGGTAATCTATGTAGGTTGTTCTTCTAAGATTATTAAGTGAGGTATTTAAGTTATTTATACAGTAGTAACTTCAATAATCGAAGCCTTCTCGTTAAAATTTTATTTTCTTCTTTATACTATTTGAAATATACACATATAAAGAAATCAATCTCTTTATTGTAGAAAAATGGATTGTTGTCTATTGATTAATTTTTTTTTTATAATTTTACGATTTGAAAGACTTTTTATATCCAATCAAGTCTTTAAAGCCCTTTTGGCAATAACTGGTAAGTTTTAAGTGTAACAATTGATATTATAATTATAAATAAACAATCACATGTTTGGATAGAAATTTTGAAATTGAGTTGAACTTGTCTTCTATTATTGTACTTTAAATACTTTCTCAGGCAATTGTGCAGTTACTAACATGTTAGTAAATTGATGTGTTTGGTAAAACAAATACTAAATTTTGCAGCATTTGTCGGTCTTTCCAGAGATTGTTGCATTCAAAGGTAGTAAGAGATACTATGGTAAATTTTTATTCTTAATGGTTAGATTATGTTTTATTTTAATACTACATTCTACATGAATCATATGCATGTATTTTCAATCAAATTTAATACTTTGATTGTGTTGTATTTAATGATGACTATGTATGTTAATATTTTACTTTTCAAATATATGTAAGAGAATGTGGATTTCGAATCGAAGTTGGCTAACTTTCCTTCTTTTCCCTTTTTTTTTTAAAGTAATGTCATTTCCTCCTTCCATGAATATAAAAAAAGGAGGAATCAAATCGTATACCAAGAAATCTTAATACAAATCACTTAAAAGGAAAAAGGAATAATATGCAAGATCTTGATCAAAATATGGTTTACTTTGGCATCCCTAAAGATTAACTTGCTCTGAAGGAATCTCTTACTTTATCTTTGTTAGACTTCTATATTTTCAGTTTAATTTATTGTTTAATTTGAAAATGTTGTGCAGTATGCTCAGTTCCACGAGTTAATTTTGGCCTCAGAAAAATAGATGTACTTACAATCATAAGATATCCTTGGTAATCTATGTAGATTGTTCTTCGGGAAAATACATAACCCCCCGCCCCCCCAACGTATACTCGGATTAATTCTGACGCACCCAACCTTTGCGGGCGACCTATTACCCCCCTGGCCTTAATTTTTTCTGTATTTTTGTACCTTTTTGGCTGACGTGGCAAAAAAAAAAATTAATAGCGAGTGAAAACAGTAAAAATAGTTTTTATATTTTAATAAAAATTATTTTTTTTAAAAAAAACCCATTTTTTCTCTTTCTTCTTCTTTCTCCTTTTTCTCTTTCTTTTTCTTTCTCCTGAACCACCCCCACCGCCGCCATGCCGCCGCCACACTGTCGCCACCGATGCCGACATGATTGAACACAACCCAGATTGTGAAATCATGGGCAGTTCGTGCAATTTCTACATTGTTGTTAAATTCCATTCCCCATGAATTTCCATGAAATTTAACAAATGACAAGAGGAGTAGTTTGGACAATTTCCATGAAATTTAACAAACAACAATTTCCATTGTTGTTAAATTTCAGTCCATGATTGAACATAGCCCAGAAAGGAAGAAATTGCACAGTTTATCCTTCAAATGGATTATTCTTCAAATGGGTGTCAATGACAATTTCTTCAAATGGGTGGGGCAAGAGGAGCGAGGGTTGGGGGGGGGGGGGGGGGGGCAGCAGCAGCTCCTCGAGTTTAGGGGGGCGGGGGGCTGCCTGAAATGATGAAGAATAAGGGGGGTTTATCATGAAATTGAATGTGTGTGTTAATAGAGGAAGAAAATGGGTTGAATGTTTCTTGAAAATAAACTCTTTATGATTGATGATTAAATTGAATGTGTGTGTTAATGGAGGAATAAAATAGGTTGAATATGTGTGTGTTAATGGACGAAGAAAATGGTTTGAATGTGTATTGTTAATGGAGGAAGAAAGTGAGTTGGATGTGTGTGTGTTAATGGAGGAAGAAAATGGGTGGATGGATTTCTTGAAATGAAGAAGAAGAAGAAGAAGAAGAAGAAGAAGAAGAAGAAGAAGAAGAAGAAGGGTTTAGTGATGAAGAAGACAAAATTAATGGTTAATTAGTGTAAATATAATTAATAAAAGAAAAATCAAATGAGAAAAAGAAAGGAAAAGTGACAGTGACGTGGCAGCAACGTGGCACCAATGTGGCGGAGAGTGTGCAACACTCTCCACTGTGCAACTAGGCTTCAATTTTTTTTGGCTACGTCAGTAAAAAAATGGTACAAAAATACAGAAAAAATAAGGCCGGGGGGATAATAGGTCGCCCGCTAAGGTTAGGTGCGTCATAATTAATCCAAGTATACGTTGGGGGGGGGGGGGGGGGGTTTATGTATTTTACCGTGTTCTTCTAAGATTATTACGTGAGGTATTTAAGCTATTTATATAGTAGTAACTTCAATAATCGAAGCCTTCCTGTTAAAATTTTATTTCTTCTTTATACTATTTGAAATATACACATTTAAAGAAATCAATCTCTGTATACTAGCAAAAGGGATTGTTGTCTATTGATATATTTTATTTTATTTTGCAATTTTACAATTTGAAAGAATTTTTATAACCAATCAAGTCTTTAAAAACCTTTTGGGAATAACTTCTAAGTTTTAAGGGTAACAATTGATATTATAATTATAAATAAGCAATCACATGTTTGGGTAGAAATGTTGAAATTGAGTTGAACTTATCTTCTATTATTGTACTTCAAATACTTTCTCAGACAATTGTGCAGTTACTAACATGTTAGTAAATTGATGTCTTTGGTAAGACAACTACTAAATTTTACAGCATTTGTTGGTCTTTATAGAGATTGTTGAATTCGAAGGTTGTCAGAGATACTGTGGTTAATTTTTATTCTTAACGGTTAGGTTATGTTTTATTTTAATACTATATTCTACATCAACCATATGCATGTACATTGAATCAAATTTAGTACTTTGATTGTGTTGTATTTAATGATGACTATGTATGTTAATATTTTACTTTTCAAATATATGTAAGAGAATCTGGATTTCGAAATGAAGTTGGCTAACTTTCTTTCTATAACGACCCGTTTGGTCATTATAGTTCTTTCGGCATTTTCGCCTGTTCCCTATCATTGATTAGCTCCCTTTTGACCCGAGGGGACGGTTGACATGCTTCTCGGGTTGTCTAGACCGAATTCAAGCAAGTTTGATGAAAATATAAGCTTAAAGTGAAAAATAGTTGATGGGAAGTTGACTTTTAGCCAAACAGACCTTTTCCGAAATTTCGCCGATTTGGAGAGGTTCGAATGGTCGTTTGGAACCTGTATGTGTATTTGGTTTGGTTCCCAATGCATTCAGATGCATTTCGGGACTTGGGATGGAAAATTGGAATTAAGGCATCAAGGATTGACTCGGTCATCGAGACTCCATTGGAAATTTCGAGACCACGAGCGAGTTTGCAGCGTATTTTTGTGTGGGTTTGGGTGGTCGAGTTGTGAGCAGATGGCCTCGAGAATAACTCGGGATTTCGATTGAAGACTTAGAAAAAAAAAGAAGGGAATTCTGGTGTCTGGTACCCGCAATGGCGGCACTCGAGTAGTCTTAGCGGCACCGATGTGGAGGTGTGATGACCGCTAGGGCGGCCATGTGTAATGTTGGCCATACCGCTGTGGCGGTATCTTAGCCGCCGTAGCGGCATCCCTACCTCAGTGGCTGTGACAGACAGTTATATTTCATTAAATGTGTCTTAAATAAGCCTTATACCCTCATTATTTCCCATCTCGATATTGGAGCTGGAGGAAACTGTTCTTGGAGATAATTTTAGAGAAATTCTTGGAGGTAAACTTTGCCTAATCTTTTACTCTTCGTTAATCACAATCATATTAGACTCCTCCCTTCCCATTAACAATCCCTTAGAAATGAAATTTGAAGGAGGGTTTGGGAAACTTTTCCTTAGGGTCATGTATAATAAATTGATGATGGTTATGCTAAAATTTGATGAATCTAAGCTTATTAATCATATATCTTCCACTTTTAACGTTGAATTTCGGATTCGGAGACTTAAGGTTCATACCCAATTTGAGGGTTTTTACTTGAATCAAAAATTTGGATAATACTTAGGCTAAATCAACAATTAATGGTTGGATAATGATTACCTAGTACGCAATTTGGTATTTTCCCCGAGAATTTCCTATTTTGCCCTTGTGTGCCCATTTCCCCAATTTCTAGGGTTAAAATGGACCGAATTGAAATAGTAGCAATATTAGTATCATTCTTCATGATTTCTAATATGTAATTTGATTATGCTTAGACTACTTTGGTTCTGAGGTTCAGCAGAAGGGCAAAGTGAAGGAGTGATTTGTTGGTGTTGCCGTTCAGCAGTCCCGGTAGGTTACGGCTTATCTTTGGAGAGAATTCATATAGTGAAGCGCATATTTAGATTATAATGTCAAAGACAGCATGTAAACCTCTGGGTATGAAGTCGGGATAGATATTGCCTTCGTTTAGGCCCTGTTGTGTGTTGGGACTAGCCACCTCGTTATGTGTGTTGATTGTTCCATTATGATGGCTTGACGCCGTGAGTAGTGGCAGATATCGGAATCTGTGTTATTGACATGACTGAGATAGGAGTGATATATCTTTTGTTGGTATTTGCATTATGATACATTGTCGGCATACCCGTTGTTGGTACTTCTGATATCGATCTATTGTTGGCGTACCTCTGTATCGGTACTTGTGATATTGATATATTATTAGCATACCATTGTTGGTGTACCCCCTCGTTGGTACTTGTGATATTGAACTTGATTATTGATGGTTGATATACGCATTGCACGCATTCTCACACATTTATATGCATGGTCGATACCCGGGGATGATCCAGTATCGTTGATTCCGTAAACTAATATTTTGATAAACTCTTTACTTGAGTGATTGTGAAAAGGCCGATGTCCGAAGGTCAATTCCAGAATCGTTAATTGTATGACAATGTTATTGATCAACTCTTTTACTTGACTGATTGTGAGAAGGCCGATGTCTGAGGTTCAATTCCGGAATCGTTGATTGTGTGAGATAGATATTTGACAGACTCTTTTACTTGAGTGATTGTGAGATGACCTATGACCGATGATTTATTCCGGCATCGTTGTTGCATGGCTGATTCCGATGATATCCCGAAATCATTGTTAGTTCATGGACTCCGCGGGTCCCCTAAGGTAGTGTCGATGAGACTCCCCTTGTGAGCAATTAGTCGGGTTCCCGTCTGTCTGTTGGGCAAAAATCCGGGACAGATGGCACTTAGACTTCGCGAGTCACGCTGGGTTGTGCTACCGAGACGTGGAAATTTTCGTCCGGGGTACATGTCTACACCTCATTTGCATTGCATTGCATTGCATTCATACCATTATCACACTGCATTGCATTGCATTGCATTCATACCATTATCACACTTCATTGCATTATGACTTGATTGAGATGTTTGATGATTGGATTGTGATAATTGGATTGGATCGGACATATTGGAACTTGACGTATTTGGGTTTAGATGCTTACGTGCGATGACGGATACTTGGTTGTGATTATATTGTTTTATACTTGCTAGATTCCTTGCTTATCTGCTTATTTTCTGAATTGTATTAATTATACTTAGTCGGCCGATGATGCCAACCAGTACTGTTGTTTGTACTGACCTGCACTTGCTGTATTCTTTTATGAATGTCACGACCCAATCTGACACTTAGGTTGTGACCGGGCACCTTTCGAGCTTCTACCCAAAAGGCAAACCCTCTAAGCTAATCATGTGAAAATTAATGAATAAAATGAATAATACGCAAAGTCTCGTCATATAACGAAAAGTGCGGAAGCGAAATACAAATACTGAGTCTTGCCCATAAACCCCATAAAATGTGTAAGTCATGGAACTACTAGTCTGAATAGAAAAGTACGAGATGAAGCTCGGAATACTACTAAGTCAACTAAAGAAGAAGAGGCCGCCATGATCTAATGGTGGCTCACCTCTATTGAACTGGACTGCACAAAGCTGGAGTGAATCAAGTATCGGCTACCTGGTCACCGTTAACCACACCTGCACACATACAACATCAACAAGTGTGAGTCTAAAAGACCCCGCAAGATCATCGACATTCTCAGCTTACCCCTGGAGCAAGTCTTTGATATCCCTGATAATGCATAAAAGCAATTACACAGTACAAGTATATTAAATATACACAAACACTGAAGCTAAAGCTAAAATCATGAAGCACAACCAAGCAAAACATGAAATACTCTAAATCTGAATCTATGCCCACGGGACATAGTACGTATTTATCTATGTCTTACCCCATTTTTCGGAGAGGGCATTATTTACCCCCATCTTACCTGGACGAGCATGAAATACACTGAATCTGAACGTATGCTCACGGGACATAGTACGTATTTGTCTATGTCTTACCCCGTCTTCCGGAGTGGGCATTATTTACTCCCATCTTACCCGGGTTACTTAAAATTCTAGCATCTATCTCTCACCGAACATTAATGGGACATGTGGAAGTATGCCCCTCTGAAGATATGATAAGTGGAACATACATCCATTCAATACCACTTCTAAACTTTACAGTTATATAAATAGTAACTATTTAAGCGAAATTACGCTAAAGGACTTATACGGTCATTACTTTAGAAACTTGAAAATTATCCAATTTAGATCATGCTTGCCCACTCACACGAACTAAATGGTTTAAATGCATACATACAACACAAACCATATGTTTTTTATGAAAAGCAAGTAAACTAAGAGTTAAAGTCTCACTTGCCTTATAACCGGAATGCAACCTCTCCGAAAGTGCCAAATTTCCTTCAAACAAACTCCAATAGCCTCAATCTATTCAATACCGTAAATAAATAGTCCAAATTAGCCTAGGAAAACTAATCCTATAATTTTAGGTTTAGAACTAAATCTTAACATTCTATACCTTGATTCCATGATTCTTTGAAAAAGTGGAAATTGTATCTCAATACCATTAATAAACAATTTTGTAAATATATATACATGTTGTAGTCTCAAAATAAATATAGTGATTGTAAAGTGAAACTTCTGTCAAGTGAAACTTCAGGCTTGAAAACTTTTATTTTCCTTCACATTATTTTACATGCGGAAGAAAACCAAAAAAAACATTCAAACATTCTTACTGGTCTTTGAAGTTTACCATAGTTTAGGTAAAATATATAGTTTCTTTATGAAAGGATAACACTTTGAAAATTTAATATTAAAGAATAGAAAGAAAGAAAGTAAGAAAGAAAGAAAGTAAGAAATAAAGAAACCAACAAAAAAAAAATTGGCACTAAACAATGCACTGTGCACGTGATGTGCAGAAAAGCAAACTTTTCTTTCACCCTTTTGAAATCAATTTTGTAGTCAAAATTTACAATTCTTCATCCTTGCAATGTGGTCCCCTCTAGATATTAGGTATCACTAGTCCCCAAATAGTCATAACTGTTATATATAAAGAAGGAAAGAATTGAGATAAAAATTTTGCACTGACACAGTGCACGAGAATTGCACAAATTCAGCCCTTTGAAAACCCACTTTCAATCTAATGTTATTTGGTCCCTCCAATGATTACATAATAATTGCTTTCTATATTAAAATAATATTTAATGTTATTTCCCCCTAAGCCAGTTCAAGCACACAGCTATACACCTATCTTAGGAAATTGAATACTATACCTGAATGTTTCTCTTATCTTCTTTTGCCAAGGGAAATCATTACCGGTGACTTTTCTTTCTTTTGAAAACCACGAACTGCCCTTCTGCTCTTTCTTTTTCCATGCTAGAAATAATATAATAATTTTTCTGTGCCTCCCCCTTTACCTAGGAACGTGACCAGTAAGTTGAAGTAGTGGGCCTGGCCCACCTATTTACTCTTAACTAATTTAACATCTCATATATTATATCATATGAATAATATTTAATTAAATACATATACATCCATATTATATGAATAAATTCCATAATTAACCGCTTTAATACAAGACCGCTAAAATTAAATAAACTATGAATAAGGAAGTAATTCTAAACACTTAGAAAATTTTTGGGTTGTTACAATGAATGCAGAGTACCAGGTCGAATCCACTTCTGTGACCCGTGGCTGATCGACACTTCAACTTCCTCTCGAGTTTTCAGGGTGACCATGGCGTCCGCTGACCTTGAAGACTTTCCTACCATATGTCTTACTTTTACTTCAGAGACATAGGCATTATGTATTAGTATTCCAGACTGTATTCTTCTTCTTAGATGCTCTTGTATTATTCGGACTAGACCCTGGGGGTATTTACTGTCTTCTGCACTTTTACTGTATATTGATATCGTGACACTTACGTATTTATTGATTTCCGCTACTTAATTTAATTCAATTTTTGTTGGGATGAGGGTTCGCTTACCGAGGTGGGACAGTAAGTGCCCGCGCGGCCTAAGCAAAATGGGTAGTGACACTTTCCTTCTGTTCCTTTTTTTTTTTTTTTTGAGAAATGTCATTTCCTCCTTCCATGAATATCAAAAAAGGAGGAATCAAATTCTATAATAAGAAATCTCAATACAAATCACTTAAAAGGCAAATGGAATAATATGCCAACTCTTGATCAGAATATGGTTTACTTTGGCATGCCTAAAGATTAACTTGCTCTAAAGGAATCTCTTACTTTATCTTAGTTAGACTTCTATATTTTCAGTTTAATTTATTATTTAATTTGAAAATATTGTACAGTATGCTCAACTCCACGAGTTAATTTTGGCATTAGGAAAATAGATGTGCTTACAATCATAAGGTATCCTTGGTAACCTATGTAAATTGTTCTTCTAAGATTATTACGTGAGATATTTAAGTTATTTATATAGTAGTAACTTCAATAATCAAAGTCTTCCCGTTAAAATTTTATTTTCTTCTTTATACTATTTGAAATATACACATATAAAGAAATCGATCTCTTTATAGTAGCAAAATGGATTGTTGTCTACTGATAAAAAAAATTGTAATTTTACTATTTGAAAGACTTTTTATATCCAATCAAGTCTTTAAAGCCTCTTTGGAGATAACTGGTAAGTTTTAAGTGTGACAATTGATATTATAATTATAAATAAGCAATCACGTGCTTGGAAAGAAATGTTGAAATTGTGTCGAACTTATCTTCTATTATTGTGCTTCAAATACTTTCTCAGGCAATTGTGCAGTTACTAACATGTTAGTAAATTGATGTGTTTGGTAAAACAAAGATTAAATTTTGTAGCATTTGTCGGTCTTTCCAGAGATTGTTGCATTCGAAGGTAGTCAGATGTACTATGATAAATTTTTATTCTTAATGGTTAGATTATGTTTTATTTTAATACTACACTCTACATGAATCATATGCATGTATTTTGAATCAAATTTAATACTTTGATTGTGTTGTATTTAATGATGACTATGTATGTTAATATTTTACTTTTCAAATATATGTAAGAGAATATGGATTTTGAATCGAAGTTGGCTAAATTTCCTTCTGTTCCCTTTTTTTTTTAAAGTAATGTCATTTCCTCCTTGCATGAATATCAAAAAAGGAGGAATCAAATCGTATAATAAGAAATCTTAATACAAATCACTTAAAAGGAAAAAGGAATAATATGCAAGCTCTTGATCAGAATATGGTTTACTTTGGCATCCCTAAGATTAACTTGCTCTAAATGAATCTCTTACTTTATCTTTGTTAGACTTCTATATTTTCAGTTTGAGTTATTGTTTAATTTGAAAATGATGTACAGTATGCTCAGCTGCACGAGTTAATTTTGGTACTAGGAAAATAGAGGTACTTACAATCATAAGATATCCTTGGTAACCTTTGTAGATTGTTCTTCCAAGATTATTACGCAAGATATTTAAGTTATTTATATAGTAGTAAGTTCAATAATCGAAGCCTCCCCGTTAAAATTTTATTTTCTTCTTTATACTATTTGAAATATACACATTTAAAGAAATCAATCTCTTTATAGAAGAAAAATGGATTATTGTCTATTGGTTTTTTTTTTTTTTTTTTTTGTAATTTTACGATTTGAAAGACTTTTTATAACCAATCAAGTCTTTAAAACCCTTTTGGCAATAACTGGTAAGTTTTAATTGTAACAATTGATATTATAATTATAAATAAGCAATCACATGTTTGGGTAGAAATGTTGAAATTAAGTTGAACTTATCTTCTATTATTATACTTCAAATAGTTTCTCAAGCAATTGTGCAGTTACTAACATGTTAGTAAATTGATGTGTTTACTAAAACAAATACTAAATTTTGCAGCATTTGTCGATCTTTCCAGAGATTGTTGCATTCAAAGGTAGTTAGATATACTATGGTAAATTTTTATTCTTAACGGTTAGATTATGTTTTATTTTAATACTATATTCTACATGAATCATATGCATGTATTTTGAATCAAATTTAGTACTTTGATTGTGTTGTATTTAATGGTGACTATGTATGTTAATATTTTACTTTTCAAATATATGTAAGATAATTTGGATTTCGAATTGAAGTTGGCTAACTTTCCTTCTGTTCCTTTTTTTAGAAATGTCATTTCCTCCTTACATGAATATCAAAAAAGGAGGAATCAAATCATATAATAAGAAATCTTAATTCAAATCACTTAAAAGGCAAATGGAATAATATGCAAGCTCTTGATAGAATATGGTTTACTTTGGCATGCCTAAAGATTAACTTTGCTCTAAAAGAATCTCTTACTTTATCTTAGTTAGACTTCTATATTTTCAGTTTAATTTATTATTTAATTTGAAAACATTGTACAGTATGCTCAACTCCACGAGTTAATTTTGGCATTAGGAAAATAGATGTGCTTACAATCATAAGGTATCCTTGGTAACCTATGTAAATTGTTCTTCTAAGATTATTACGTGAGATATTTAAGTTATTTATATAGTGGTAACTTCAATAATCAAAGTCTTCCCGTTAAAATTTTATTTTCTTCTTTATACTATTTGAAATATACACATATAAAGAAATCGATCTCTTTATAGTAGCAAAATGGATTGTTGTCTACTGATTAAAAAAATTGTAATTTTACTATTTGAAAGACTTTTTATATCCAATCAAGTCTTTAAAGCCTCTTTGGAGATAACTGGTAAGTTTTAAGTGTGACAATTGATATTATAATTATAAATAAGCAATCACGTGCTTGGATAGAAATGTTGAAATTGTGTCAAACTTATCTTCTATTATTGTGCTTCAAATACTTTCTCAGGCAATTGTGCAGTTACTAACATGTTAGTAAATTGATGTGTTTGGTAAAACAAAGATTAAATTTTGTAGCATTTGTCGGTCTTTCCAGAGATTGTTGCATTCGAAGGTAGTCAGATGTACTATGGTAAATTTTTATTCTTAATGGTTAGATTATGTTTTATTTTAATACTACACTCTACATGAATCATATGCATGTATTTTGAATCAAATTTAATACTTTGATTGTGTTGTATTTAATGATGACTATGTATGTTAATATTTTACTTTTCAAATATATGTAAGAGAATATGGATTTTGAATCGAAGTTGGCTAAATTTCCTTTTGTTCCCTTTTTTTTTTAAAGTAATGTCATTTCCTCCTTGCATGAATATCAAAAAAGGAGGAATCAAATCGTATAATAAGAAATCTTAATACAAATCACTTAAAAGGAAAAAGGAATAATATGCAAGCTCTTGATCAGAATATGGTTTACTTTGGCATCCCTAAGATTAACTTGCTCTAAATGAATCTCTTACTTTATCTTTGTTAGACTTCTATATTTTCAGTTTGAGTTATTGTTTAATTTGAAAATGATGTACAGTATGCTCAGCTGCACGAGTTAATTTTGGTACTAGGAAAATAGAGATACTTACAATCATAAGATATCCTTGGTAACCTTTGTAGATTGTTCTTCCAAGATTATTACGCAAGATATTTAAGTTATTTATATAGTAGTAAGTTCAATAATCGAAGCATCCCCGTTAAAATTTTATTTTCTTCTTTATACTATTTGAAATATACACATTTAAAGAAATCAATCTCTTTATAGAAGAAAAATGGATTATTGTCTATTGATTTTTTATTTTTTTGTAATTTTACGATTTGAAAGACTTTTTATAACCAATCAAGTCTTTAAAACCCTTTTGGCAATAACTGGTAAGTTTTAATTGTAACAATTGATATTATAATTATAAATAAGCAATCACATGTTTGGGTAGAAATGTTGAAATTAAGTTGAACTTATCTTCTATTATTATACTTCAAATAGTTTCTCAAGTAATTGTGCAGTTACTAACATGTTAGTAAATTGATGTGTTTACTAAAACAAATACTAAATTTTGCAGCATTTGTCGATCTTTCCAGAGATTGTTGCATTCAAATGTAGTTAGATATACTATGGTAAATTTTTATTCTTAACGGTTAGATTATGTTTTATTTTAATACTATATTCTACATGAATCATATGCATGTATTTTGAATCAAATTTAGTACTTTGATTGTGTTGTATTTAATGGTGACTATGTATGTTAATATTTTACTTTTCAAATATATGTAAGATAATTTGGATTTCGAATTGAAGTTGGCTAACTTTCCTTCTGTTCCTTTTTTTAGAAATGTCATTTCCTCCTTACATGAATATCAAAAAAGGAGGAATCAAATCATATAATAAGAAATCTTAATTCAAATCACTTAAAAGGCAAATGGAATAATATGCAAGCTCTTGATCAGAATATGGTTTACTTTGGCATGCCTAAAGATTAACTTTGCTCTAAAGGAATCTCTTACTTTATCTTAGTTAGACTTCTATATTTTCAGTTTAATTTATTATTTAATTTGAAAATATTGTACAGTATGCTCAACTCCACGAGTTAATTTTGGCATTAGGAAAATAGATGTGCTTACAATCATAAGGTATCCTTGGTAACCTATGTAAATTGTTCTTCTAAGATTATTACGTGAGATATTTAAGTTATTTAAATAGTAGTAACTTCAATAATCAAAGTCTTCCCGTTAAAATTTTATTTTCTTCTTTATACTATTTGAAATATACACATATAAAGAAATCGATCTCTTTATAGTAGCAAAATGGATTGTTGTCTACTGATTAAAAAATTGTAATTTTACTATTTGAAAGACTTTTTATATCCAATCAAGTCTTTAAAGCCTCTTTGGAGATAACTGGTAAGTTTTAAGTGTGACAATTGATATTATAATTATAAATAAGCAATCACGTGCTTGGATAGAAATGTTGAAATTGTGTCGAACTTATCTTCTATTATTGTGCTTCAAATACTTTCTCAGGCAATTGTGCAGTTACTAACATGTTAGTAAATTGATGTGTTTGGTAAAACAAAGATTAAATTTTGTAGCATTTGTCGGTCTTTCCAGAGATTGTTGCATTCGAAGGTAGTCAGATGTACTATGGTAAATTTTTATTCTTAATGGTTAGATTATGTTTTATTTTAATACTACACTCTACATGAATCATATGCATGTATTTTGAATCAAATTTAATACTTTGATTGTGTTGTATTTAATGATGACTATGTATGTTAATATTTTACTTTTCAAATATATGTAAGAGAATATGGATTTTGAATCGAAGTTGGCTAAATTTCCTTTTGTTCCCTTTTTTTTTTTAAAGTAATGTCATTTCCTCCTTGCATGAATATCAAAAAAAGGAGGAATCAAATCGTATAATAAGAAATCTTAATACAAATCACTTAAAAGGAAAAAGGAATAATATGCAAGCTCTTGATCAGAATATGGTTTACTTTGGCATCCCTAAGATTAACTTGCTCTAAATGAATCTCTTACTTTATCTTTGTTAGACTTCTATATTTTCAGTTTGAGTTATTGTTTAATTTGAAAATGATGTACAGTATGCTCAGCTGCACGAGTTAATTTTGGTACTAGGAAAATAGAGGTACTTAAAATCATAAGATATCCTTGGTAACCTTTGTAGATTGTTCTTCCAAGATTATTACGCAAGATATTTAAGTTATTTATATAGTAGTAAGTTCAATAATCGAAGCATCCCCGTTAAAATTTTATTTTCTTCTTTATACTATTTGAAATATACACATTTAAAGAAATCAATCTCTTTATAGAAGAAAAATGGATTATTGTCTATTGATTTTTTTTTTTTTTGTAATTTTACGATTTGAAAGACTTTTTATAACCAATCAAGTCTTTAAAACCCTTTTGGCAATAACTGGTAAGTTTTAATTGTAACAATTGATATTATAATTATAAATAAGCAATCACATGTTTGGGTAGAAATGTTGAAATTAAGTTGAACTTATCTTCTATTATTATACTTCAAATAGTTTCTCAAGTAATTGTGCAGTTACTAACATGTTAGTAAATTGATGTGTTTACTAAAACAAATACTAAATTTTGCAGCATTTGTCGATCTTTCCAGAGATTGTTGCATTCAAATGTAGTTAGATATACTATGGTAAATTTTTATTCTTAACGGTTAGATTATGTTTTATTTTAATACTATATTCTACATGAATCATATGCATGTATTTTGAATCAAATTTAGTACTTTGATTGTGTTGTATTTAATGGTGACTATGTATGTTAATATTTTACTTTTCAAATATATGTAAGATAATTTGGATTTCGAATTGAAGTTGGCTAACTTTCCTTCTGTTCCTTTTTTTAGAAATGTCATTTCCTCCTTACATGAATATCAAAAAAGGAGGAATCAAATCATATAATAAGAAATCTTAATTCAAATCACTTAAAAGGCAAATGGAATAATATGCAAGCTCTTGATCAGAATATGGTTTACTTTGGCATGCCTAAAGATTAACTTTGCTCTAAAGGAATCTCTTACTTTATCTTAGTTAGACTTCTATATTTTCAGTTTAATTTATTATTTAATTTGAAAATATTGTACAGTATGCTCAACTCCACGAGTTAATTTTGGCATTAGGAAAATAGATGTGCTTACAATCATAAGGTATGCTTGGTAACCTATGTAAATTGTTCTTCTAAGATTATTACGTGAGATATTTAAGTTATTTATATAGTAGTAACTTCAATAATCAAAGTCTTCCCGTTAAAATTTTATTTTCTTCTTTATACTATTTGAAATATACACATATAAAGAAATCGATCTCTTTATAGTAGCAAAATGGATTGTTGTCTACTGATTAAAAAAATTGTAATTTTACTATTTGAAAGACTTTTTATATCCAATCAAGTCTTTAAAGCCTCTTTGGAGATAACTGGTAAGTTTTAAGTGTGACAATTGATATTATAATTATAAATAAGCAATCACGTGCTTGGATAGAAATGTTGAAATTGTGTCGAACTTATCTTCTATTATTGTGCTTCAAATACTTTCTCAGGCAATTGTGCAGTTACTAACATGTTAGTAAATTGATGTGTTTGGTAAAACAAAGATTAAATTTTGTAGCATTTGTCGGTCTTTCCAGAGATTGTTGCATTCGAAGGTAGTCAGATGTACTATGGTAAATTTTTATTCTTAATGGTTAGATTATGTTTTATTTTAATACTACACTCTACATGAATCATATGCATGTATTTTGAATCAAATTTAATACTTTGATTGTGTTGTATTTAATGATGACTATGTATGTTAATATTTTACTTTTCAAATATATGTAAGAGAATATGGATTTTGAATCGAAGTTGGCTAAATTTCCTTTTGTTCCCTTTTTTTTTTAAAGTAATGTCATTTCCTCCTTGCATGAATATCAAAAAAAGGAGGAATCAAATCGTATAATAAGAAATCTTAATACAAATCACTTAAAAGGAAAAAGGAATAATATGCAAGCTCTTGATCAGAATATGGTTTACTTTGGCATCCCTAAGATTAACTTGCTCTAAATGAATCTCTTACTTTATCTTTGTTAGACTTCTATATTTTCAGTTTGAGTTATTGTTTAATTTGAAAATGATGTACAGTATGCTCAGCTGCACGAGTTAATTTTGGTACTAGGAAAATAGAGGTACTTACAATCATAAGATATCCTTGGTAACCTTTGTAGATTGTTCTTCCAAGATTATTACGCAAGATATTTAAGTTATTTATATAGTAGTAAGTTCAATAATCGAAGCATCCCCGTTAAAATTTTATTTTCTTCTTTATACTATTTGAAATATACACATTTAAAGAAATCAATCTCTTTATAGAAGAAAAATGGATTATTGTCTATTGATTTTTTTTTTTTTTTTTTTGTAATTTTACGATTTGAAAGACTTTTTATAACCAATCAAGTCTTTAAAACCCTTTTGGCAATAACTGGTAAGTTTTAATTGTAACAATTGATATTATAATTATAAATAAGCAATCACATGTTTGGGTAGAAATGTTGAAATTAAGTTGAACTTATCTTCTATTATTATACTTCAAATAGTTTCTCAAGCAATTGTGCAGTTACTAACATGTTAGTAAATTGATGTGTTTACTAAAACAAATACTAAATTTTGCAGCATTTGTCGATCTTTCCAGAGATTGTTGCATTCAAAGGTAGTTAGATATACTATGGTAAATTTTTATTCTTAACGGTTAGATTATGTTTTATTTTAATACTATATTCTACATGAATCATATGCATGTATTTTGAATCAAATTTAGTACTTTGATTGTGTTGTATTTAATGGTGACTATGTATGTTAATATTTTACTTTTCAAATATATGTAAGATAATTTGGATTTCGAATTGAAGTTGGCTAACTTTCCTTCTGTTCCTTTTTTTAGAAATGTCATTTCCTCCTTACATGAATATCAAAAAAAGGAGGAATCAAATCATATAATAAGAAATCTTAATTCAAATCACTTAAAAGGTAAATGGAATAATATGCAAGCTCTTGATCAGAATATGGTTTACTTTGGCATGCCTAAAGATTAACTTTGCTCTAAAGGAATTGTTTTAACGTGACATCGGTTCTAATACTCCCTTGTCCCAAAATAAATGTCACCTTAGCAAAAAAAAATTTGTTCCCAAATAAGTGTCACCTTAGAAATTCAAGACAAAAATAGGCATGTATTTTCAATTATGCCCTTAACATTAAAGAAGTAGCCCTCTTCAATATTGCTCATTTCTCTAAAAACATAAATAAAGGTGGTTTAGTAAAATCCACATTGTTTTTGTTTATTTCTTAATAGGCGTTATTTTGGCTAAGGTGACACTTATTTGGGATGGAGGGAGTACCAATTATTAATGAGCTAGTACTACGAACAATTTTTGTGGCCCCCTGAACCGAGGGCGCCTAATGAGGACGGGTTAAATAGGATTGACAGCCTTTTAGTTTGACAAGCTTCTAAAAATGAGGAGCACATGTTATCTTATATGAATCCCACACCCGAATGGGGGAGAAAATAAAGAAATTTAAAAAGCATAGCTCAAGTTTGTTAGGATATACCATTAACCATGCCTTTAGATATAGTATTTTCTTATGGAATAATTGTTTATTTATTTATTCAATTCAATAAAATGTTACATTAAATAGATCATTTTGTCATATATGTGCCCTCAACTTATATAGTAGATGAGAATGGTGTAGTTCTAACTTCTCGTGCTAGTGCGTTTTGAATGCATTGAACATGACCAAGTAGAGATAGGTGTTTTAGATTGATTGGCAAAAACATATTTTTTTAACTATTAAATGTACTTATATTCCTAATCTTGATATAACTATTATGAGTTGCATATATTAATTGTCATTTTGATTTATTAAAAGGTGAGATCCTGAGATGGGTCAATATGCATGGCAGATTGGATGATAATAGTATATATTGGTGAAATAATAAGTTATTTGATGGAATCCATGTCTCGGTATAGAGATTGATGATACACCTTTTTGAGAAGCTTATAAGTTTTCATGTGTAAACCCGGCTGGTGGATTTATGAATCCGACACATGAAATAAGTTAAGCAGTGCTCTAAAGGAAATTAATCATTGAATTAAATTCATCAGTAATTTAATTTATTGATTAGTGTATGTAATCTTAACATGGAGAATTATATAAGTGTTTAATGAGGAATTTCTAAACATAAATGGAGAAGTGCAATTACGAATTTCTAGTGGAATGATTTGCAATTTATTATGGTAAGAATAATTCAAATCAGATTTTTGAATTATTTCTATAATAGGGAGCTTCAGTAATTAATTTCGTGGTCCTTGTTGTGCCCATATTTAACTAGGACTCAGAATCCCGTTTCTTGGTGGAAAGGAAGAAAAATGTTTTTTGGCAACAATTTTTTTTTATTGCATAGACTTTTCTCAACGGCTGTTATTGTAACAACGTGCAACAACTTTTTTTTTTTTGTTGCCTAGTACTTTTTGCAACATCAATATTACGACAACAAAATTAAATTCTTTGGCAACAAAAAGGTTCATTTGCCAACAATAAAACTAAGTTGTTGCCAAATATTAAATTTTTTGTGCAATTTCTATACTTCCTTGCTGTGAGAGAAAGATATTCTATGATTTGGAAACCATAACTCCACTTTAAAATACATAAATGTCCTTACCTTTTTATTTAGACATTAAAGTTCCTTTTCTAGAGATTACTTGAATCATTTTAAAATTAATTTTATCAAAATTTTATGATAAATGTACACTATACGCATTTCTATTCTGTCGTCCAAGATACCAGACAACAATCACCACACTCACCTATTAATACCCACCCATCCACCCGTTTAAGTGTATGTGAATATCAGAAGGAAGAAAATGGGGAACGAATTATTGGTTTTTCTAGTGATGGTGATTGTGCAGTTAGCGTTTGCTGGAATGATAATAATATCAAAGCTAGTTATGGATGGTGGCATGGATGCTTTTGTTCAATCAGCTTATAGGCCTATTTTTGCCACCATCTCCATTGCTCCCTTTGCTTACTTCTTGGAGAGGTATTCTTCCCACTTACAACTTCAAAGTTTCTTATAATTTTTATTAGTACATTACTTTACCACTAATATATAAGCCTAAGTTGAAGAACATGACCCTAAATAGGAAGTATGAAGGTTGAGGATTAGGGTAGAAGTATAGTAGGTAGCCAAGTGTTATTGTACTTTTATGTGGGCGAGGCAGGAGGTTAATTTTCTCTTCTCATCTTCGCCTTATTTAGTAGTATTAGTTAGTATGCATGTAGTATTTTATTCTTCACTTTTTACCGCTAATACTTGTTGCTTCATTTGCTTTGTTTATATTGCTATTTTACTGTCGTTATTTTGCTTTGATTATACTTCTTTTGAGCCGATGGTTCACCGAAAACAGTCTCTCTACCCCCACAAAGATACGAATAAGGTCTGTGTACATTTTACCTCCCCAGATCACATTTATAAAATTACACTGGGTATATGTTGTTGTAATAGTTGAGGAACAGGTGTGTTTCTTCCATTTAATTGAGGGTACTTTAATCATTTGATAGAATTGAATCAATTCTATTGGCTGAGTAAGGAATTTACTGTGACTGCTTCATAAATTTTTTATTTTTATGTTGCTTTGACAGTTGCACCCTTTCCATGGGACATCTTCCGCATGCCAAGTTATTGCCAACTTCACTGTTCATTAATAAAGATGGGGCTTATGTTAGAGCCAAAAGTAACTCTTTTAATTGAATCATATCATTTTCTACTACTTCGCAGTCCGCATAATTGAAGATCATATAGTACTGTTATTTATACTACACCAAGTGGCAGGTTATTTGCAGATAATCGGGCGCACTGCAATGCGTTTGGTTCTCTGCAAAAGAATCGGCCACTTGGTGTAAGTATAAACAACAAAACTATATTAATCTTCTTATGCGGATTGCGGAGTATTAGGAAATGATTGGTTTATCTCAAAGAGTTACTATTTGCTTGGATGCTCCATTGAGCGTGCATATTTATATTTTCTGTTAATTTTATTTCATGGCTAGTAGTAACTCTAAATTAAATGAGCTCCCGATACTAACGTTATGCAAGGAAGTACACAAATTATAACCAGGTGGATCACCATCATTGTCTCTTAATTCAGTTTTTTTTTTTTTTTTTTTTTTTTTTTTTTTTTTTTTTTTTTGTAATCTATTTATTTCCTCATCATGACAGGAAAACTAGACCCAAGTTGACACGCTCTATTCTTTTCCAGATATTTTTGTGTTCTATTTTCGGGTAAGCATTTTCGTTTATGTTGCAAAACATATCTATACAAGTAAACCTTTTCATTATGGTCTTGTTAGTTCTTATAGTTTTTGGATTTTTACAGCAGTAGAGCTATACACTATAATAATATTTGACGTTTAAATAGTATTTGGCTGTTATAGATAATAAAAAATTGTATAAGAAATTTTTTATTTTTATTTTTTATGTTATAAAAGATAACAAAATTACTTAAAATCAAAAAAGATATTCATTAATATTTCAGCAATTGTAAATTAAGAAATCTAATACATCATTAATAAATTTTGACTCTTGCAAGATTGAATATTAATATGTGCATATCTTCAATGAAATTATTTTTAAATAATAGAAGTATGTACTGTAATAGAAGTATGTACTGATTTAATATTCTTTGTATGAAAACAACAAAAGTTGAAAATAGAAAATTAAATTCATTTAATATTTGAGTAAGATTGTTATAGAAGGGTAATTTCACATAGAATAAACCGTTATAATGATGGGTGTTGCAATTATAGGTAAAATGTAACATGATTCCATAAAAACATCATTGTTATAATAATTAATAAATGCTATTATAAAGGGTGGTTCTTATAGAGCGATCAGACTTATAGTCTGTTTGGCCAATCTTCTAAAAATAGCTTATTTTAAAAAGTATTTTTTTTAAAAGTACTTTTCAAAAAATATTTTTGGCTAAAAGCAGTTTATGTTTGGCCAATTAATTTAAAAAGTATTTTTGAGCAGCAATTAGTGTTTGACCAAACTTTTAAAAAGTGTTTCTATGTGTATTTTTCTCAAAGTACTTTTCAAAAAAATGCTTTTGGGCAAAAACTATTTTTTTAGCTTTTGGAAAATTGCTTCTGTTATCCCCAAAAGCACTTATTTTCTCCCAAAAGTTTGGCCAAACATCTCACTTTTTTTAAAATAAGCACTAATTGAAAAAAATGAATACTTTTGGGGGAAAAATAAGCTTGGCCAAACAGGCTATTATTTGAGATCGAATCGCCAATTTTTACTTATTTAACTTATTTGGGATCTTGCCTTAATTATTGTTGTAGTTATACTTTCTATTATAACTTGTTTTAACTTTTTTTTTCTTGTTACCACGAAATATGCAGGATAACAGCGAACCAAAACATATATTTCATTGGGATAAAGAATTCAACTCCAACAATTGTTTCTGCCATTGATAATCTAATCCCAGCTTTCACTTTTATCATAGCCGTACCCTTGGGGTAATTAATTTCTCCCAACTTAAGTACGGTCCAAAAGTAAAAAAATCAAACTGGAACAGCATTAATAAATAGCTGTGAGTAATTTTAATTTGTGGCTGCAGGGTTGAAAAATTGGGGTTGAGAAGTATAGCAGGACAAGCCAAGTTTTTGGGGACAGTAATATGTGTTGGAGGTGCCATGTTACTGTCATTATATCATGGCAAAGTTGTTATTGGTCAATTGGGATATCACTGGAAGTATGCAGAAAGTATAGGGGAAGATGTCAATTCTGCCCATTCCAACTTCTTTTTAGGACCCTTTTTACTTATATTGTCCAGTCTTACTTATGCCATTTGGTTAATCATTCAGGTAATACTACGCCCAATTTTCTTATTGTTGAAGAGAAACATGCAAGTTACTCATTTTAATCTCAACAGTTACAACATATATCTTGCATTTATTGATTTGGTGCATACATTGAGTGCGAATAATTTTTTACTAATTCTTATGTCAACGTTTTTTTTTTTGGGATTAATTAGGCAAAGGTAAACGAGAAGTATGCAGCTCCGTATACATCCACAATGTTGATGTGCCTCATGGCAAGTGTGGAGTGCGTCATCATTGGCATTTGCGTCGTCCCTAAAGTTTCTGAATGGGCTTTAAATCCCATTAGAGCTATCTCAGTTATCTATAATGTACGACTCTTTCACCTTGCTATAATTTTAAGTTCAAACAAGTTTATAATTCTTTCGTAAGATTTTTATATCTTGTAAGTATTTTATATTATTAATTATTGTGATTTCTAGTATTTTTTATGAAGTTTCCAATTATGCAAATTTAATTTCAAAATTTTTAAAGATTTTGTATCCGAAATTACAATCAAAATTGACACATAAATTGGGATATAGAGAGTAATGTGTCAACGTGTTAAAATAGGTAACTTGTCTATTTTCAAATTACCTATGTACCCCACTATTCTCCTCTCTTTAATACTCTCATATTTTTCCATCACTTTTTCCTTCGTTTAACTACAGAAAGATGACCAAAAAGTATATATACTTAGTATTGATTTGTTTATGATGATAAGTTTTATTGATGTTGACTACAGGGAGCTGTGGCTACGTCATTTACATATTTCTTGAGCTCGTGGTGCATTGAGAAAAAAGGTCCTTTATATGTCTCGATGTTCAACCCATTGCTGTTAGTTATTTCGGCATTTCTCAGTTGGACTTTGCTTCGTGAAAAATTATACCTCGGAGTGTAAGCATTTCATATTCCAAGCTAATTAGAGTATAATTTCTTAGTTAACCATTTCGCATTTCTTTGACCATTTTAATGAGATTCATTTATTTGTTGGGAATGTTTGTTGATGATATATTAGAGTTGTAGGGTCAATCATAGTAGTGGCTGGGCTTTACGGCTTTTTATGGGGCAAAAAGATGGAGGCAAGTGCAGAGGACATTGATGTAAATAAAGAAAAAGTGCAGTCCAGTAAAATCGATTTGGAATTGCAATTACCCAATTCTAATGGTCTCCCACTCGAGCCGAAGCAGATATCATCAGAAGCCAAAGCAAGCTGAACGATTCAGTTGGATGATTTTGGACGAATTCGAAAGGTTCAGGAGTGATTCGGACATTTGGATAGGGATACTAGTTAAGTTTATGAATTTGAGATGACCACAATTAATATAGGATCAAGAAAACCCCATATGGCCAAAATATGGCGAATTCGAGTACTACGTGTAAATTGTAATAAGTATAAAATTAATCTCTTGCAATTTGTGCATTAGGTTATTTATGAGACAATATGTGAAAATCATTTACCTATCCAATCTCTTTATCGGAAAGGTCTTTGTGCCACACTGATTTTGGCCATAATGGTCCAAATGAGGGTAGTTCAATAAATTGACATGAATATCTAGGTTAAATTAAATCATTTATGTTTGGTCCATGTCATTTCTACTCTTTCCTCCAAAAGTTCATTAATTCAAATTTTGCATGGAATCCTCTCTCATCAATTCAATTTTGGGTTTTTTCCCAATGCATTGAGAATCTCAAAAGATGCACACATACTTTTCTTTCTTGATTACTAAAAAAAAAAAAAAAAAAAATCCTTATTAAAAAAACAAAAATAGAAATTTTTCATACATGGATTACTTAGTTACTTGTAACTTAAAACTAATTCTTAAAGTTATAACTTTAAAATAATCACATATGTTAGTCATTTTTCCTCTAACAAATTTTAAAATGAAAAATTTCAAGAGTTTAAGCTATAAGTTGAATGTAACTTTATTATTATAGCCATCGCATAGGAGAATTCAAAATTTGATAGTCACGAGTGGACTATTACATTTATAGTAAATGAATCAGTAGTTTAAAAATGATAATAACATTTATATTCAAACGGTTCGCGATTGATTCAATTATTATAATAAATTTTTGTTTATAAATATTTAAGCAATCAAGAAACCAAAATTTGTTGAATTTATTAGAAAATTCTCTCCCCTTTTTTTTTTTATAATGAATAAAATTTGAAGATAAATGGTAAACAAATTCTTTCTATTTTTAAATTTGTTCTTATTAATTAGAAAATTTGATGAAAAATCTATAGCTTTATTTTGATATCATTTGTTAGATTTAATTGATTACTTTATTATTTTTAATATTTTATGGTATTAATCTCTTTTTGTTAATATTATATTTTAAAAATATTAAGATTACTAAAAAGTACTCAAAGAAAATAAAATAAATGCACATTAACTAATTAAAGTCACTAGAACTATTAACAAGTTCAATTAAAATTTTTGACTCTTATTCTAAATTAAGGGTTAAAGATGACTTGTAGTATAAAAGAATAGAAGAACAAGAGGAAAAAAACATTATTGGAAAAAATAAAACGAATAATGTAAATGAATAAAAATGTAAACAAAATAAAAATAAAAATAAAAGTATGAAAGACTGAGAGGGTAGAAAGCCTGATACGTAATAAGCAAAATTATATTAGCCTTACGAAGTTAAATTTGGATCTCGCCAGTGGAGAAACACTTTTTCAAAATTTAAGGCATGGGTAACCCCTCACCGTTACATGTGAGTCCGTCTTTGTGTTAATAACGCTTAGTTTATTTATTTTTTATTTAATATATTTTTATTCATATTTATCTAATTTTCTAGAATATTTTCTAAGATTTAATTTATATTTTTTAAGATAAATAAATTTTCATATATAACAATAACAAAATAACAAGAAACTTACTTTTACTATTTCTTTTTCGTTTTCAATATGTAGTATTCAAATTAAAAAAATGTAAATCTACTTAATTGATGTATTATCTAGATCGAATCTTATTTGAAATAAATTAAAATTTTCAAACAAAACGATAAGTCTTTTTTATGTTTTCTCCTCTATTTCTTCTTAAAATTTTGAGTTGTTAATCTTGTTGCAAAACTTTAAGCTTTGGTGAGTGATAGACTTACCAACATTTGAAGTGCAAAAGAAAAAATAATCATAATGTTCTAATTCGACCATCTGATGCTTAACTAGTTGAATTACATATTTAAATTCATTTTTCAAGCCATATTCAAGTAATTTTGTGAATATATTAAATTCATTTTTGTTCTGATAAATTATTTATACGTATTCAACAGATTTTATAATACAAATATAATGAAAGAATTGTTGCACTGCGGCAAATAATCCTTCTTTATACATATTCTCGAATAAAGTTTTTAAGTAAAACTTCAATAGGCGAGATGTGATATTGACCAGAACTATATATTAGCTTATGCCCGAATTTATACTTAAAACTCTAGTTCCGCTTTTTGCCACGAAAAATTTGGTGTAGTAATAATTTTTTTTCTTTGGTGGGAGGGCTGGTGCCTGGGAGTAATTTTAATGAGGAAAAAAATTAATGATATAATTAATCATTTTTTCATTGTTTTTTTCAATATAATTCTTTTAATATTAGTTAGTCTTACAAGATAATTATTACCATCATAATTAATAAAGGAAATAAAATAAATTGCAAACAAATATTTGGATTTAACATTTTAAAGTATACTTTTTTTTTCTTCCATTATGTATGCCAAAAAAATCTAGTAAAAGTTCCTAGAATGTTTATAAAGTATCTGATTTCTTTCATACAATTATATAAAATTTGGACCTATTCATGTTTTCATATTACCTCCAATTATTTTAAGTGCTAGGAGACAATAATATTTATAAAATGAGCTAATTATTTTAATAATGGTGAATTTTCTTTGATTAAAGTTGGCGAAAAGGATCAAGCAAGAAGAACATTCTATACATTATGTTATTTCAATTTTTCTATTTATTTCTCCTTGAAATTTTCAAGTTGAAATCTACAAAATATTTTGACTTGTATAAGCATAAGTCAGTGTATTTAATAGTGTGTTGGAGGGAAAATTATTGGTGGGAAATTACTGATAGCAAAAATTCTACAAGTAAAGATTATGGTGATTTTTTTATATGTGTGGTCAAATTTGGGCCAAATTAGTGTGGTAGTTTAGCAGCTCTCTTAATTTATATCACATACAATTATGTCAGTTTGAAATGCTTAACATCATTAACTCCACTTGTAATATTATTTCTCCATTATTTGGTAATTTATTTCTGCCTAGCTCCAAATAATTCTAGATATTGCTTCTATTCAATTTATCCAACACTCTTAATAATTTAAGTCATTCAAAAATGCTTTACGTCGTTCCACTTTTATATAATTTGTACTATGTTTAACATCTAATTTATTTTACCAAAGAACATCAAAGTTTTGATAGATTTTTGTTCGATCATATTAAATTTTTAATCATTTGTTCAATAATTTTTTAACACCACAACTTATATAATACACATATCGAATAATTATTCAAATGGTTCATATAAAGCGGGACACATGATTAAATTCCAAAGCATTACAGCCATTTTATGTTATTTAATTTTCTTCGCACTTTTTATAAATGGATTTACCAATTGAAATACAAAATATGTCATTTAATCATGCAACTTCGTGGAACTTAAGAAATTTTAAACTGATGGAATTTATATGTTTTGATGATCGACAAAGTGAATGAACCAAAACCAGGTGAATGAACCAAATCCATGAACATATTCCATCTCAAAGTCCTACTACGAATAGAACTCTAGAATAACGAGATTTCGAGATACAGACTTAGCGGACAGGATCTAAGAGTCCTTAGAAGAATCATCTGAGATAAACTTCGGACTCCTATCAAGCATATTTCAAGCCTTGTGATAAGCAAGAAGTTGCCTCCATCTCAAACACTATCTCTCCTCAAGATTCTTATCCAAGAAGGTCTATGGACATGTTCCATCTCAGAAATAGATGCGAGATAAAGTGAATGAACCGAGGACTTGAACCTGGTCCATGAACATGTTCCAGCTCAGAATCCTGCTACGAGTTGGATTCCTGAATTTAAGGATTCTAAGGTAAGGACTTGACAGACAAGTTACAGGATTTCTTGCCATAATTATCCAGGATGCGCTTCAGACTCCTAATGGAATATGGAAGCCGCATGACATGTAAGAAGCCTAAGTCAACTCAAACCCTAATTCTCATATTGAGCCTCATCGTGTAGGGTTTGTGTTTCAGTCGATTTACTGCGTACCAAACGCTATGTATATCCAAGTCATGTCTTGAAGAATCTTGCGCCCTCACATAGAGAGAAAAACAGAATCGTGAAAATAGGCGAGAGTATATCTGAGAGATTTTTGATTGGCCAATCGTGAAAAGAACTTGTTTTCTTAGCTTATGCTTTATAGTCTTCAAGTCTAGTTATTGTGTATTAGGATTGTTATCGAGTTGTACCTTTCCAGCTTTCATATAAGCAATTGTCATAGGTATAAACATTTGTCAAATTCAACTTCAAGTTGGGGGTAACTTGAAGTGGGCTCGATAGTCTAGGGAGATTATTGAGATAGGAATTAGGGATTAGTTCCTAGGTTGCAGAGTTTGTAATCTGAATTTGCAAAGGCTCACAGTTGTATTGGAGTTTTGGTAAATATCTTGCAGATGTGTAGGTCTTAGTTTTTTTTAACCCTTGTGAGCCGGTTGGTTTCCACGTAAAAATATTATGTCCATACTCTTCTGTTCTTTATTATTCGACAAACGTAATCTTGGAACAGGTAGAGTAACCTGGTCTAATCTCTAGGCGAAAATCGGGTAAAAATTAGAATAGATATTTGGTCGTGCAAAATAACAAAGACATTTTACGTTAAGTATTGTGTTACCATTTTGCCTCTGAACTTCAAAATTTTAGATTGTGTTTGGTACAAAGGAAATTGTTTTCTAAAAAATACGTTTTGAAAAATAAGTAATACTATATTTTTTATGATTTTTTTTTTTTTATGTTTTTTAAGTAAACAAGAAAATATTGTTTCATACCCATTTTATATGTAATCTAAGAAAACACTATGGGGCTGGGAGTGGAAGGTTGGAGGATGGATTGGTCAAGGAGTATCGAGGTTGGGGCCTGGGTTGAGGGCGTTTGGGGAGGAGAGGAGATAATTAGCTTAAACTGTCACTTATGATACTTATTGTTCCTACGGTTATTAGGAAATTCATTTTCCTGACTTTTTTAAACTTATTTTTCAAAATATTTTGCCCATGGCTTAAAACACTTTGTCTACTTACGCTTTGCCTGCTCCACCATCTTTTCATCACTTTTATTAGTTCTTTTAGTTGTATATAATTTTACGTACTTATTGCACGCTTTGCTTGCTAGTTTCTGCACCTTCTTTTTATCTTCTTCCACTGCAGTCGTTTTCCCTTTTTTTTTTTTTTGGGTTTTCGGGAACAGACATTTCCTATGTGGAGTATTTAATTGCTTCACTCATGTTCTTGGCTTTAAGTGGTTTCCTTTTTAAATCTTTAGTCCTTTAACTTTGAAAAAGCCACATTCTGAGACTAAGATTTCCTTTTAATCAAAGGAAATAATAGACGTGGGTGATTTGATATGTCTTTTTTGTTATGCTTTTCAATGATGCTTTAGTAGCGTTTGCTACGTACAAAATATAGATATATATAGCTACCTAAGACGGACTTTAATTCTCATAACTTTATGTTTTTTCCCATTATGCAAACATAAGTTGTAAGACATTATTTATGATATATGTTCCACTACTAAAGAGTAAAGACTGGTCAAGTTCTCCTTTATTAAATGTTTTAAAATTGTTTATTATCCAGCATTATCTTGTCTCTTTCATAAAGTGGAGTATTATGTTCTCTGCACTAGCTCTTAGCTAGGGTATCAATATAGCTGTCAATAATCATGACTACGAGGAAAAACCTGCATAAATATTGACTGACCGGAGATGGATGTAGCCTTTGGTGTATGTGTTCAACTGAACCCAAAATTTTTACAAAAATAATAGTTACGTGTAAATAAAAATATCAACAAATATTAAATTCTAAACCAATAATATCAAAATCAAAAGGTACCGGAAGTTTAGGTTAAATCTATCAACTCTAAATTCATAATTAGCCTTTGTAAGTCGTGTGTCATGTAACAACAACAACTCTTTTTTTTTTTTTGTTCTAAACATGAATGTGATTCTCTTTTTCTTTTTCGTTATCAAACAGTAACAATCAGGCATTTCCCATCTTGTTGGATATCTAAAGCAGCTTATTGATGGGAAATCTACGTTGGGCAATTTGCACGATTGTCCTTATTCAGGGCGGTCTTTACTTTTTAGCCCTCAAATTGCTGGTCTTTAATCTTTACCCTTCGCTTAAAATATCCCGAAATTTTGGGCTCGAACCCCCGCTCAATAAAAAAAAAAAAAATCGCAAGACAGAGTTTCGTTGCAAAATTAGATATATTCTGGCAAATGTTAGGCCTTAAGGCCAAATTTTTGTAGAATTCCAGCATAGTCAATTTATTTTTTTTTTTGCCTTAAGGCAAATGCTATCTTATAAGGCAGACTTTTCGCGAAGCTTTACCTTGCGAATTTCTCTTTTTTTTTTTTTACTGAGTGTGGGTTCAATCACAAAACCTCGTATATTTTTTATCACTTTTTTAAACGAAAACAAAAATTGAAGACAGCGCCTTTGAAGGATAATCCGTGCAAAAAGGTGATCTACGTCCCTATCCGTCCATACAGGCCCATTTAAAAAAAATAGTTGGGCTAGAAGCCAACATATCCAGCTGATTGTTTTCAGATAATTGCACGGTTTGTCCTTCATAAGTACTGGTCTTTAATCTTTACTCTTCAAATGGGCTGATCTTTCATTTTCCCCCTCCAAAATCGAACTTATGCTTAATGGGGCATAAGTTCTTTAAGAGCGCGTGGCATAACTTGTAAGAAATCATGATGAGGAAAAAAAAATTATGCCCAAGGAACAAATTGTTTGACTTGAGGAACTAAAATTAAAGACTAGCACAAAATAGGGACAAAAGTGCAAATGACCCGATTGATTTTATCATAAAATGTCTCTTTGAGATGGATCTCCGGCAAACAGCCTATTAGAAAAGCCCAAAGCTCACGTCTTGGAGCTGACCGATTCATGAGAAAGTGTCACTTTGTCCCAAATCTTTGTTTCTCCGTGAAAAAAATATGGCCAGATCAGCTTAAACCGTTAAAACATTAATTGTAGAGACATTTACACGTTTTAGTTACGGGTGTCAATGGTACGGTTCGGGCGGTTATTTTATAAAATTTATACCATATCAATTTTTCAATTATTTGCACTTTGTAGAATCAAAATTAGACTTTTCGAAACCGTCCCATCATCTCGGTTTTTCTTCGGTATCGGTACGGTTCGGTTAACTTTCGGTTTTTTCAAAACAAAGCAACATCATGTCATAGTCACTAATAAAAGTTAAAGACACGATATGATACATACTTCAATGGGACTTTGGCTAAAGTTCTAGACATTTTTACTGTTTAAAAGGTGATGAATCAAGAAAATATGAAAGACATGAAAGACGACAAGAATAAAGATTGATCCCACTATTTTACGGTAGTGTAAAACAATGTTAAGCAAAGACAAAAAGTATAATTTATATCGCACGAGGGGCAAAAATCAATCAAGATGGGACTCGAGAACTACGACTACTAAGATTAAGTATCCAATAAGAGTAGCTAGTTACTATTCGAGACACTAGAACTAATTTAATTTCAATAGGAGTAGTATAATAGGTTTTAGAGTTGAAACTTTAAGTGTTAATTATTTCATCATCCCGAACTCAAGGCGAAAATTTTAATATTTATTATATTTAAATCTAATATATAGAATATATTTTACACATATAAATGTATTCGGTACGGTTCGGTATTTTTTTGGTTTATTTTTATAAAATTAAAAACCAACCCAATTATTCGGTACGACTATAAATTTTTATAAAAACCGGTTTTATTAAAGAAAATCTAAAATCGGTTCGGTACGGTACTGTTCGGTCGGTTACGTCGGTTTTTTGAAAACCATTGACACCCCTGATTTTAGTAACTAAGAGCCCGTTTGGATTGACTTATAAGTTGCTTATAAGCTGTTTTCAGTTTTTTTGAGTGTTTGGCTGGCTAGCTTAAAGTCATTTTATGCTTTAAATAAGCTCAAAAAAATAATTGGGCCCATTTGACTTAGCTTATCTAAAGCAGCTTATAAGCTGAAAACAGCTTATAAGCAAAAAAAAAAAAAGTTAAACTATCTAATTTTTTTTTTAGTTTATAAACTGCAAACAGCTTATAAGCATAAGCTTATCTAAACGGGCGCTAAACTTGTACGTATATGTGTACCTTTCATGTTTCTGGTGCGTGAGTATGCTAACGAGATAATCAACGTGTGTGTATAACACGCAATCCCAATCATTAGTTCAATAAAATTTTAGAAACATACCTGTGATTAAATGTTTAAGATGTGTTGAAAATATATACATAGAAGAAAACAATATGTTATTATACATATAAATAATACTCCCTTCTGTTTCAATTTATGTGTGAATCTATTTTTTTTTTTAGTCTGTGCCAAAATGAATAAACTCTTTTCTAATTTGAAAACAAATTCACTTTATGAAATAATTTACAACCACACAAATATTCAAGACTTATTTTGAATCATAAGTTTCAAAAGTATTTACCCTTTCTTAAATGTCGTGCCCAGTCAAATGGGTTCACATAAATTGAAACGGAGGGAGTAATATATATTAAACAATGAACATGAAATTCTTCCGAAAGGAGAAAGTTGGTGGATAGTCCATCCTAAACCCAAAGTCAAAACACTATATTTTAAAAGCTTCTATTTACTGGCATAAATTTTAGGATTGGAATGTCCAGATAATTGCAGTTCCAAATCACACTTAGCTCCTTCTTGTTTCAATTTTATCTGTTTTCATCTCAAGACTTTCTGTTTCCGACTGCGATTTCTCCTTATCCTTTCCCCATAAGACACCATAGAATCCCACAACTGTCAAGAACGATCCTACAACTCTGAAATTCACAAACAATAATTAATGAATTAAATATTAAAAAAAAATAGAAAACCAACAAATTGGAATAGTGAAATAAAGACTTACGTTCCAACATATAGTTTCTCACGAAGCAAAGCCCAACTAAGAACGGCCGTAATGATTAGCATCAAAGGGTAGAAAACAGAGACATATAAAGGACCTTTTCTTTGTATACACCATGAAGTTAGACAATACCCCAATGCAGTGCATACGATTCCCTGAAATTCACTGTTAAATTAGATTAAGAAAAATACGAACTGAACAATTTCAAAAATTTATTAATGTAATTATTAATTACGTTGTAAAGAACGGCAATAGTTCTCATTCGGTCTAGAGACCAAACAGCTTTGTCATGAACAACACAAACACCAATGATTACACATTGAAAACTTGCCATTAAGCACATCAACATTGTACTTGTGTATGGAGCTGCATACTTCTCGCTCACTCTAGCCTGCGTAATAACAAAAAAAAAAAAAAAAACAATAACACAAATATAATGGAAATTACAACTTTTTTGGAAACAAATTACTTTACGTATAAGAAAATATGAAAGAGAATTACTTGGAAAATAATCCACAATGAGTAAGAAATAGTGCTAACAATAAGAAGAAACGGTCCCAAGATTAAGTTGTCATGGCCGCTAGAGTTGTTTTTCTCAGTCTTTTCTGCAAATTTCCAATGGATGCCAGATTGACCAATTACAATAGGTCCATGATACAAGGAGAGTAACGTTGCACCACCAACACATATAATTGTACCCCACACTTTGGCTTGCCCTGCCTTAGTTCTAACCCCCACTTTCTCCAACCTGCAAAAATTTGTAGTAAAGTTTTCTGGGATTAATAAGATAGTTTAATATATGCTCATATTGATTTGAAAAGTAAGTAGTAATTAAGATATTATTACCCAAAAGGGATAGCTAGGAGAAAAGTGGCAGCTGGAATTAAATTTGACAATGCACAGGCGATTGTTGGAGTGGAATATTTTAAACCAACGAAGTATGCAATCTGATTCACCATTAACCTGCATCCTGGAAACGTATCAGGAAGTGTGATCCTCAAATGCAAATACACAATTTCTCTAAATATGACGAAAACAAAATAAAGTTGAGCGACTTGATGGCCAATTACCATAAGCAAGTGACAGATACAGCTAGAGTTCTGTCTAATTAGCCATTTGAATTAAAGTAGGGTGATAGTTTGAGCTAGAGTGCTCATTTGTCACTCCGTATTCTGTAAAATTGATTCCCTCGCTGCAAGAATCCGTTTCCATTATGAACATTTTATTTAATTGTATTAAGTACTATACTTGTTATGACATGGATGATGGTGGTTGAAAGAGAGAGAATACTTACCCGGAAAAAGAACATAAGAAAATCCAGAAAAGTATAGATGTTGTCAACTGAGGCCTAGTTTTCCTGGACATAATATAGCAAAGCTGATTTAGCAATTGAATTCTCAATAATTAGAGTTAGACTAGATTACTCCCTCATGTCTTTTTATGTGTCGCTTAAAGTTTTGGCACACCCATTAAAAATGAGTATAAATTTTATGCATTGACGATATAAAGAAGTTTTAACTATCAGGTCACTTAATCTTAAGAGATATTTAACTAAATCGCCATTATCATTTTCTTAAATATGTAATTAATGACAATATGGCTTCTTAGAGTAGTAAAGAGTGGAATTGAAAAAAAAAAAAAAAAAGGTAGAGTAATTAATACCTTGTTGATTTCTAAAGTAACAAATATTTTGGACAATTTTTTTTTTTTTTTTTTGGTCTAAACTGACAGAAAAACCGGAGGGAGTATCAGATACTATATATTCAGCGTCATCCTCATTCATACAACGACTTAATTAGACTCACTTCAGATTAGGTGAGTAGATAATCAGTAGATACATTTCAATTTGTGATTAAATGAGGGGTACTTAATTACCTCTCGAAGAAGTAAGCAAAGGGAGCAAGGAAAATGGTGCCAATTATTTGGCGATAAGCAATGTGGACGAAAGGGTTCATGCCTGCATCCATTGCAATTTTTCCTACTATGTTCAGCCCTGCATAGCCAATCTGCACCATAACCATTACTACGACAGGCAAAACATCGTCACCCATTTTTTGTTTCCTATTCTTGATATCTTCTGTACGGCTGTTTGGGTGTTTAAATCTAAAAGATGGAGAATAATAAGATATGATGGTGTAACAAGAGCTTGAAGCTCTGTTACCAATTTCGTAAGAGAAAGAAGAAGAAGGAACAGAGGACAGAAAAGAGGAATTTTAGATATTTCATCCAAGATATGACTTTTAAGATAAAAGATCATTCTACGTAAACGGCCGCCTCATATGACCCAACTGTGCCCAGAGGCGTATCTAGTCTATTGAGCCCCAAACTTTCAATGCAAAGCTTAAATTTATAGGTAAAAAATTATTAAAATTATAATAAATAGTAAATATGAACCTCTAACTTTAAAAATATAATGGGTTCAATGCTAAAAATTTTAAAATTAAACCCATAAAATTTAAATCCTGGATCCGCCTCTAACTGTACCCTCACGTGCCTCCCTACCACAACACACTGATCGAGATTTGTTGACATGACCAGAGCATGTGGGAGTGGGTGCCAGCTGTGAAGATCCCCCGGTCTCTCTGAGCTTCCAGTTGCGGAATCTAGCCCGAGTACGGATTTTATCCAATACAAAAGTCATTTTTTAGTGTTTTAACTGGAGGAAAACATTTTATCTTAAAGGGAAAAAGAAATTGTCCTTTGTTGTGTCTAAAAGGTGTTTTTTTTTTTTTCACACAAAAGATGTTGCAACTTGCAATTAAAAGAGGATGAAGAGAGAGTTAGCACCGCGGAGGAACGTGCAAATGCGAGTAACTTTCATATTTCTTTTCTTTGATTAATAACGTAACTTTTTTTCTTTCTTTTCTTTTCTTCTCGGCTTGTTTCTCCTTAAATTGTTATTCATAATTTGTAAATTTTGATTGTACATGATGACTTATATTTTATTTTTTCAAAAAGGTTAGAAAGAATATATAATCACCACACAAACGGTGTATGGAACGAGTCCAACTTACCATGTCGTGTGGATGTGGCCACAGAAAGACAACAAACATAAAAACTGCTAATTGGTGAAGTAAAGAAGAATCAGCGGTAGAGATTTAGTAGCTCAGTTGATTGACTATCTGAATTTTTACTTAGTTGGTGAGGATTCGAATCCCCACATTGTGAATCCCTCCACCATTTTCCCTTCCCCTACCCCCTTTATAATTAAAAAAAAAATTAAAAAAAAATGAAGAAGAACCAGGCAAAAATACGTCTTAAAAAATCATTATAAATTGATCGAGAATCGTGTGGTCTAAGATTTAAAGTTTAATAAAAATAAAATATTAGATTACTTTTTCATATTTGTCTAAATTTTAAAGGATAAAATAACCTGATATCAGTGTATATAGAAACTAACATTATTCATGAAATTAGTTGAAATATGCATAAAAAAGTTGTACAGTACTTCTTATATAAAAGGAATAAGGGTAGAAGAATTAAAAAAAGAGCGATAACATTGGGAAAAGAACAAACTGGAGACAACCCACCATGTAAGTGGAACCCACACATTTTTCAAAACGGGTCCAACTATTTTCAGGAACTGACAACGTTCTACTAGTAGCACTAAAATTAAGCTGAACAACTGACTAGTGACTACTTCTACTAAGTAAAAAAAAAAAAAAATGGCTTGGGTCTCATTCTTGCCACCATTGTTACAAGCTTCAACTTACATTATTGTTCTCATTTCTTTATTTTCCTCTTTTTTTCCAAACCCAGTTCAATGTCAGTGTAAAAATCCACCAGTAATCTTCAACTTTGGTGATTCTAATTCGGATACTGGTGGACTTGTTGCTGGACTCGGGTACCCCATTAACCTCCCCAATGGTCGTACTTTCTTTCACCAATCAACTGGTCGTCTTTCTGATGGTCGCCTTATTCTTGATTTTCTCTGTAAGTCCCTTTTTTTTTTTTTTCATTACTTATTTCTTACTATGTCCAGTCCACTTTACTTGTCGTCCTTATTAAAAATAGATGTTCAAAATAGTTGTTATTTTAGAAAATCAAAGATATGATTAACTATTACTAGTTTTTACCTTTAGTACCCTTACTCAATAAATGTGAAGCTAGATTAATGAAGTGAAATAGAGATCAGTATAAATTGAGATCAAAGACTTTTCTTAAAGATGTGCAAAAAAAAACCAAAGTAAAATGGATCGCATGAACTGTACATTGGGAAGTATAAAGTGTACAACGTTAATGTGGATGTGTGTGTTTGAACTTTGAAGTCGGTTGGATCCACTGCATGTATTGATTGGTAGGTACTAGGTAGAGAGTCATATCTGAGAGAGATTGTGATGAATATTTGATTGGGTCCTACATGATTTTGATGTTCGTGAGCATCTGTATTTCATAATTCAATGCAGCTTGACTATTTGTGCAATCAAATTGAGGAAATTAATAGCATCGGGTTGCACTAGCTAGTTTCCAAATTTATGGTCCTGAAAATGTTCTTGTTAGAGGTTTATTTTTACACCATACATTTGATAGTGAAGATTTTGACTGGGTAAACTGTGATCTCTATCTTACATAATGTATAGACCATTCACTTTGTTAACCTTTAAAGAAAGGCTGAAGGGAAATTGTTGAATATTTTTATTTCATATAACAAGCTAGTAATTTGAAAATGTACTTTGCATCATTTCGTTTACCTAGTCTCTGTTCTATATTGTGATGCTCTTGTAATTACCAAATTACTTCATATTAATAGCTCATTGATGATTGAAATCAGTGTCCAGAATAAACTAACGATCTTCAGACGATGGAAATACTTGCTTTATTAAACCCCCCACAAAAAAAAAAAAAAAAAGTAGAAGTTCGAACTATGAGATAATCAAGGTTCTCTTTTAGATCTTTAACGTGCATTACTGATATATATAATTCTTGCTTCGTTTCTTCTGCGTCCTGCAAAATTCTTGAAAGAATTATAATTTCTTAGAGATATTCTTGTTCGTCTTTCAGTTAATAAAACGTGAAAGGTAATTAGGAACTCAATTGTCATGAATCTTATGCAATGTGCAAAACCACTAGGAACTTAGGATTATTATGTCTCCTGCTGTATGGAGACAGAATATATAGCATTTATCTTCATTGTGCAAACAATGGTTATGGTTGGTTCTTTTGGTTCACGCATTCTTATCATGTGCTTGGGAATATAGAATATCTTGGCAAATAAAAATTAAGACAAGCTTGAAGGTTGTAATAGGGATTGCACTGAGGAATGTTCCCAATGTTCTCATGTCATTATTTTTCATAAAACTTTCAAATATTTTTTATGCCTTGCATTTTTCTGGGATCTGTATGGTCCTCCAGAAGCACTGCTTCCGCTCCTACTATACGTGAATCAATTATGGCATAGGTTATAGTATATCCACTTTTTAGTTTGTTATGGATACCAATGAATCTGAGCTGAGCTTTTAGTGTTGTCAGTGCAGGTCAAAGTGTTAATTCACGGTTCCTGAGCCCATACCTAGACTCTGTGGGATCCTCTTTCTTGAATGGAGCAAATTTTGCTATAGCAGGATCTTGTTTACTACCTAAGTATGAGCCATTCGCATTAAATATTCAAGTCATGCAGTTCCTTCATTTCAAGGGTCGCTCAATTGAACTTGTTAGTACTGGTAATTCTTACACTTTCCTTTTATTCTCTGTACAGATCTTGTCTTTACTCTCATCTTATCATTTTTCTTTCCTTTCGCATTTTGTGGTTGTGTTTTGGGGTGTGGGGGTGTGGGGGGGAGGCGAGGGTGATCATAAGGATCTGTCCTGATATTCTACTTATTTCCAGTGTGTATTTGCTTTGAAAATTTGATACCTATGAACTTCGAGGTTCTTCTAGGAATATCTAGTGTCAATCTCAGTAACGCACATTTGCAATGTTGTTATGAACACAGACTGTTAGTAAAATGGAAAGCTTAGTACCTAATATTAAAATTGAAACCTACATATCTCCCTCTTGTTCCAGTTTAATAGCTAAAAGGCACATTTAGTTTCAAACAGCTCTCTGTGTCCTACTTTTTTGTCTTTCAGTAGATCTTTTGGGAGCTGGTGGTAGATTACAGAGGTTATCTTTAGATATTTATCTGCAAGAATATACCTATTATTCAATCAACAGAATCGGTAAAACGGGAAATTGCCGAGCTATGTCCAAATAAAAGTAGTAGAACTTTAAACTCTTCTACATACCCTCGGAGTTACTGTATTGGCTATTCTTTGGTGAAATTGTGTTCGGCTAAACTACTGAGTTTACATGTGGTGAGGAATTGGAGCCCAGCTCGTTTATATTCAAGAATATCAGAGGTATTAGAAAGATACTTTAAGTAGTGTGCACCATGTTTATTTGGATTCTAGATTATGTATATCTAGTTTCTTGGATTTTTATTCTTTCCGGTGCTGATAAAATATAAAAATAAAAACAAAAGAGTCCTGTGCTAGTGTGCTCAGAAATGTGAATATGATCTTGACTCGGTTTCTTATTGTTACATTAAGGTTCTGGAAATTTAGTTGGTGATGAAGGATTCCACGATGCTCTCTTTATGATAGATATTGGACAAAATGACCTTGCTGGTTCATTTGCTAAGAACCTGTCTTACACGGAAGTAGTCAAGTTGATCCCCTCCTTTGTCACAGAGATCAGGAATGCAATTCAGGTAATTTCTTCAATCGTTACTCGCTCACTTTTTCCTGCTTCCCTACCGAAAAGAAGCACAGCGGAACAAGAATATCAATAAGTTAAAACAAAGAAAAGCATAGGAAGGATAAAGTTTGTTAAAAAGAGTTGGCATCGCAGGGTCAAAGTTTTTATAGCTTGAAGTAGATAGTTTTAGAGTTTGTCCATTCCCTCAAACTTTCCAAATGTAGGTCATATATTCTCAAGGAGGGAGGAAATTTTGGGTCCACAACACTGGGCCACTAGGATGCCTGCCTCAAAAACTTACTCTGGTTCAGAAAGTTCCCTCTGATCTTGATCCACATGGCTGTCTTGCAAATTACAACTCTGCAGCAAAAATGTTTAATGAAGGGCTGCGACAGTTGTTGCAAGAGTTGAGATCTGAAATGAAGGATACTACTATTGTGTATGTAGACATATATGCTATCAAATATGATCTTATAGCCAACTCCAGCAGCTATGGTAAGCATAAAAACTTTCTCGTTTGGTTAGCCAGCTAAATTTCCCTAGTTCTTAGATTGTCAATAATCAGAATGAATCTACTAAAGTTGGTACTGGAAGGCTGATATTATTAGTTAAACAATTGGCAGAAGATTTCATTTCCCTGCTCTTGTAATCTAAAATAGAAAAGAGGAAAATGAAGAATTTGGCATCTCGCGACTGAAATCCAATGGTTGCAATGTGAGATTAATTCTCAAAGTAATATGTTTCCTTTATTTCATATCATCATGTAGAGAGAGATTCAACGTAGTATATACTTGAGAGTTACAGCCCGTTTTAAGATAGTTGGCTGCTTACTAAAAGCTACTGGAAATTCATATGTGTTGATTCTACATTTGCAGGCTTCTCAAATCCGTTAATGGCGTGCTGTGGCTACGGAGGGCCTCCATACAACTACCGTAAAGGAGTGACATGTGGCCAGCACGATTATCAGGTTTGCAGTGAAGGGTCTGAATTCATAAGTTGGGATGGAGTTCATTACACAGAGGCAGCTAACAGAGTTATAGCCTCTAAGATATTGTCGATGGAGTATTCCACTCCACGAATCGGCTTCGATTTCTTTTGCCATTGATGGTCATTTGCTAGAATAAAGTTCAAGCAGTTATCTCAGTTGTTGAAGAGAGAATGATATTCTTCGGGAAAAATAGAAAAAAAGGATACCATGTTGATCTCATGTTGCTGGTTCTTAGAAAGAGGCCAAGTTGAACTCTTTGCTCTTAGTTTTGAAGAACTCTTTGCTCTTAGTTTTGAAGAACTCTTTGCTCTTAGTTTTGAAGTCAAGATTCCCTAACACTGTTTGTTTCAGTCCACTTGCCCCTCTGATTTTAGGCATGTAGTAATTTATTTCGTAGCTGAGTATTATGATATTGTAGCATTTTAAGTCTTGTTTTCTTTAGTTCGGTTGCAAGTAATTCACATGATATGTCATCCAGTTGACATAATCTCAAATATAATATTTCTTGTGCATCAACGTATATCAAGTACATTCATGAAAACTACATGAATCTGCTGTCTTCTTTTTCTAAGAAAGAAGAAAGAAAAGAACTCTTTAGTGTTGACTTTCTTTCATATTGATCAGAAGAATGGTTCAAACTTCAATGAACCAACTTCTTTGTTCCTAGTTTTCTAGTTGAATTTACTCAATCAATTTTCTCTGAAGGCTCCTATGTGATAAAATCCCCTAAGAAGGCCATCTTCCTTTGATGAAGCGCTCGACACCTCTTAACAGTTACAAGTCCTCAGTCCTCCCTGCCATAACCTGTTTTTAAGGCGCGGTTGAGAACAACGAATTCAATGTCAGTAGTGTTGGATTTGATCCCTATTCTTATATATGCAACTTAAGCATCCATACAGATGTCAATTCATGAGGCTTTTCGAATTCACTACTCTATTGGCTTTAAGCATGCATTCCTAGCAACCGAGTTGGTCTCAAAGAACTCGGGCAAAGATCTCGAAAGAATGACCAAACTATTTTCTTATGTTTCCAATTTAGAAAAGATGGGGTTAAACTTATTAAAATGATTGATTTTACTTAAGAAAATGCAAACTGTCCTGTATTATGCAGTGGAAAAGAATCTTCACTCTGATCTCATTGTATATGGCATATACTATTTGGGGAGTCAAAAGGTTCTTTATTTGAATTTTGACAATGATCTTTGTAACATCTTCTCAACACTTCTAATTATAAAAAAAGATCTTGTATTACCTACATCTTATTTTACGTAAATCAAGATTATGGTTTTTAAGTGTGTTAGTCACTTGCTACCTATATTTAAGCACAATATCTGTATGGGAAAGAGAACAAAATCATAAACCAAAGAAAGATAACAGAGACGCATAAGTCCAAATTCATCCAACTTACTGGTGAATCCATTGAATTATCAAGTCAACTAAAAATGAAGCAAACTCACATTGTGTATTGTAGCAGAAATCTAAATACGAGATCCCAATTATTGCTTATTTTATGTCTTAATCAGTCAATCATTTGAATAATTTAGGAATAAGGGCCAATAATAGAAAAAAGAGAAAAGGAAGAAGAAGAAGGAGGAAGTGAACTAACCACTGATGACTGAAACAGTTAATTAGTACATGTACATCTAGTATTAGTAGATATCATAACTACATTACAGAGTTCTCTTTTTAAGCTCTGAGAATGATAAACTTTTTGTAGAAAGCACTTTGTGTTAAATCCAATTTTACGCGATACGAATTTAAATTCATCAGATCAATGAATTCAATAAGCCCTACACAACACAAATTTGGAACAATTGGACTAGTAAAAGATAATATCCGTAAAGAAATGAACTTTAGGTCTAACTCAACCTTAAAAATTCGCTCGGATGAGAATTATCCAAAAACATATAAGAACACCAATCACTCATCTCATATCTGATGTGGGATTCTTAACAATATCTTGCTTAGAACATAGAAATTCAAGAAAAGCTACATTACAATGAAAGATTGAGGTCCAAGTCCAACATATTACGATTTTTTTCTCCACTAGAACCCTCTTTTCTTCCTAAATTTTCTTCTTCCCCTTCTTGTTCTCTTCCTTCTTCTTTGTGTTGTTGTTTCTTGGAGTTAGAAGTGGAAGGACCTGCAGTTGCAGAAGCATCAGTTTCCATGAAATCATGTGGATGATGGAAGTTGTTATCAACTGATGCTCTTGTATTATTGTCTTCCAAATTCTTTGGTCTCTCTACTACATGATTTCTTGCTAACAAACGGTCACGTATATCTTTAGTGCTTCTTATAAGTGCAAAAAACTTCTCTATTTTCTCCTCTTCATCTTCATCTTCTTCTTCTTCTTCTTCTGATCTCTCATTCTCTACAGTCTTCCTCTTCCTTCTCTCTCTGTCCATATTATGCCGTAATAATGCGAGAAAGAAAAAAATAATGAGAGAGAGGGCCAAGACAATAAGTATGGAAGATGAGGTGTTGCCCGTTATTAATAAAGTACTTGATCCCCAACTGCCGCCCCACCCCACCCTCTCCAATCTCTTTCCAAATAAGGGCAAAAACACACGCATCAAGAACCAACCAAAAAAAGGGGGAAAAGAATAGTGTAGAAGAATCTCCAAAATTAGAAAGAAAGGGTCACATGTGCACTAAGTATGGAAGTAATCGCATGGTTTACCCTTCAAATGGATTCATCTTTAATCTCTGGCCTTCAAATGGGCTGGTCTCTACTTTTTTTTTTCCTTTAAAATAAAACTTACGCACATAGGAACATAAGTTCATTAAGGTAACTGATCTTGTGATGCGTAATTTATGCCTTTTAGGTATAAATTCGATTTTGAAGGATAAAATTAAAGATAGCTCATTTGAAGGACAAAATTTAAACACCAGCACAAAATAGGGACAAAAGTGTAAATGATCCAAAATTATTTAGCCAAACAAACCTTATGGCATGTTAAAATTGCATGGTTTTCCCTACAAATGGGCTCGTCTTTAATTTTTGCTCTTCAAATAGATTGGTTTTTAATTTTTGTCCTTCAAAATCGAACTTATGCCTAGCGAGCAAGACATAAGTTCTTTAAGGGTGCAAACATAACTTGTGGATATTAACAACAATAACATACTCAGTATAATTTCACAAATGGGGTCTGGGAACTTGTGGATATTATGATGCGAAAATATAAATATATGCCCCGCGAAAAAGTTATTTGCATTGAGAGCAAAAATTAAAGACTAGCACAAAATTGGATAAAAGTGCAATGACCCTTATGGATTTGTTCATTGGGCTATGCCGTTATAAAACTCAAGGCAAAAGTCATAGATAGCCCCTTAAACTTTGCCACATTTTCCTATGGGATACCTAAATCGAGAGTTGTACCTATTGGGTATCTAAACCAATCCAAATTCGATCCCATTGGCGGGAACGGCTGCGTCACGTCCCCCCTTTATGGGCCACGTGTCACATCCCGAATAGCCGGTTCTGACAACCGCCAAACGCATGTCGCTTCGAGTCATTTCTCATTAATTACGGGGGACACGTGGCACCCCCGGTTGGTTGGGGAATCGTAACCGTCACAGTTCCACGCCTATATAAGGCTCCTTCCCCCTCATTTCAACACTTTCACGATTTTCTTCTTCATTTCTCACTCTCACTGCATTTTCTCAACTTCACCATATTTACTTGACCTCCTTAGCCAACCTGTCGCTAATTTACTGCACATATTACGTGAAAAAGGGGGCAACTTTGTCACCATTTCTGCTAACTGTTCTCGTTTGAGTGTTGGTTTGCATTTTGTCGTCCCTCGAATCACCAGCTCCCTCAATCCTTTTGAGCTTTCTCCTGAACCCTCTTCCTTTCATACTTTCCGAGATGTCCGAAACTACTTCCCATGATGTACCGTCGGTTTCCTCTCCGGGTTCCGAGCCTGCATCTCCGGCCAAAACAAAAAGCACTTTTGAGCCCACGGCCTCGGATATTATACCGGCAAAGCCCAACTTCAACAATGATCTCGAGGACGTGAGGCGATACCCCTCGTCCATTACTGAGGAAAGGCTAGACATAGTCCGGGCCGACTGCGGGTGGGACACCCGTCCGGTTCGGGTGTTTGCCCCCGGACCAGATGAATCCGTTGCTGACCACCGGGAAGGGTTCCTGTAGGTGTACACTTATCCTTTCACTCTCAAACTCGACCCACCGGTGGATCCGGTCATTCTCGACATGTGCCGGACCTACGACGTGACATTGGCTCAGATCGGCCCGATCGTTTGGAGGGTCGTAGCCTGTCTCCGGTTGTTGGCCAACAATGCCGAGAAGGAGTTCACGCTGGCCCATTTGATACACTTATACTCTCCGAGGCTGTTCCGGGGTGGCGTAATAAAACTAGCCAAGCGTAGCCGGAACCCCTTCTTCTAAAAAATTGATGAAGACAGAGATAGGGGTTGGCTAGAACGGTATGTCCGGGTGAAGACCGAGGACATTATTCCGGCCACTCACATGCCCTTCCCGGAGAAATGAAACAACAAGCGTAAGTTCCGAACTTTTAAGTCATTGCTTCTGCATGTTTCGTCAAATTCCGATCTCACTTTCTCGCCGTTTTCCTTATTTTTGTCAGCCAATGGATACATGCCCTCGGTCGTTCGCAATCTGAACGAATGGGTTACGGCCCTCCTCGGCCAATATGACTATGACAACCGGACGTGGGCCCACCTGTCACGCGGCAGATGGGTTGCCCAGAACCATGGTAGTACTTCGCTCCTACCCATATTCGCCATGTCTTCTGCTATCCGTACTCATTGTATCTTTAATTTTTCAGGTTTGCCTAACGGCTCGGTAGCCCCCAGATCGGAGTCGACAGCTGAACCCACAATGTCGGCGTCCGAGTTTGACACGGCGGGTGCATCTCGTGCCCTTGCTGCTGCTACTGTTGCAAAAAGAAAAAGGCCCTCGGACAAAGGGCAGCAGTCGAAGAAGAGAAGGGCGAGAAGCGTTACACGGACCTTGTGGGACGAACCAGAGCCCGATATTATAGTTCGGAGAGTCGGTGCCGAACCTTCCGTGGCTCCGATCCCGGAGGAAGCCGTTGTCGTTTCACCCGTCCCTTCCGCTGCTGAGGGTCCTCTGGTCCCGGTCTCGCGAATAGGTGCAGAAGAAATTCTTTCCCCGGCTCCTCTAAGGTCGATTGACTTTGTCGACATTTCAGGTGAAACTTCTTCTGAAGAAGCTCCCTTGCAAAGGACAAGGAGGCCCGGGGAGGTGGCCGCTGCGGAGCTCGGTCAAAAGACTGGGCCGATCCCGGAAGCTGAAGTCCTTGCTGATATTCATACGATGCCCGAGCTCGGTCTTACCTCCACCACGGGGCCCCCGAGCTTTGTCGAAGATACTGGTGTTGTTCCAAGTTCTTCGACTCCGGTGCCGAGACCCGATGATTTCGAGGATATGTTTTCGGGCACTCCTCCCGCTACCGGCGAAGCCGCAGGGTTCTGACATCTTATGATCTCTCGGGCCACGAGGTCTGCCAACCGGACCTCCGAATCTGGGACCAGGGATGGCTTGGTGCGCATCTTTCCGGCCCCAAGCGTGGAGCCGAGGAGAACAAGATCGGTTGTGGTTACTGTCCCCGAGGACTGCAGCTTTCTTTCCCGTCCGGTGGGTGTGGCCAGTTACCTGAGGCCTCTCGTCTCGGACTCGGATAAGCAGAAGATGACCGGGGTCACTTAGCAGTGCTTTATCAATGAGAGTATGCGCGCGGCCAACCGGGTAAGATTCTTGGTCGTCTTTGTATAACTTTGCTGGTAACCTTAACCTTGCCTTGCTCACTTTTGTTGATAATTTTGAACTTACTTCATTTTACAGAGTGTGGTGCTCGCCAACGAAGCCTTATCCGTGCTCAACAAGAGATGGATGATCTTAATGGCCAATTGGATGCCCAGAGCCGGGAAACGAAGAAGTACGTGCATCTTCTTCGGGAGAAGGAAGAGGAGCTGAGTCGAGCAGTTGCTCTTTCCCATCTTCAGCCCGAGCTTGATGCAGCAAAGGCCGAGAACCGTCAGCTGAGGAGTGAACTGGTCGCCATGACCGAATATAACCGGAGCCTCGAAGCTGAGAAGATCGGCCTCAACCGGGACAACGCTCAAATTTCCTCGAAGCTGGATGAGCTTGAGACCGCTTTCTCCCAACTCCGGGAGGAGCCGGATGTGGTAAAATCGGATGCTTCCAGCTTGGCCGAGAGGAACCGGCTTCTTGAATCTGAGAGCGCCCGGTATCGGGAGAGTGCCAGGGTGTTCGAAGAGAAAGCAGAGACCAGATCTCGGATATGCGAGGACTTGAAGAATGAGCTCAAGGAAACGGCCGCTGCAAATGACACCCTCCAGGCCGAGCTTCAATCAGCCATTCAAATGCAGAATGTTCTTGGGGAGGCTCGGGGCACTCTCGAGGCAAAGCTATCCAAGTCCGAGGCCGATTTGGATGAAGCTCAGAGAAGCGTGGAGGCCGCCGAGGCTCAAGTTATAATTATTGCTCAGTACGAGAAATGGAAATCTCGGAGGATGACTCTTGAGCAAGCCGAGCATGGATTTTCTGATCTTCCAGCCCTTATTGCCGAGGCCAAGAGGATTGAGGGAGAGGCTAAGGATGCCCTCGGTTCTGACTCTGATGATTCCGAGCGGACGGTGTCCGAGCATTCCGACTCCAGCCATTCCGGGTAGTTTAGGGTCTGTATTTGGCTTTTATCTCTTCATTTTTTGCCTTTGTAGGGCTTTTGTTTTTGATGTAAAAATATTCCTTGGATAAATGAAAAGTGCATCTTTCTTGTTTCTTCGTTTTGAATGTTTGCTATTATTTTTGCCATGATCGTTGATCCGTTTTAGGACAACTCGACTCATAGTCGTTAATTCGTCGTGCCCGTAGGACTTATCCGATGCTTCATAAGTTCAGACGTCTCCGAATTACGGTAAGCATTTCTTTTAGGGTCGGTATTTTTTCAGCCTTGACTAAATTTTTGACGTAGTAGTCCCCGTTTGGGGGAGTTCATCAAATTCTGGCTCGGGTCATTGTGACCTCGTTGCCTTTGTCGAATTTCGGGCACAGTACTTCGGTATAGAGTATGTGAATGAGGCAGTGCCAGGATACGACGGTTATCATCGGGGCAAAGTCCTTTTAACAGAAAGACACCCGAGATTTTGCTATCTAATCTTTTGACAACTTCGTGTTTGCAAAATGTTTGTACATGTGAGAATTTTAATTCGTTCTACCTTTGCTGTAGCAAATATACAATGGGACACGATTCATTATGATCGTTCGGTCCTTACATCGAAGGCTATGGCCGGTGGCCGGGCCTTAGTTTCGCGGTAGCAAATGCTAAATGGGACACGATTCGTTATGATCGTTTGGTCCTTACATCGAAGGCTATGGCCGGTGGCCGGGCCTTAGTTTCGCCGTAGCAAATGCTAAATGGGACACGATTCATTATGATCGTTTGGTCCTTAAATCGAAGACTATTGCCGGTGGCCGGGCCTGAGTTTTGCCGTAGCAAGTGTTGAGCTTCACCGTCTGTTTTGACCGGGGTCATCTTCGATGCGGACATAGGACTCCCCTATCACTTACCCGAGCTTCGAAGTCGGGTGAGTGCTACTAAGTCCCCAATCGGAGGATGTGACCTCGGATTTCCGGGCGCTGATTTTTCATCTTTGTCAAGTAACCCGTTGTACTTGTTGCCTCATTAAAAACCTTGTCAGAAAACCCGTTTTGGGACAAAACCGTACTAAGGAAAAGAGTGCAACACGTGTTTTCAGGCCTATATTCTAATTTTATCCCGCTCTTGACTCCCTGCAAAAGAGAAAGGTTAATAAAAGGATACGGGGAGGCCATACCTTAGCAGTAGTATCTTTTCAGATGAGCCACGTTCCAGTTGTTACGCAGGCGTTGCCCGTCCATGGACTCCAACTGGTACGATCCTTTACCCGTTATACCGGTTACCTTGTACGGGCCTTCCTAGTTCGGACCCAACTTTCCCTCGTTTGGGTTCTTGGTGTGCAAGGTAACTTTTCGAAGCACCAAGTCTTCGACTTGGAAATGTCGAAAGTTGGCTCTTCGATTGTAGTACCTTTTCACTCTCTGGTTTTGGGCCGCTATGCGGACCAATGCGTTTTCGCGTAGTTCATCTGTGAGGTCGAGTTTCACGGCCATGGCCTCCTCGTTTGATTCCTCGGTAGTATATCTGAACCGGAGGGTCGGTTCGCCAACCTCCACGGGGATAAGGGCTTCGACCCCGTAAACTAATGCCTCCTCGTTTGATTCCTCGGTAGTATATCTGAACCGGAGGGTCGGTTTGCCAACCTCCACGGGGATAAGGGCTTCAGCCCCGTAAACCAATGAGAATGGGGTTTCCCCCGTGCTCGATTTGGATGTGGTTCTATAAGCCAATAGCACCTCCGACAATATTTCTTTCTAATGGTGCTTAGATGTTTCAAGTCTTTTCCTCAGATTTTGGATTATCGTTTTGTTCGTGGATTCCGCCTGTCCGTTTGCACACGAGTGATACGGGGTTGACACGATTTTCTTGATCTTCAATCCGTCGAGAAAATTGTTGACTTTGCCACCCACGAATTGAGGACCATTATCACAAGTTATCTCGGCGGGGATGCCGAAATGGCAGATGATGTGATACCATATGAAGTCGATGACTTCCTTTTCTCTGATTTTTTCAAAGTCTTGCGCTTCAACCCACTTAGAAAAATAGTCAGTCATAAACAAAATGAAACGGGCCTTACCTGGTGCCGAAGGCAACAGACCCACAATGTCCATTCCCCACTTCATGAAAGGCCAAGGTGATACCATCGAATGCAGCAACTCCCCGGGCTGGTGAATCATCGGAGCATGCTTCTGACACCCGTCACATTTTCGGACAAAACTTTTCGAGTCTTCGTCTATCCGGTTCCAGTAATAACCGGCCCTGATAATCTTTCGAACCAGAGCTTTTGCACCGGAGTGGTTGCCACTGGTTCCTTCGTGTACCTCTCTCATCACGTATTCCGTTTACTGGGGCCCAAACACTTAGCCAGGGGACGGAGGAAAGAGCGTCGATACAATTGGCCGTCCACCAAGCAAAAACGGACGGCCTTGGTCTGTAGTGACCGTGATTCCTTTGGGTCATTTGGGAGCTTACCATCACGCAAGTAGTCAATGTACTTATTGCGCCAATCCCAAGTTAAGCCCATTGTGTATATTTCGGCGTGTCCGCTTTCTATGGCCGTGTTTGATAAGTGGACCGTTGCCCCGGGGTTGATTTCCTCCCCCTCGACCGAGGATCCCAAATTTGCTAATGCATCGGCTTCGCTGTTCTGCTCCCTCGGTATGTGCTGCATGGTCCATTCTTTAAATTGATGAAGCACCACCTGGGTTTTTTCGAGGTACCTCTGCATCCGTTCGTCCTTGACTTCGAATACGCCGTTTGCCTGGTTTGCGACCAAAAGCGAGTCGCACTTTGCCTCGATTATTTCGGCTCCCATACTTCGAGCCAGTTCCAAACCTGCAATCATAGCCTCATACTCGGCTTCATTGTTAGTCAATTTAGAAGTTCTAACGGATTGTCGAATAACATCTCCGGCCGGGGTTCTAAGGACAATCCCTAGTCCGGAACCTTTAAGGTTCGAGGCCCCATCCGTGTATAGAGACCAAATGCCCGTCGCCTTTCCCGAGGTCAGCAGAAGTTCTCTCTCGACCTCGGGGACCATAGCCGGGGCAAAGTCTGCCACAAAATCGGCCAAGATTTGGGATTTGATGGTCGTTCGAGGTCTATACTCGATGTCGTAATCGCTAATTTCTACAGCCCATTTCGTTAATCTACCTGACAACTCCGGTTTATGCATGATGTTTTTCATAGGGTAAGTAGTTACTACACATATGGGGTGGCATTGAAAATAAAGGTTTGAGCTTTCTGGAAGCGCTTACCAGTGCCAATGCCAATTTTTCCAAATGGGGGTAACGGGTCTCCGCATCCCCCAAAGTTCTACTTACATAATAGATAGGGAATTGCGTACCTGATTCTTCTCGGACCAAAACGCCACTTACCGCCACTTTGGAGACAGCTAGGTAGAGGAAAAGCGGCTCGTCTACCTTCGGTGTGTGTGCAGGGGGGGAGGGGTGCTGGGCAGGTACCTCTTCAACTCTCGTAGAGCTTCTTGGCACTCCGGTGTCCAAACGAAATCGTTCTTCTTCCTAAGAAAAGAGAAGAAACGGAGACTCTTGTCCGAGGACCTCGATATGAAGCGACTCAACGCTGCTATTCTTCCGGTGAGCCTCTGTACTCCTTTTATGTTGTTCACAACCTCGATATCCTCGATGGCCTTGATCTTATCCTGATTGATTTCAATCCCCCGGTTTGAGACCATGAAACCCAGAAATTTACCGGACCTTACTCCGAAGGCACACTTTTTCGGGTTGAGTTTCATGTTGTATTTGCGGAGCACATCAAAGGTTTCCTGCAAATGTTTTAAATGGTCCTCCGTTTCGAGGGACTTAACAACCATATCGTTAACATAAACTTCCACTGTTTTCCCTATTTGTTCTTCAAGCATTCCATTAACTAGGCGTTGGTAAGTCGCACCGGCATTTTTTTGTCCGAAAGGCATGACGTTATAACAGTAAGTCTCATATCGGGTGATGGAGATGTTTGTTATACCCCATTTTAACCGGGTTATAGCGGAGTATAACATATTGGTGATTCCTAAATTGCTTTGTTTTAAGGAGTCGCCACCTAATTGATTTTAAGGTGAATTAGGGCACCTAATTATTAACTAAGGTAAAGCTAGCTAAACCTCCGTTAATAGTCTGCTTAACTAGTGTGATTCTAGGTAAGAGTTCTATATTATCCTAAAGGGAAGGAGTTAGGCATCCTTTAGAATCCGTTAACTACGGTTATCCGGCCAAACTTAGGTTAATTAACTAAGATTAAACATGGTGTTTAAATTTTAAGAAAAAATAGCTTGTAAAATATAGTAATGCTATCTGAACTAATTTATAGGAAAATATAATAACTTGCATGAAAGAAATGCTTTTTTTTTTAAAATGAGACTTATAAATGCCGTTAAAACTTTGAATGAAAATAGTGCTGCTATTATAAAATAAGACTCACAAAATATATATATATATAATAATTTGCCTAAAAGAAGATTTTAAATGCCATTTAAAATAAAATTTATAAAAGTTGATAAGGCTTTAAATAAAGATGCCATCTAGAATGAGATTTGTAGAAAATATAATAATTTGCATAAAAGGAAACTTGAAATGCATTTAAAATAAACTTATAGATGTTGCAAAGATTTTAATGCTATTTAAAATAAAATTTGCACAAAATATATATAAATAGAAGAAAGTGCGGATTTATGCAGTGTTTTAATAAATATTTGAAACAACTCGAATGATAAAATATTAATTGATTCTTTTGCAGTTTAAGAGCATAAGCAAAATAAAAAATAGCTAATGTGAATTTTAAATGAAACTTATATTGTATCAATATGATGATATGGAAATGCCAAGACTTATTTTCTTTAAATATGATGGAAAAAGGATTTCCTTTCTTTTTATTAACTTTGTTAATCATGCTTAGCTAAAATGATGTGTGATTGATTCCGAATTTGAAGAGTTATTTATAAAATATACTTGAATTCATTTTTGGCATATCCACCACATTTCCAATTTTAAGATAATAAAGAGACAAAAGGAGTCCTTTGATTTAAAACATGTGCTCGTGCTATTTGAAAAGTTAATTATTCTAATAAAAATAAATATTATAAATACTATGAAAAATTTAACAAAAAGGGAAGAAATCTTAGGTAATTAACTATTGATTTTCCTTAAGTTAACTACCCTTATCCCAAAACTAAACCCACTAATTTACTAGAATTCCTCTAAGTCGAGAAACAAAAGAAAAAAAAAACAAAATAAAAAGAGTTAGTTGCATAATACAAATCAAATGCACAAAATGAAATAAAGGAGCAAAAGGTATTAAAAATGGGCCCAGCCCACTTTAGGGCTGCTGATTGGGCTATTGGTCCAGAAGATTTCATTTTTTTGCTGCGGATGGATTGAATGACGGACGACTCGGGAGAAATTACGTTGGGCTTTTAGCCCAACATCGAATGCGGCAGGGAAACGAGTCTCTCGGACTCGTACGCGAGGTTCATGCAAAGAAATGAAAGAACGAGATTAGTATATGGCCAATGAAGTTAAGCACATAAAAATATAAATTCAAAACAAATCCTTCGATTATATATATATACCATGTATATCCAAGTGTATTTCATGGACATACTTCACTATACATTTATATATAGATTTCAACTGAAATATGCTTGCAACGAACACACAAAATTTGAACAAAACCAAACTGAATATGATAACGTCACGTACATGGGACTACTTTACGAGCAGGTTCACAAGGCAAAAGGGAAAAGAAATTCTTGGGCATGTCATATGGTTCAAACAAAACGAACATACCAATCTACACATACTAACAAACTTGCGGACTAAGCATGATCTGATGAACAGTTGTAAAATCTAAGAGAAACAGGAGGCGAAGATATTTCTTATTCTGAATGAAACATATTCGAGTCGTTATCAATCTTTCTTTCATTTATAACTTCCAGAAAGAATCAGAAACCAAAAATCTGGAAATCCATTTACTTGCAAAGATATAGAAAATTAACACATGACATGATGCTTTAAAGGAAGGTAGCCTTCGAAGATTGATGGTAGTACCTAGGATGGTACCTAGAATAGAACCAAAATTATTTCCAGATCTTAATTTAGCTTGCCAGATTGGATACAAGCGGAATAACTTCTGTATTTTAGGTGAACATTTCCAAATTCAAGCTAAGTCACCCCTTTCCAGATTCAGTCCAAGTGTACAACCCCTTTTCAATGTAAAAGGCAATAGCAGCAATGCAACCAGTAGGAAAAGGTTCCAAATGTTCATGAAATTTCAAATGTTAATCTTTCATTCCCAAGTTACCTTTTGAAAATAACAGTTCTTTGACCTTATTCACAAAGCTATTCTCTTTTGGATATACAAAAATGAGGCACTGCTTCCAGTTCTCAGGCTAATTCAAAGAGAAGTAAACTAATAAAGGGAAAGAAAGCAAACAATGGTCATACCATGAAAGACTGTATTCAATTTAAAAGAAACATCAAGGATTAAACCCATAAGCAACTGGCAGATAACAGCAAAATAAGGAGACAGCCCGAGAATACTATAATAACCTGACTCAGAATTACAATAATCTTAGTGTCCATTTTGAAAGATAAATATAGCCATCGATTGCTTATCTACTCCAAAAGAAATCACTAATCCTTTAAGTATAACAGGTCCAAACTCGAAAATACAGTAGGCATGGAAAGTTGCAACATGATACCAGCAAAACAATTACAGTCCTAGGTATTAGGCAAGAGATCTTGATCAAGTAGGCTACAACATTGCAGATGACTCATCATACGAGTTTAACCACAAAAGACCAACTTAGAATGACGTATGCCGACTGGACTGAATCATGATACAACTAACAATAATAACGTAGCAGTCTCAGGAGACTTCTACACCAAGCAAGATCTACTGACTGTACTAATAATGTGTTAAATCATACTAAATCCATTTTACAAATTATAGATGACTGAAACCAATTAAAAGCGAACAGAAACAGGTACCAATGAATTTCCCAGGGGTTATGCTAAACTACAAAAGACTCAAGTAACCGAAAGATACCAAATACGAGTCCTATTTCAAATTATAGTATGTTAACTCATATTATAATATACTGATAATGATAGTAATATGCTGAAATGAACCTGCTTGTGGATACTTAAAGCATAAAGAAAGAAGGAAACAACATCATTTTAACCTTACGCGTAATTCTCTACAATCTGCTGATACATTTCGATCTTAGCAAAAGAGAAAAAATACAAATGCTCGGCAATTAACACGAAAATACTACTCATGCTTTCACACATAATTGAAGGTAACTAGACATCCATTTCACAATGAGGGTCAAATTCTGATCAAATGACAGTCGTGAGAGCCAAAATAGACACTAATAAAACAGGGAATTACTGAACTGGGAATTAAACACTGAATAAACATGAATCTCTAGGTATCCTAAACTGTCAAACCGAAATCAAATTGACTAAACAAAAACACGCCTACGACTATCATGCGATTAAACTGAAAATGAGCCCGCCACGACAACTAGCGTGTATGGACACACACACACTTGTCAAACAATATACTGAAGCCAAACCAAACTAAAAGGGAAGTTATTCACCTCTTCGGAGTGCAGCGAAGTGAGGCGCGAGTCTCCGATCTACGCTCGAATTCAAAACAGGTGCCAAAGGTAAAACCAAATAAAATGATGTGGATTTTTGACTTGATATTGAACAATACAGCGAACAAGAATCAATCTTATCTATGGGGATTTTCTATGATTTTTCGAATTTGGAACCTAATTTCTAGGGGATTGCTGCGACTAAAAACAACTTATCATTGGGGAACTTCATGAATCGAGACAGCCCTAGGTTCTTGGGGTCTTTCATGAACCAGCCCAAAAAATCCCCCCCTTTTCGGATGATAAAAATGAATACTTATAGACTGTTTTAGGGTTTGAGTTTGAGAGGAGAAGGGACAAAGGCGTGGGGAACAGGGGTAACGTGGGTGTGACAGGGGTAACGTGGGTGTCAGAGGCGTGGGTGGAGACGAAGGTGGTGAGGTCAGACGCGTGGGGGTAAAGGTGCGGTGGAGATGACAGTGGTGAAGTGGGGATCACGTGGTGAAGTGGGGGTGTCAGAGATGGCAGTGGGGCGGCGATGGGAGGATGGGCGACGGCTTTAGGGTTTGGGGGTAAAGGGAAAGGAAAGGGGAAGGGGAAGGAAGGAAGCGTAGGCGAAAGGGGAGGAGGGGGATGGCCGGAGATGGAGGCGGTGGTGAGGAAGTGGGTGGCGACGGAGAAGAAGGAAAGAGGCGGAGACGATAATGAAGGGAATAAGGGAAACCCTTTTCCCTTATTTTGAACGAAAATGGATCGGGCCTGGTCCATTTGTGGACTGGGTCAATTTTTAGACCGGGTATTAAAAGAATAGGCTAATAAATTAAAACACGGATTATTCCAAAAATTGAGATAAGGAATATGGACTAGTCCAAAAAATATCAGGAGTCAATCGGGCTTTGATTTGGAGTCCGGTAAGTCAAAATACGGACTAAGTGCAAGAAATAGTTTGGCTTCTAAATTTGAATAAAAGACCCATATTGATTAGTAATATACTGAGTATGACAAAATATTACCTAATACAAAAATGTATGTAATTATTAGGGCTCAGGTAATAAAAATTTATGTTGTTGCAATGACCGTGTAATAATGATTCAACAATAAATAAAGCTATCGTTTAAAGATGTACGAAAATAAAATGCGATGTGTATGCAGGGGTGGATAAAATGTCGAGAAATGCAGGTTTCAATAATACTAAATAATAGCAGCAAATAAATAGCAGTAGTAATACTGCTAATAATAATAACAATAATGATAATGGTAATAATGATAATGCTGATGATAATGGTGATAAAAAATAATAATAGATATGATAATAATAGTAGATAACAAATACTGATAATTAATAATAAAATAACAATAAGGATAATAATAATTAATAATAATAATAATAAATATGATAATAATAATAATAATAATAATAATAATAATGATAATAATAATAAGTAACAATTATTGATAATAACAAAATGATAATAAATTAATAATAATAACAATAATAGTGATAACAACAAAATGATAATAAATTAATGATAATAACAATAATAGCGATAGTAAAATAATGATGATAATAATAATAATAATAAATTGATAATAATAATAATAATAATAATAATAATAATAATAATAATAGTAATGATAATAATAATAGTTGTAACAGAATAATGAAATGTCATTATTGATAAGAGATTAATAATTATAATAAACATAATATATAGTATTATTATTTTTATTTTTATTTTTTTTTTGAAAATATTAGAAGCGCAAATATGTATTTCGGAGGAGAGGCGGGACAAAATTGGGTGTCAACAATGTTTTCTCTTGATCCTCCGGGTGCATCCGAATTTGGTTATATCCGAAGTAAGCATCACTTAACATTTCATGTCCGGCCGTCGCATCGATTATTCTATCGATGTGAGGCAACGGAAATGAGTCCTTCGGGCATGCCTTGTTTAAATCCTTATAATTGACACACATGCGAAATTTATTACCTTTTTTGGGCACTACCACCATATTAGCAAGTCAATCCGGGTACTTCACTTCCCGGATAGAGCCTATTTTTAAAAACTTTGTTACCTCGTCTTTCACGAAGGCGTGTTTTGCCTCCGCCATGGGCCTTCTTTTTTACTTCACCTGCAGAAACTTCCCGTCCAAGCTGAGCTTGTGAACTGCTATTTCTAGTGATATACCTGTCATATCTATATGCGACCATGCAAAGCAATCGGCGTTAGCTCGAAGAAACTCAATTAATTTGCGCCTGAGCTCCGGGGTAAGCCCCGTGCCCAGGTATACCTTTCTGTCCGGTAGGTACTCGAACGGGATGATCTGCTCCAGCTCCTCTACGGTTGACTTGGTTGCATCCAAGTCATCTAGCATGACAAATGATCTGGGTACCCCGATATCATCCTCCCCATGCACTGGATCCGACCCGGTATACTTTGATTGCTATTGGGGGGCCTCTCCTTCGGTCACATCTTTTTCCCCCTGAGCCGGCTCCTTTGGCCGAGGCGCCGCTTCCTCTACTGCGAACATTTCCCTTGCTGCGGGCTGCTCACCTCGGATGGTTTTCACCCCCTCTGGAGTGGGGAATTTCAGCAACTGCTGCAGTGTTGAGGGTACCGCCCTCATGCTATGTATCCAGGGTCTACCCAATAGTGCATTATATTTCATGTCCTCTTCGATCACATAGAACACCGTTTGCTGAATGGTGTCATCCACGTTCACGGGCAGTAAGATCTCCCCCTTCGTGGTTTCGCTCGCCATATTGAACCCGCTGAGTACCCGGGCCACCGGTATGATCCGGTCGAGCAGTCCTAACTGTTCGACCACTCTCCATCGGATGATGTTGGCCGAGCTACCTGGGTCAACCAAAATACGTTTAACCTTAGTTTTAAAGACAAGTACAGAAATTACCAATGTATCATTGTGCGGTTGAATGATGCCCTATGCGTCTTCGTCGTTGAAGAAAATAGAGCCCCCAGTTGAGTGATCTCAGATGCGCTTTTCACGAACAATAGAAACCTTTGTCCGTTTCATTACCGGCCCCCGAGGGGCGTCAATACCCCCAACTATCATGTTGATTGTATGCTGGGGTTCGACGGGCTCGGCCCTTCGATGAGTTTCTCTTTCCTTATAATGATTTTTGGCTCGCTCGCTCAGCAGATCTCGGAGATGACCGTTCTTCAATAACCAGGCTACCTCTTCTCTCAACTGGCGAAATCCTCGGTTCTATGGCCATGGGTTCCGTGATATTCGCACACCATGTTCGGATTCCGTTGTCCCGGATCTGACCTTAACGGTTTCGGCCATCTTACATCCGGGACGCGGCCGATGGCCGAGACGAGGCCCGATGTACTAACGTTGAAGTTGTACTCCGAAATATTTGGTGGACCCTTATTACCGGCAGAACTTCCGGCATCGCTCCTAAACGAGAGCTCCCGGCTGTTTGACGGGCGTTCGACCCGCTTGGTGCCCCGGGCTGAGAAATGGCTTGGGCTCTTCCTTGGCTTTTCTGACCTAAAATTTTGTCTCTCCGAATGGGAGTATGGTCGAAACCTTTCCCTCGATGATTCGGCCTTTGCTTCATAACCCTTCCTTGTTTTTTCAAAACTTCTATCCATTTTTATCGGGATCTGGGGGAGCTCGAACTGATCATCCTCCACCCGAATCTTCAATTCATACCGATTATGGACATCGGCCCACGTCACAGCCTCGTATTCCAGCAAATTTTCTTTCAATTTGAACGAAGCAGTCAAACTTAGCACGTTGAGCCCCTTTGTGAAAGTTTGCGCGGCCTATTCTTCTGGAATCAGGGGGAGTTCCATCCGTTCCCTCTGGAACCGGTTGACGAACTCACGCAGTAACTCATTGACCCTTTGGGTTATACGGAAGATATCGGCCTTGCGGGCCTGCACCTTTTTGAAACCGGCATGAGCCTTTACGAAAGCATCAGCGAGCATTTCGAAAGAAGTGATCGAATGCTCGGGTAGGTGGTCATACCACGTCAACGCCCCCTTTGACAAAGTCTCCCCAAATTTTTTCAACAACACTAACTCAATCTCATCTTCCTCCATATCATTGCCTTTTATGGCGCAGGTGTATGAGGTCACGTGCTCGTGTGGGTCCGTCGTGCCGTCATATTTCTGTATATCGGGCATTTTGAACCTCTTTGGGATCAGTTTCGGGGCAGCGCTCGGAGGAAAAGGCCTTTGGATGTAGGTTTTCGAGTTCGGCCCCTTCAGTAAAGGTGGAGCCCCCGGGATCTGGTCCACCCGAGAATTGTACGTCTCGACCCTTTTTTCGATTGAGTCTACCCGTTTCGCCAATGTTTCGAGCATCTTTAGAACCTCGGTAGAGGAGCCGGCTCCTGAACCGTCGCTTTCAACCATTCGTGCCTCGTTTCTTCCCGTTCCGGTCGTACCCTTCGCCTTTTCCGGCTCTGCTTCACCTTTTCCACTCTGCAACCGGGCAATTGCGATTCCCTGCTCGGCGATTGCTGCTCTTTGTTCCTGCAGCATTTCAAAAATTAAACGTAAATTAACATTGTCATTTGGTGCATCCAGTTCTCTCCGGTCCTGGGTCCGAGACAATGTAACGGAATTGTGAATATTTAGAGGATCAGTGGCCGGTAGGGCGGCATTCTCTTGATCCACGGTATTTTGCCGGTTGAGTCCCTCGCTTGAATCGACGGGGTTCAGGTCAGCGGGGTTTGGCAATCACCGTAGTCCGCTTCCTTCATTTTCCGCCACAATCTCGGTGTTATTGACATGACCGGATTGTTCGATGTCGGCCATTTAGTCCGTTTTCGCAGAGACGGGCAGGAGATGTTTTTGATTTTGATGAATGTGGTAGAAATCAATACCAAAGACCACTATTATCCTAGCCCTACGGTGGGCGCCAAACAGTTCACCTCGAATTCGGGAAACCAATTGAATTTATAAATGGGTATAGGATATGTGTTTGGATCTCAATAAATATCGTAGGGGTAGAATGTATGGACGTTATGTAGGAACGCAATTGATGTAGAATAGTGATACTAATTGAATGACATGCAATATTTATTTAAGGAAACACAATAAAGATGCAAATGGTCACTATGGACCGGATCAGATCTTAGAGAGAGAGGGATTGTATACATGCTTTAATGTTACAAGTGTTCTTGAAAATGAATGGACCAACCCCCATAAATAAGGGGAATGGGTTCTATTTATAGTGTTGCCTCCAAGGGCCTTATACAACTCAAGCCATTAAAATAATACTAATAAGGACAACTTTGAACGGATTTGGTGAGATTAGGTTGACCGTACGGTCTGACACACGTATGGTTGGTGATTGACCACTGCAGGACGCCATTGACATATGGCTCGTGTGCAACGGTTGCACCGGACCAACGGCCCAGATACTCAGGGTAACGGCCTTGAGCAACTTGGTGATGGAGGACCCGGACCAACAGTCATCCCGATCAATTCCGGACAAGCGTTCCTCCGGTTCAGAGTGAAAGTCTTCATGTATGTTCTTGCTCCCTTCTTCCTCCGGTTCACCATTTCACCGGTTTGACTCATATCTGATTTTTACCATATACAATAATATGTGATGATTCCGATTTACACAAACATGGACACGTTCATGCGATTCCGTGTGGAAAAGATTTATAGTACAAGCAAAGAAATCAAAAAGCGAACCTTTTACAAGTACAGATTTAGTTCACATATACTTACTAGTAAGATTCCCATTGCAGTGTACATTTAACATTGGAAATTTTGTATCCTCTTTTTAGATAATAGAGGGAAAGACTATGGGTGAGCAACTCCTATTTAAATTGACTTCTTGGGATTCATAGTCTGAAAGCAATGCACATATTAAAGCTGAAAAACCATACATAGTAGTAGTACTCAAATTTCTTTAACAAGGTTGTACAAAATGAATTCTGATTGGAGTTATTGGAGGCCGGAACTTTTTTAACTCAAAAAATAACTTTTAAAATCAAATTAACCCTTAAAAAAAACATTAAACTAGACTTCACGCACAAATTCTGTGTGAGAAAGAGGGTACTTTTTTTTCTTTTTTCCTTTTTTAAGCTATGAAAATCACGGTTTTTCCATACTTTGGGCAAAGATTAATCCTGTTTCAAAACCCCAAAATATCAATATTTTATATAGAACTTAATATATTTTTTTGCGTACAATAACGTCGGCTCATTACATCAAGTATACCTAAACGTTTGGATCGCCATTTTAGGGGTTGTAAAGTGTCCCGAAGTAAGTTTTGTTTGCTTGGAAACTTGTCATATTTAGATCTAAGTGTCATATTTTATAGGGTTTTGATTTAAATGTTTTGAAATAAAAATATTATATTCAAAAATAATTCATTCAATACGAGAGGTTCAACCAAGGTATAATATAGCTCATTCAATGCTCCCATCAAGGTTTGATCCTATGTTGTTGGCATAAAAAAGAAGTAAGTAAAAAGAAGAGGCTAAACCACCAAGCCAAATTGGTGAATGCAACAAAATAGACACTTTTTATTTTTTATAATGTTCACTAATGCTATCTAACTCGTTTTCATAAATTGAATTTCGAACCTCAAAATTAACATTCAAAACATCATTACCGTGAGATTTCCATCTTGAAATCTATTTTTTATCATCAGATTTTCACTAAGTAAGAATGAAAATTGTGCACCAATTTGGGGGGACAATTCAAATTGAATGGGATAATGGGCGTTTTTTGAAAAATCGGCCTGTCGCGGCGGTTTGTCTAGCTAGATCTCGAAAAAATACCCTGGGTCAAAAAAAAAAAATCGCGCAAATCAGATATCCAAGCGCAAAGTTATGACCATTTAAAATTTCAACAATTTACAACTAGTTTTCTACCTATGCTCTTGTCCTTATTTTTTATTTTTTATTTACGTGAGTGAAGAGACATATGCATACTTGATGTAATGAGCCGATATTATTGTACGATAAAAAAAATATTAATTTCTATATAAAATATTTATATTCCGAAGTTTTGAAACGTAACTAATCTTCGGTCAAAGTACGAAAAAAAAAATTAAAGATAACAAGTTTTCAAACTTACTTCGAGGCACTTTACAACCCCTAAAACGACAATCCAAACATATATGTATACTTGATGTAATGAGCCGACATTATTTTTCGCTAAAAAAATATGAAGTTCTATATAAAATATTTATATTCTGGTATTTTGAAACGTAACTAATCTTCGGTCAAAGTACGGAAAAAAGCTTAATTTTGAGTTTGATTTCCAAAAAACAAAGATGACAAGTTTCCAAGCAAACAAAATTTACTTCGGGGCACTTTACAACCCCTAAAACGACGTTTCAAAAGTTTGGGTATACTTGATGTAATGAGCCGACGTTATTGTATGCAAAAAAATATACTATGTTTTATATAAAATATTGATATTTCAGAGTTTTGAAACTTGACTAATCTTTGCCCAAAGTATGAAAAAAACTTGATTTTGATAGCTTGAAAAAAGAAAAATAAGAAAAAAAAAAGTACCCTCTTTCATGCACAGAATCTGTGCGTGAAGCCTAGTTTGGCCTTTTTTTTTTTAAAAGGGTTAGTTCGATTTCAAAAGTTATTTTTTGGGTTAAAAAAGTTCTGGGCTCGAGTTATTGATTTAGCTTACAACCATGGTTAGATATGTAATTGCAATGTGATTTTGAGAGAGAAAAAAAAAAATCTAGATATTGCGTCATTCTCTACGACAGCCATTATATCAATGACCGACCAGAATATATGCTTACGCCCATATCCTGACATGTGATATGTCCCATTTTCCAATCACTTCTTATTTTTGTTTTGCTTTTTATTTTCTTTCTTTTTTGGCCCTCCTCAAGTCGACCTTAAATTCTGTTGAACACAGCAAAGAATGAATTCTTCTGAAAATCATCTTCAAAGGAAATAGAAATGTAAATCGAGACATAGAGAGTACAAATATTTGCATATTTGTTGGATTAATCGACTGGCTCTAAACCTATTGCACGCACGAATCATTGCCTGCGCAATGACTTTTTTTCGATTATCTGCTTACCTCAAGGTCTCATAAACCCTTCCCTTCATTTAGAGCTGATCGGTCACTGTTATCAGCCAGTATCAATAAGTGCGTGCTGTTGCGTGAAGTTGACATAATTGAAATTGTGTTAAAAGCAGTTTACTGAAGCAATTTTTTCAACACAATTGAGTCAGTGTTGAGTAATAATGAATCATGTTATCTAATAATATGTGATGATTCCGATTTACACAAAACATGGACACGTTCACGCGATTCCGTGTGGAAAAGATTTATAGTACAAGCAAAGAAATCAAAAAGCGAATCTAAAGCATATTTAGGAAAAGGTTCATGACATGTGAATGGACTTTGCTTTTGCTTTAAGAAATAAGCAGTAGAGTACTTTTATTCTGTTTAGGTCAATGTATTTAACCTAACTTATGAAGTTTCTGCCCAAACCCAATTAACTACGTCCCAACTTAGAAGTGCACCCATTGTAGAAATAAATGTCTACAACTTATACGGCAATTCAATTAGGGATCTCCTTAGCATTGGTCTGTAACTTGGGCTTCATCTGAACCTGGATAGACTTTAATAAAATTTTGGGCAGACGTCAAGTAACTTAATCTACAGTATATTTGATGGAAAAATTACATAGAATACCTATGCAAGACTCTTTATTACTATTTTTTCTTATTTATATATATAAAAAAGGAGAGGTACAAGCAATGTGGTTAAGCCAAGTGGCCAGCTAATAACAAGTCACTTGGCAATTTTAAGACAAACTTTATTTCATTATGTAATAACATTGAATTTAAATTAAAAGATTAATTTTTTAATCTATTGATAATTCTTTTGAATTTAAATTGCAAGCTAAAATTTTTGAACGGATAAGAAGCTAATTATTTGAATTTGAACAAATATCAACCACTACTCCTATATGTATAAACGACGAGGGATTCTTTTAACAAAATTTAGTACGTATTTTTTGGCTTAGTAAAATAAATAAATAGATAAATATTAGTACCCTTCTTAAAATGATATGAGGTACTTATTACAAAAATATCTTCCATATTATACGCAATATCGTAACGGCAATCTGGTATCACTTTATTTAGAGAAAAGAAGAAGAAAGTATCAAAATATATATAAAAGAAGTATAAAAATAAACAATAAGATAAATACGATTTTAGAATCCTATCTTATTAAAAAAAATGCTTAAATTTGAATTTGAATTTGAAGTGAAAGATAAGATTGAGGTAAAAGATTTTGATTTTGAATTTGAATAAGAAGATATATATATTGAGGCGGAGGATTTCTAGCTACTCTCACAATTCTTTTGCTTTTGTACTTCCCCTTAGAGAAACCCATCTGTTGCCTCCTTTTTTTATGCTCTTTCAATTTACTTTTGTATTTTCTGTTCTTTCCAACTATAGACGATATGCAATGAATATTAGGACAGACATTGATTTATTTGACTGCATATTAACATATTAGAGTGGGATAATTAGCCTTAGCGGTAGTTTATGTCTTTGTGATGTTAATTAATTGGGTGGTATATGCTTAATTTAATTCTTTAGTTGTGTGTCTTTTTCAATTATTTACTTCTTATTTGCATCTAGGAATATATGTAGGTGTTATATATGTTGATTGTGGAAAACTCATGGTTTGCTTCTTTTTTTTTTCCTTTTTCTATAGGCTCCTAATACATAAGCTATTTTTGATTGAAGATCTCAATTTCACTGCAAGCTGAAAATCTACTTCCGCATACAAGGTAACACTCTCATTTTCTACATATAGGGTTCCATAAGAATGTCTTTAATATATGAAAATTTTATGAATCAACTGGAATGAGATTCGGGATGTTATTAAGCACTTCTTGAAAACTAATAGTGTCAAATTTTGATTTTGAATTTATATTGTAAGATGAAGATATTTGAATAAAAATAAAACAAATTTAATTGAAAGATTACAAGATTGAATTGAGATAAATGTTTTTTAGTTGACATCAAAATTTTGAATTTTATTTGAATTAAAAGGTAAAAGCATTTTTATTTGTAATCAGTTTTTAATCCAAATAGGCGTAAATGTTGGACTATGGATATTATAGGTATTATATTTCATTTTAAACAGGATAGGTAGCTTAAAGGTTTGGTATAAATTGTTATTTTTTAATGTCTTATCTAAAATTAGTTCAGAAATAAATTCATGCAAATACCATTCAACATTTTTATAGGATTATCTAGATAGTCGTATCTATGTAGGATAAGGATCGATAGAATTTTAAATATATTCTATTTTCAAAAGCTTGCTGCCGATATGAATATCAAACTTGAGTTTAAAATCAATTTTAACCTCTTATATATACCCCTTGCAATACACAAAATAATGTTAGATTTTCTTTTTTTAATGTGAAATGTGTTCCCTGTTTTGTACTTTTTACAATTTTTTAAAGACAAGTATTAAAATTTATTTCGTACCACCAAAGTAATACATCTAAAATTTATTTGGTATCTGTGAAGTAATCTTTTGGTAATTTGAAAGGAATATTTTTAATGCTAAGAAATGAAGTTTTTGAATACATCAATACATTTTTTTGAATTTCAAATGAAAGATTAAATTTTTCAAATTTGAAAACAAACCGTGAAAGATAAAGTTTTTGAATCAAATTTGTATGGGGTTGGGGGGGGGGGGGTGTTGTAAAGATAACGAGAGCATATGATACAATTGAATCTTATTTTCCTCTATATAAAGAGTTTAATTAGTACATTTCTTGCCTTCTCTTCATTCTTTGAATTCCACTTTCATATTTTTTTTATCTTATGTCAATTTTCTTTTACTTATATAAAATGTATTGCAATTATATGCAGATGAAGATATATATTTATTGAGCTACAATCATAAATGGAGAATCGTCACAAATTAATGAGGTATGATATCCTAGAATATATGTGTCTGTTCACTATCTGAAATTTTTGAAATGTAACAAATTTCGCATAAAAAAAGAATTCAATTATTTTAATCAGGTATATATATTCCAGTCATTTATTACTTCTCTCGTTTTTTTTTTTTTTTTTTTTTTTTGTTCTTTTCTATAAAGGGGGGGTACAACTGTTGGGGAGGAAGGTGCGTATCCGAGAGGATTGAGCAAGGAAATATAAAATCTAAAGTAAAAATAACAATTCTATAGTAAAGTATGTTGATTAAAAGTTAAAAGATTAATATTCTTGGACATATGATATTTTTATGTGGATTTGCAGTCGGGTACGCTTTGCAATCAAATTCAATATGTGATATTGCTTTCAAATCACATCACTCCGTTAAAAGTGCAAAAAAAAAAAAGGAAGGATGTCAAATTAAATATGTGAAGAACTTATAGTTATTGATTTGGGAGGTGATATAAACTAAAATCAACTACTATTTGTTGGTCCATTGTTGTCAGAGAGCAAGTGAAATAGTACTGAAACTTTGGGAGATCATGCAAATTGGGTGGGGGATTAAATGATGTTATTTATTGATAAAATGGTAAAAAAAATGGGGGAAAGAGTTATTGCTTATACTTCACTCAAAATGTTTGCCTTAATACTTTTAACAAGTAACTTCTCAGAATATAAGATTTATTAGCATTTGAAAATTATAATAATAATTATATTATGAATAAGACCGTATACAGAAGACTTAATAAATAGAATCAAATGAAAAAGTATCAGATATAAACTAATTCAAGTACCACATTAAAAAATTAAATATATAAATTAATTTATCATATGGATAACTCTAGCACATAGCATTCATAAGTTCTTTCGCTTTCAAAGTCACATTTAGAATGAGTTATTTAACTATAGTTGTGTCAAATAAAGTTTTTCTTTTGTAATGATACGATTTTTATATGTCATAGATCAATACTTAATCAGGATTGTTGATGAACAAAGTTAATCATAATAAGATTTGGATTTTATTAAATTAATGTAATCTAATGTGTTAAAATAAGTAAAATTATATTTAATATTTTACAAATTTACTTAAATATCTCAATGATATATAGTGATTTTTTATTATATCTAACAAATAAGCAAATATTTTTTTATGATTAGCTTCATTCGATACCAGTCGCGCATCGCGCGAGTACAAATACTAGTTTACAAAACATAACGATATTTTACAAAATATAATAGATTGGGGGAAAAAATCCAAACTTGCGCAGCCCCCAGCCCGCCTACTCCTTCACGTTTTTTTTTTCTTCAGTTGTTTGCGCACTTTGCCTTCGTATTGAAAGTTTTTCAACCTCTTTAACAGACCAAATCTTCAATGATGCTTTTTGCTTTGGCCCCTATTTGCCCTCCTTTTGTATGTATAACCTGTCAATTGGACAGGAACACAAAGGGGAAAAGCAACTAGGGAAAGAAAGATACGTACGAACGAAAAATAAAAAGTAAGAAATAGCGGAAAGGACATAACTTCTTTGCTGAGTAACTTAGGTAGATTTTACTCGAAGCTTTATTTTGTTGGTGAAATTGATAAAATATTCGCTACAAAGAATCAGCCAAAAATTTGTTAAATTTTGGAGTCTTCACTATACCTAAGTACCGAAATCTGAAACATTATGAATCACAAAGCCTTTATCTCAAAATTTCATTGTCAGCCATTAAAAGAGTTCGAAGCTCAAATTCTAAAAATCGATTACCGCAAACGTACTTCGTTTCAAGCGGGTTATATCTCAAAATAACCAGAACGTCGAGGGGAGTTCGAATCTATAATTTGAGGCTATTTGGGTCAGATTTGAGCTACTTTTGGACTGAATTTCAGTCCTAGTTCGTTGAAGTTCGAAGTTACAGCCAAATTGTATTAAAGTTGTATGATGTATGAAAATTGTATTTTAAGTTTTGTATGCTGGATTATTTGCATTAAACTTGTATGAAAGTTGTATACAATGTTTTTGTAGTTGTATTAAATTTCAAAAAAACTAACATGAACTTTATAAAAAAAATTATACAATTATATACATATTTCATACTGATTTTATACAGTTCTCATACACGAAATTGTGACCAAAATTCTAAGCCTTGAGCGATACACGAAAAATGTGAGAATTCTAAGCTTTGAGAGATATATACGCATTTCATATAATTTTCATATACAAAATATTGAGCAAAATGTTTAAGCCTTGAACGAGAAATACATATTTCATACAATTTTCATACATAAAAAATTGAGCGAAATTTTAAACCTTGAGCGAAATATACACGTATCATACAATTTTCATACACAAAATTTTAAGCGAAAAAGTTAAACCTTAAGCGAAATTGTTTGTATATGTTTTATAAGAAATCTATTATTATATTTTGTAAATTGAAAAGAATTGTCATATTTTATAAATATACTCTATTCTTACATATATATACGTCATTCTCCCATATTTGATTCACCAGATCCTATAGACTCAACTATTATGAATCATCCAAAGAAAAAGGTCTAAGTCTCATGAAGTGGATTCACAGCTCAAATCGGAGATTTAGGTGAGTTTTTCTTTTTTTCAGGCTTCTGTATCCGTTTTGAGACCCAATTAATTCAGATTCACGCCGAAAAATCCTATTTAGGTAAGAGAATTTATAAAAAAATAATTCCTGTTTTTATCTATTCACTGCATAACAGTCTTTGTATCATTTATTCTTCGCATAGCAATTTTTGTACACAATCCATGTAAGTCAATCCTCGTATAACAAATCCATCAAACTAAATGACCTTTTAGTAATTCCTCAAACACATACAGATAAAATTTACTTCTAAGGAGGTCCAAATAATAAGTAAAATATTTTTTTATCATAAGTAGAATAATTCAACGTAGGACCATGCATCTTCAACCTCAAAAGTCCCATTCAAAGTTTGGATATTACAATAACGGACCCGAATTAAGCTTACCCTTTAACTTCTCAAAAGCCTTGTCCTGTTCTACCCCCAACAATGTAGTAGTGATCAATCTCTAAAGTGACATGATTGCTTGACCAAACCAACAACCAAACTTATGAATGTCCAGTTTAAACCACAACAAATATCCACTGTCAAAGAGACAATCAACAAAATGGTCAGTTCACCAATATGTCACTATGCCAGCTTGACATATTACCTCATCAAGAAAACAGAGTCCAAAACAAACAAACAAACAAACAAACAAGCGGCGCCAACAATACCAAACCCAAATTTCAAATGCTAGTGTCATCAATCTCATCAACCTAAAGTCCTTGACTTTTCCGTAGTGTGCAACAGGTGTGCAATATTTTTACACTGATTATCTCAATCAATGACCATTAAAAATGAGACTGGATTTCTTTCCTCTAGAATTTCATGCTTGTATGATGTTGAAGATCTGTAAAGTAATGGCCTGATAGGAAATTCGTTAATCATCCAACCACTGGACCCCATGTTTAGCCCAGAGATTACCGGCTTTATCTGGACCCTTGCTACCAAAGTCGTATTTTTCAAGTGTCACGTTGTTATTGTCCAACGCACTTAAAACTGGAGATAAAACGTTCCACGCAGCTTCAACCTCATCGCTTCTCATGAATAGATGGTTGTCTCCATCTATTACATCATGAAGAAGTTGCTCATACGAATCGGTTACATCAATATTATACCTAATACATCAACAAGGGAATCAAATAAGGCATGGAAATGGAGATCCTAACATCACACTAATTCGCAATAGTTATTAAAATAAGAAATAGAAAACATTACTTGTCTTTATAAAGCAAGTTCAATTCGGAAGCCTCCAGGTTCATGCCTAATCCTGGAATTTTATTATTGATTCTTATGAGTATGGCCTCATCAGGCACATCACGCAGAATCAGCTCATTAGTGGCAAGGCTTTGCATATGCCCACCGTCTTTATGATAAATGTTTCCAGGAACACGACGAAATTGTATGCGAATTTCAACTCTGCAACACCAGTAAGGATAAATTAGAAGAAAAGACCTATTTGATGATAATCTAAAGCATGCATCAAATTCTCGCATTCTGAGACATATGAATAGTTTGAACGGAACATGTGAAAACTATCATAACAGCAATCCAGATACGCATTAAAACTTGAAAAAAAAAAGGTAAAAAGGATTCACCTCCTTTGTGTTTATGCAGTAGGTTATGATATTTCAAAGGGTTGACTGTGAAATAGAGATACTACAACTAGAGAGCAACAGACAGACCTGTTCTTTTTGAGCCCCTTGCCAGCCTTAATAACAAGAGGCACACCGTCCCACCGTGCATTATCAATGTGTAAAACAGCACCAAAATATGTGGGCATTAGGTTGTCCGTATCCTTGAAGTTACTTCCAGAATCAGCTTTGCAATGCCCAAGAATTACATCATATAATTCCAATTTCCGAATTGATTTCAAAACCTTAACCTGCGGAGTAATAGCTTATCACCAATTTCAAGAAGAATTATTGAATTTTCTGTAACATATAGGGAATAGAGGTTATATACCTTCTCATAACGAACATCTTCACCGTCAAGGGTAACAGGTTGCTCCATAGCAAGCAAAGCCACTGTCTGGAAGATGTGACTGTGTACAACATCTCCTAAAATCCCATAGCCATTAGGATATCTATTAAGTGAAGGGGGGGAAAAAGAAGAGGGTGAGGATTAGGACCACATACTTGTAACCTACATAAGTTTACTGAAACCTTGGCTACCTTTCTGAGGTCAGCATGCCTAACTCTTCAGAAAAAGTGACCTGAAGATATATGCTCAATGATAAACTGAGACTTCTTGCATTATTCCCAAGGTGAATAGAGAGTCAGTTATCCTAAGTAGATTACCTGTATGTTGTGTATGTAACTTCGATTCCATAATGGCATAAATACTAGATTAGAGAACCTTAGAACCGCAAGATTTTCGATTGTGTTCCTTCCCAAAAGATGATCTATCCTGGATGATAGGCAGGTAAAACACTGATCAGTAAATAATTCAGAATACAAAGTCTTTTCTCTCACGCATGTCACAAAATGCATTTCGGACCTGTATAATTGCTTTTCCTCAAAGTTTGAAAGAAGCGAGGTAGTCAACTGATGAGAAGAAAACGAACCCAAACCAAAGGGCTTTTCAATTATTACACGATTCCAACCCCTTTGGGTTTGGACTTTTTCAGCAAGGGAGGATGCTACATCGATAAGTGCATCTTGAGGCACAGAAAGGTAAAATATTCTGTCTGCTCCAAACTTTCCCTAAGGTACACGAGCTGTTAAAGATGGGAGTAGCAATAACATAGAATTGGACACAACTAGCACTGAAACTTACAAAAAGTAAACCTTTTAAGCCGTAGGTCAACAATCCTCAGTGGTACTTACCTCAACTTCTTCCATGAGAGTATTGAGCTTTGACATTCCTTCTCGGTTCTCATACCCTCCATTAAGATAGAATGTCCTTTTGAGAAATGCATCCATTTTTTCTTCACAGTTTTCTCTGCATAAAGTAACCTTATAAAGTTAAAATACATCATCTTAAGTCAATGATTTTATTTAACATATGAAATAGAGACAAGCTTCTGTTTGATAATTTTTATGTTAATAAATCAAATACAACAGACATGCCAATTTTCATGATACGAACCATTTCTTTCTCTAATCACTCATAACTCTTTCACCAGCCTTCCAGATGCTCTCGCAAACATATCTTATATTTTGAAGTGCAAAAGTCTGAATTGTTTTAGTCAAAAACTCAAAATCTAGAAGAGAATCTCTCAAGCTACAGGAAATCCGTCAGTTACAAAATCTCTCTCTCGCTCTCTCTCTCTCTCTCTCTGTATGCACATATTCCTAAAGTTTTGTATGATATAAACAGATAGATAGACAAGGTAAAAATCTTACACAAAGATACATGTTTATATATGCATTCCGAAGTTGAGGAACATACTGGTGATCAATGCGGCAACTTAAAGTTGGTGCTATTATGGCTCTTAGGTCTTCTTCCGTCAAATTTTTCCGTGAGTACCCAAATATACCAAAGTTCTGCAGCCATCAGAGAGCCAGTAAGCCTAGAAGGTTAACCTTATTAGTATACAACTTTCCAGTATTATGCATCCTATCATTACAAAACGCAAGCAGATGAAACTAACAAGATACTTCAAATATTCTAATTCAATTTTTTAGCTTGAACCTTTTATTCAACTACCTTGTTAATATTTTTATCGAAAAAGTTTCAAATTTCGAGCCCCTCAATTGTTCTTGCGTGAATCTACTGCAAATGCTTCTAACAGAATGAGGAATTACCAACTATTATTCAACTTAAAGTACCAAATTCATTTTGTTTCACAACGTCATGATGTGGTAAGTTCTTCTTCATTTGTGGAAGCTCTCTCCTTGGCAAGCCTCAGAATCCATCTCATAGTTCATACTCTAAAATTGCACTTGGTGTGGCACATGAGTCCACTCTTCTGGCATGAAGCTTGCTAAAGTCCTAAAAGTTGCAACTGGCCTCCAAATTACGAGCGCAGGTAACAAGTGTTATCATCACTAGCCCAAAAGCTTAAACGCACAAGCGGTAGAAATCTAAAGCCTCATAGGTCTAAAAAGCAAGGCATCACCCCTCCCCCTCAAAAAGTTGTTCTAGATGTTAATCAAGATACTATGTTTGATCTCAATAAGAAAATTATACAAGCTGAGCTCAAGCTATGAAAGATAATATCAAATAGTTACTTTCTGAAATTTATAATCTGATACCGCCAATTAATGTGACTTGCGAGGTACAACAATTAATAGGATATAATTGAATTATCGTTCTAACTATTACAGACAATTAAATTTTTCATTAATAAGAAACATATAATAAAATGTTAAGATGAAATTGTGTTCCACCCGGATCGGACATGACTATTATGGATACCGAACAAAATAAAAATTTCAACAGATGAGTTAAGTCAAAAAGGAGTACAGTGGTAGTTAATCAATGTACCTACCTCTGGAAGTTGACCACTGTAATACAAAGCAAATAATGCTGGAAAGATTTTCGTTCTGGCTAGTACACCAGTGGCCCCAATAACAGCAATGCTAAGAGAGGCTGAATCATCAGTTTGTGCATCAGTAATGGATGATTGATTCTCAAACAAAAGCGAAGCCTCCATCCTGGAAGTGTTAACTTTAACATCTTCATCAAGTGAAGTAGTACTTCCAATTCCTTCCACGTTAAAAGATGTGGACCTTATGGAAGATTGCGGTCGGTTGACATCAGGAGGTTGAACATATGCCACATAATTCATTTGTGTTCTGGATTTCTTTATCATCTGCCTCTTTGAAAAGAATATATATCAGTCTCCAGACAAATATTCATCATCGCAATGGCATTGGCAAGAAAAGATGTATGCAATGAATACCCAACTAAACCATGCTATTATAGAATGCTGGAACAGTGAACTAAAGCAAAAAACATGATTCACCAGCTTCTGATTCAAAGATGAAAGAGTTACAAAGAAGTATCAGTCAAAATTCATGAAGTTAACCAGTTCACCCGACTAAACATATTTATGGAATTCAGAGCTGCAGAAAGAAGAGATACTTCAATTTGGCGCTATAGCATGTAGGACATGCATGCTAATACCGCTTCAACAAATGTGGGAAACGGATTTATATGTCTTTCTACTTCTTGACCATTATCTTTTCAGGTGAACATGATGGGAGCAGTAGAACATGGTTAACATAACTAATTTACATAATCATTTGGAAACACAATTAGATGCAGATTTTAGCATATCCAGCTATTGGCCTTATGCTTGCAACTTGATAATTGCTTCTTAAATTAGTACAAAATGTATATATAAAATTTTCACTTTGATGAAGAGAGCCAGAGACAAGTAGCATAGATCATAGGTTCAGGTATATCATATTCAAGATACAATTAAATGTCTTCCCTCCCATATTTAAGCACAAAAATAGTTCATTTTATCAGTACATACACAAAAAAATTTGCATAATCACACACCAGTACTTAAATCCGATTCTAGAATAAATGGTTAGTCACTTATTCTCTGTTGTTCCAGTTTTATCGGACTGAATCACTGATTATATCAGTGAAATTGTAAACATTATTCAGTCCATGAACACCGATTTTCTTCATAAATTAATTTTACAACTGAATTTCAAACATAAACTGAAAAATCACAGAAAGAGGATAGAGAGACCACTGTATAAGAAACTAAATTCAAAACTTACCGGAAAAGTAGGGACAACTGTCGGTAATACAGAGAGTTTACGATGAATTGACCGGGAGATGGAGGTCTCCGATGAAGACGTTGATAGTGATAGTGATGAAAGCGACGCCATTACGTATTTCTGTTGTATCTTGTAGTTTATATACTGTCGTCGTTGTTTACTATGAAGAACGCTGACTAAACCTCTCATGTCTGGGTCTTGACTTTCAAGAAATTGCACGGTTTACCCTTCAAGTGGGCTGGTTTTTAAATTTTTCGGGCAATTTGCAGGAATGTCCTTATTTTGGGTGGTCTTTCATTTTTGGCATTCGCTAGAACTCCTTAGTTTCGGGTTTAAATCTCCGCTCAGTTAAAATTTTTTAGAAAAAATCGCAAGATAGAGTTTGGATTCGCAAGGTACAGGCAGAGTTTTGCCTAAGCGAATCCAAGTTCTACCTTGCGAAATATTTTAAATTTTTAACTGAGCGGGGGTTCGAATCCTGACCTAGGAATTTTAGGCTAAGAGAAAAATTAAAGACCAGTGCATTTGAAGAGCACTCCGCACAAAAAAAAATGAAATTGCACGTTTGTCCTTCAAATGGGCTGGTCTTTAAATATTTCCCTTCAAATGGATTGTTATTTAATTATTGTCCTTCAAACTTGTGCCTAGCGGGCAGGTACGGAGCTAGATAGGGTTGAGGGGTTCATCTGAATCCTCTCTCCACTTTCTCCCAACGGTAAGCTTGCAACCCCCCCCACCCCACCCCCTCCTTCCCTGGCAGCCCCCCCCCCCCCCCCCCTCTCTCTCTCTCTCTCTTAGGTACGCTACCCTTTCCCCTTCCTTCGCCGGCGGTGTATAGGGCATTTTTCCGGCCAGATCTTCCTCTTTCCTCTCCTTCTCTCTTCTATTCTCTTTTCTTTTCTTTGTTTTTTTGCCTCTTGTCTTCTCGTTTCTGCACCTGGAAACCCCCCTCCAGTAGGTTTCCGGCCAAGTCAGCAGGTTTCGGCGGTGAACAGTAACTCCGGCAGTGAACAATAACTCCGGCGGCAAACAAGTTTTTTTATATTTTTAATTTTTTCACCTGGAGTTGGTACCTCTGGTGGCTCATATCAATTCTTGTGTCTTTTAACCTTGTTAAATCTTGCCTGCTACACATTCTTGACTCTTGACGTTACATTCTTCCCTTTATTCCTTTAGCTTAATAGTGTTATCTTTCTTCTCGTAGTAGCCTGACTTGCATATAGTCTCTTGCTAACTGTGTTTTAGTATTGATTCTTGTTTGTTTTAGATAAATCTTTAATTTGCTTTTATTTGCCTTAGTGGCTTTAGTTAGCGACGGTAGACTAGGGTCATGTACTCGGTCGAGGACGGGGGCTAGGGTTAAAGGGGGTAAGTGGGGCCAGGGCGCGTCTAGGTTGAGAGTAAGGTCCTGGAATATTGGGACTTTGACGGGGAAGTCCATAGAGTTATTTAAGATTCTTAAGAAGAAGAGGATTAATATAGCTTGCGTCCAAGAGACCAAATGGGTAGGATCTAAATCTAAGGATGTGGACGGGTATAAGTTATGGTTCTCGGGTAAGTCAATGTATAGGAATGGGGTAGGCATTTTAGTAGATAGTGAGCTAAGGGACCAGGTCGTAGAAGTTAGGAGGGTCAATGATCGAATGATGGTGGTTAAGTTAGTTATGGAAGGGTTTACCTTGAACATTATTAGTGCTTACGTGCCACAAGCAGGCTTGGACGAGGAGGAGAAGAGGCTTTTTTGGGAGGATTTGGACGAAGTGGTGGGAGGTATACCGCCTACTGAGAAGTTATTCATAGGAGGAGATTTCAATGGACACATCGGCTCAACCTCGGGGGGTTATGATAATGAGCATGGAGGTTTCGGCTTCGGAGTCAGGAATGGAGGAGGAGTCTCACTTCTGGATTTCGCTAAAGCTTTTGGATTGGTAGTAGCCAACTCGAGTTTCCTAAAGAGGGAGCATCACTTGGTAATCTTTCTTAGTTCGACGGCTGCAACACAGATAGACTTTTTGCTCTTTAAAAAAGAGGATAAAGGTCTTTGTAAAGGCTGCAAGGTCATTCCGAGTGAGAACCTTACGACCCAGCATAAGCTTTTGGTGATGGATTTAGAGATTATGAGAAAGAAGAAGAAGAGGGTCGTGGATTACCGGTTGAGGATCAGATGGGGGAGTTTGACTATGTCGAGTGCCCAGGAGATGGGAGGAAGTTGATAGCTATGGGGGCTTGGGAGATTAAGGGGGATGCGAGTAGTATGTGGGACAGGACGGCGAGCTGCATTAGGGAAGCAGCTAGAGATGTTCTGGGAGTCTCGAGAGGTCGTCGTGGTGGGCGACGAGGGGACTGGTGGTGGAATGGAGAAGTCCAGAGGAAGGTGGAAGCGAAGAAGGTGGCGTACGCGAAGTTGGTAGACAGCAAAGATGATGAAGAAAAGCGAACGAATAGGGAAAGGTATGAGATTTCGAGAAAGGAAGCGAAGTTGGTAGTTTCGGCGGCAAAAAAGGCAGCTTTCGAACGTCTATATGCAGAATTAGAGGATAAAGACGAGGATAAAAAGTTGTTCAGGCTAGCCAAGGCGAGGGAGAGAAAGGCACGGGACCTGGATCAAGTAAAGTGTGTCAAGGACGAGGATGGCAAAGTATTGGTGGAGGAAGCTCTCATTAGACGGAGATGGCAGTCATACTTCCATAAACTCTTAAACGAGAAAGAAGATAAAGACATTGTGTTGGGAGATTTAAAGTACTATGAGAGGCGTCGCTATTGTTATGTCCCGTATTTTATACATTGGGACAATCTGGATTAACTATGATAAGTTAGGGCCAAGACCATTCCGGGACATGAAGTCGGGACTTTTGACATTTGATTTCATTTTGGGACATAAGTTGTACATGAAATTGTTGGCATGAAAAACTTAGAAAAAGTTGGGACCAAAAGTCACAAACTTGGAAGTTGGAAATCATGCAAAACAAGGCCCTTTGGCCGTGTGGCTTTGAATTGGTCCCACACATGTTGTGGCCAATTTTAAATGGTCCAACACATGTGTGGGCCATGGACACTTGGAGGGTTCACTTAGGGGCTCAAAAGATGACTTCTAAGTCATCTTCTCTTATTCTATACTTAGCCAAAAAAAACAAGAAGTTGAAGAACTTCAACAACCAACTATCGGCCAAGAACAAGAAAAACCAAGTCCAATTTGAGCCACTCTAAAAATATTTCTTTGGTGCAAATCCACTAATTGGAGGTCCCTAAGTAGCGTGGAAGTGTTGTTGGAGCGATCAAGCCATCCATTTAGTAGATCGCAAACCCTAGGCAAAGTGTGGAGTTGAAGAAGAAAGGTAAGAATTAATCATGTTTTATGTGTTATAAAGGTTGTATGCATGTTGTAGTATGCTAAAATGGATGAAAATCATGAGATAGGGTATGTTAGAAGTGAGTCGTGTGCATAGTGTGTTAGCCGTGTGAGGTGTGTGTATGTTGTGTGGTGTTGAGGTGATGAATTGATCTTAGGTAGCATGTTTAATTGTTGTAGTGTGTAGGATGGCTAAGAATCACTAATATATGCATGTGTGGTGATAGCCGAATGTGGGTCATACTATATGCCAAAGAACGCATTAATGTCGCTTAGTGTTTTAGTGATTGTTGTGATGACTTTTATGTTGGAAACGAGAGTTTAATGTCGCAAGTTGATATGGTAAGTGTTGCGGACTGATTTGGAGAATTATGTGCAATTAATGCAATTTTTATTTTTTATGAGAATAGCATTGTTAGAATGTGGATTATTGGTGCAAATCATGATTCGAAAGTCAGAAGTGTGTATGGATTGTGTTCTCGGGTTTGGGACTGTTTTCGGGTAAATTGGAGCAATTGTTGGATTGTTGGGAATATTGTGTAAATTGTTTAAAATGGCCTTGAATATTGTTGATATGGGTTCGGGTTGGTAATTGAATGTATGAGCGGTAATGTGGCTTGAATGTAAGCCGTCGAATTGAATATTATGAATGTTGTTGAATGTTGTAAAAGAGAGTTATTAATGTTATATTGCCTTTCGGATTGGTTATTGGGGTTGCTAGGTTGGTTATTGTTGTTGTTGTTGTTGATTTGGCCGAGTTAAATTCTCGGGGTTGGCCTATTTACAAGGGAAATGCTGCTCAAATTTCTGTAGAATTAAGTGTTAGTTTGGAATAAATCGCCTAAGTGCCTATGTCTAATGTCTGATATTCGTTGACGTATTTGTAGACCTTGGGGAGCCCGAGGCATAGGTTGGGATTAGCTTGAGTTGGGCTAGCTTGGAGTGCGTACGAGGTATGTAAAGCTCAAACCTTCCTTCTTTTGGCATGTCTTAGTTATAAATAGGCTATGTCACGAGCCTCGAGGAAATTCTAAATTCGCAATCCGAGCATGTTATGATCCTTATATATATTCCTTGGCATTCGTATGTTTGCTGTGATGAAATATGAACCCTTATGTCTTCGAAATAATTGATTTCCAAATGTTGCACAAAAAGTTTTGTTTTAAAGAATTCCGTAACTATGAACGCCGTATCTTTCACAGAAAGGCTCGGATTGCTCCGATATCTTCGTAGGAGTTTGCATGGCGTATGATAAGTATGTTTTCCATAGGCGGGACCGGCTCGGGTCGATACCCGTCCGTGGGTCCCGCGACTTTCCTTTATGTAATTCGGAGGACTTTTGAAAGAATGTGGTATGACTATTATCTCGATTTTCAAGTATGGTCATTTTACTTATAATTGAGTCCATGATAATGATTTTATGCATATGGTTGCTCATGACTCTGCTCGTGCGTTCTGTTATATCTTTCGCCGGTTCCCGGGCCGGTTCTGTTGTCGTGCGCACTTTGATATACTCCGGTGTTATGCTGTGTTTATGGTTCACCGAGCCACTCGCTAGAGGGTCGGGTTCCACTTATATTTGGTGTTATGCTGTGTATGGCGTTATGCTGTGTTATGATATGTGACGGGGAGACGGAGATTTGAAACCTTCTGGTGTGATGCTGTGTTATGGCGCCATCGACGGGCGGGCGACCATATTCTTCTGTACCCTATGCATGACTTATATTTTGAAATTAAACATTTTGATATTTTGGGCTTGTACTTATTTTTTGTACTTCTATTTCGTTTATGCCTCAGATTTGTTTTCTGTATCTCCTGCTTTACATACTCAGTACATATTTCGTACTGACCCCCCTTTCTTCGGGGGGCTGCGTTTCATGCCCGCAGGTACGGACGCACAGTTTGGTGATCCACCAGTTTAGGACACCCTCTTTTGCTGTTTGGAGTGCTCCTCTCATTCCGGAGCCTACATTTTGGTATATATACTTGTTCGATGCATATGTATATATTTGTTCAGGGGTACGGCGGGGCCCTGTCCCGCCATATGATTCGTTTGGTCTGTTTAGAGGTCTGTAGACGTATATGTGGGTTGTGCCTACTTTTGTATAGGTGTGTTTGTATGATCCCACTCCCATGGCAGCCTCGTCGGCGTGCATTTGTATATGTTTTGGGCCGTTGCGTCATTTGATAGCCTTGTCGTCTTCTGATATATATGTATATATATGGTTGTGTTTGAAATGTGTCTGAGACAGTTTAATATAATTTGAGGCAGCGTGTAATAATTGTGCCCGTATACGCTATCTGTATGTGATTCGGATTGGATGAGTATGTTCGGGTGCCCAGTTCGGGAACTAGTCACGGCCTACGGGGTTGGGTCGTGACAGCTATTTTGGGTATTGTAAGAGTATAAAGGTGGAGGAGGTTAAGGGTGTTGTTCGCAGGATGCACAGGGGAAGAGCTACCGGGCCTGACGAGATCCCTGGAGAGTTTTGGAAGAGTGTGGGCAGGGCAGGTTTGGAGTAGTTGACTGGATTGTTTAATGTTACTTTTAAGACGGCGAAGATGCCTGAGGAATGGAGGTGGAGTATGATGGTTCCTTTGTATAAGAACAAGGGTGATATTCAAAGTTGCAACAACTATAGAGGGATCAAGCTGCTAGGCCACACTATGAAAGTATGGGAAAGGGTGGTGGAGATGAGGGTGAGATGTCCATTTCAGAGAACCAATTCGGATTCATGTCGGGCCGCTCGACTACAGAAGTCATCCATCTTGTGAGGAGATTGGTGGAGCAGTATAGGGAGAGGAAGAAGGACTTGCACATGGTTTTTATCGACCTAGAAAAGGCTTACGACAAAGTGCCAAGAGAGGTTTTATGGAAATGCTTGGAGGCCAGAGGTGTACCTGTAGCGTACATTAGGGCGATCAAGAACATGTATGAAGGAGCCAAGACCAGGGTAAGGACAGTAAGAGGAGACTCGGAGCACTTCCCAGTGGAGATAGGGTTGCACCAGGGATCAGCTCTTAACCCATTTTTATTTGCCTTAGTGATGGATTGTTTGACGCGACAAATTCAAGGTGAGGTGTCATGGTGTATGTTATTTGCGGATGACATAGTCTTGATTGATGAGCTACGCAGCGAAGTGAACGCTAAGCTGGAGGTTTGGAGACAAACTCTGGAGTCTAAAGGGTTCAAGTTGAGTAGGACCAGAACAGAGTACATGGAGTGTAAGTTAAGTGACGTGACACATGAGCCTGGCGTGAAAGTGAGGCTTAGCACCCAGGCCATCCCAAAGAAAGGAAGTTTCAAATATCTTGGGTCTATTATACAAGAAAATGGGGATATTGACGATGATGTCTCACATCGTATTGGTGCAGGGTGGATGAAATGGAGGCTTGCTTCAGGAGTGCTGTGTGATAAGAAGGTGCCACCAAAACTTAAAGGCAGGTTCTACAAAGTGGTTGTGAGACCGACTTTGTTGTACGGGCCAGAATGCTGGGCAGTCAAAAGTTCTCACGTCCAAAAGATGAAAGTTGCGGAAATGAGAATGTTGCGATGGATGTGTGGGCACACCAGACGAGATAGGATTAGGAATGAAGATATTCAGGATAAGGTTGGAGTAGCATCAGTGGAGGACAAGATGGGGGAAGCGAGGCTGAGATGGTTTGGGTCACGTCTAAAAAATGAAAGTTGCGGAAATGAGAATGTTGCGATAGATATGTGGGCACACCAGACGATATAGGATCATTGGATGAAAATATCCGGGATAAGGTTGGAGTAGCATCAGTGGAGGACAAGATGAGGGAAGCGAGGCTAAGATGGTTTGGGCATGTGAGGAGGAGAGGCACAGATGCCCCAGTGCGGAGGTGTGAGAGGTTAGCTATGGATGGTTTCAGAAGAGGTAGGGTTAGGCCGAAAAAATATTGGGGAGAGGTGCTGAGACAGGACATGGCGCAGTTTCAGCTTACCGAGGACATGACCTTAGATAGGAGGTTATGGAGGACTCAAATTAGGGTAGAAGGCTAGTAGGTAGTTGCTGTTTCGATCTATAGTCTATTGTCCTTTGATTCTTGCTACTATATGTTATTTCTTGTACTTCGATTATCTTATTTATTTATGGTAGCTACTGCTTCCTTTTTTCAGACTACTCTATCTCGACTTATTCGCTTTCTTTAGTTTCATGTGCATTTTGCGTTGAACTGCTTGTGCTTATCTAACTTTTCTCGTTGTGTTTTCTTTTGAGCCGAGGGTCTTTTGAAAACAGCCTCCCTATCTTCCGAGATAAGGGGAAGGTCTGCGTACACTTTACCCTCCCCAGGCCCTACATTGTGGGATTTCACTGGGTATGTTGTTGTTGTATAAGATAAATGTTGAATTCTTTTGACTTAAAAGCGTGGGACACAACTTGAAGGATATTATTATCAAAAGGATGAACTTAGCTCTCGCGAAAAAGTTCTTTACCTTGAGAGACAAAAATTAAGGGTCAACACAAAATTGCAAATAAATCTTTGTGATGTTTTGGGCTTGGGTAATCACATTTTTGGACTACTTTCTCTTGTGCAGTCATTTTTTTGCGCGGATTGTCCTTTAAGGGCACTGGATCTTAATTTTTGTCCCTTAAATTGGTGGTCTTTAATTTTTTGGCTTCACTTAAAAAAGTGATCGAAAATATCCTGAGGTTTCGGATTCGAATCCCCACTCAGGTAAAAATTAAAAAAAAAACGTTAAGCCATTTTTTTATCTACAAATTTGGCTAATAGTGAAAATCATTATTTCTTCCGATCTTTATGGAATGATTTAAGCCCCACGCCTAGAGTGTTTAGCCGTAGTGTGTTGTTTAAGAAGATCTTTTCCGGTGGCAAGGCAAAGGTTGGATTCGCTAGGCAGAGTTTAAGGTAGAGTCTCATGCAAACTCTGCCTTATGGGTAGAGTTGCTACCTTAAGGAAAACTTTGCCTTATAAGGTAGAGTTTTTTTGCAAATTCTGTCTTGCGAATTCAAACTTTACGTTGTGATTATTTTTAATTTTTAATTGAGCGGGAGTTCGAACTAGAAACTCAAAGATTTTTAGGTGAATGACAAATATTAAAGACCATCCCCGAATAAGAACGATCGTGCAAATTGTTGCAGCTTAACTTTGGCCCGTCCATTTGATTCTTGATATTGGGCCCGTGGCCCCATGTCGAGATATATTAACCTCAAATGGTTCCTTCCTGAAGCTCCAAAAGGAGAATTAGGAAACTTTCTCATAGGAGATCAGAGCATTTGTCTTGGATCAGCCCATCAGATTTGATGAATTTGTAGAATAAAATGATAATTTATATAAAATTGACTGATACTATGACAAATACTAGACAAGATAGATATTTTATGGGAGAAATTGTTATTAAAATGACAATTTATATAAAAGAAATAGAAACGATCAATTCTTTTTAAAATTAAAATTCTTAAAGATGTCGATGAAATTTGTATGAATGCTTATCCCTATTTGTCATGGATGCCACTAGTAGAGATAGTCAGGTAGATATGGAATTTTTGGCAAAATACATCAAATCCACCCCAATCTATACCTGAAAAGTTGAGTTCACACTCCTATTATTCGGGTGACCTATTACACACCTGAACATTTAAAAAATGAATTTAATACCACCTTGATACACATATAACCAGTTGCATAAAGGGAAGTGTGATACACTCGCTGCCACATCAGCGACACGTCAACGCCACATTGGATATCTTTTAAATTTTTATGTTATTTTCCTTTTATTTATTCATTTGATTTTCTATTGTTAATTATATTTACACTAATTAATTTCTAATTAACCATAAAATCCTCCCATAATTACATCTTCTCAATCATTAAACCATCTCACCACCCCATTTCACTAGAACCACCATATCCGCCACCACTCCCACCACCAATTTCACCACAACCATATCCGCCACCACCAAATTTTCCACCACCAATTTTACCACCACCATATCCGCCACTACCACCACTATATCCATCACTATTGTCAAACCTACCATTAAACCCACCGCCACAAAATAAAAAAATTAACCACCCACAACCAAATCAACATTCAAGGCCCGCCAACCAAATCCACCACCGAATTTACAAAATCATTATTGATGATTTTTAACAATGTAATATTAAGAACAGGTTAAAGTGAGAGAGAAAAATAAAAGAAATTGAAGATTGATCGGAAAAAAATTCCGGTCAAGATCTGTTACACTATTTCCATATGATGACACTGAAGATTCTTGTCCTACAAACCTTAGAGGAAGAATAATCCAAATCAGAATTCAAGAATCTTATTAGGAAAAAAAAACGAAAAGACAAATTTTAAAAATAGAAGTGCAATTGAAAGAAAAAAAAAAGTCTTTGCTCTCAAATCAAAATCAAATTACAGTGTAATTGGTAGTGAACAGTGACGAAGAGGAATTGGTGGTGAACGGTGAAGAAGAGGAATTGGTCGTGGTATTTTGATTTTGGTGGTGGTAGGTTTAGTGGTGGCTATTGAAATCAGTGGAGGTGGTGGATATTGAAATCTGGTTCTAGTGTTGGTGGTGGTTTGGGAGTGATAGCAGTGTTGGTGGTGATGATATATATGGTGAAGAAGGTGGAGGGGGGAGGGGGCGGCGGGGTGGTGGGCAAATTTAGAAAAAGAAGGGTTTGGGGCTGGGGCTGGGGGTGGCGTGAGGGTGAGGGGGGGGGGGGGGGGCTGCTCATGTTAAAAGAAGAAGAAGAAGAAGAAGAAGAAGAAGAAGAAGTGGTGATGATATATATGGTAAAGAAGGTGGAGGGGGCGGCGGGGTGGTGGGCAAATTTAGAAAAAGAAGGGTTTGGGGCTAGGGGTGGGGGTGGCGTGAGGGTGAGGGGGGGGGGGGCTCATGTTAAAAGAAGAAGAAGAAGAAGAAGAAGAAGAAGAAGAAGAAGGAGGAGGAGGAGGAGGGGAGCGGGTAGTGGTGGGGTGTGTGGTTGAGAGTTTACAGTGAAGAAGAAAGGGAGGGTTGGCGCGGGGGGTTATAAAAACATATTTTTTTTAATTAAAAAAAGAAAATAATAATAAAAAATTAATTAAAACGCGCCTCTTTTTTAATTATTTTTATAATTTGTGCCACATTAGCTTAGGGCGGTAATAAATTCAGTTTTTAGATGTTCAGGTGTGTAGCAGCTCACCTGTACAGTTGGAGTGTGAACTCGACTTTTCAGGTATAGTTTGGATGAATTTGATGTATTTTGCCGGCAGAATTTTTAGTTTGTGAGTGCTTGTCCCTATTACTGTTACATGCACTTTATGCATGCACCAACATTATAAGGTCTGACATTTGGTTTTTACATCAAATTTATTACTCGCTTCGTCTCAAAAAAATTATCTTAATTTAATTTGGCACGAAATTTAAGAAATAAAAGAAGATTTTTGAAATGTGTGGTCCAAAATAAATCTTAGATATTTGTGTAGTCGTAAATCATCTCATAAAGTTAAATTGTTTCTAAATATAAAAATGTACCAATTTTTTTGGAACAAACAAATAAGAAAAGTAACATAATCTTTTGAAATGGAGGGAGTACTACTCTGACTATAATTATTATTATTAATAATAATAGTAATAATAATAGTATAATAATAATAATATATTCTCAATTCACCTGCACCACTTAAAATAGAACAGTTTTGGACAAAAGATTTCTTGCGTGCAATTACACCTGTTTTAAGTCAAGAGGATTGAGCTGACCTGTCAAAATATTACATGTCCCCACCTACTAGAATTTTCTTTCTAGAAATACTTCCCCGTTAAGATAAGTCTATCGACCTCAAGGGATTGGCTAACCAAACGTCACTTCGCTAGAGTTGGCTAGACTTTTGTCATGGTATGTTTGTGACCCCACCGTCAAGGAACTTAATTTCCAATGTACTAAAAGTTTATCCAAAAATGGGTAATAAACATAAATGGTCACTAATCTATCATTTTTTTTATTCTATCCAAGTCACGTGATTTTATTTTGTCTCACAAAAATTACAACACTCACAATAACATATATATTTATAATAGAGACTAGACGGAATATGCTTGTGTTGCGCACGGGCCCAACACTTTAGATTATAGTGCATTTATGTGTATGTAGTTGTCTTTAAATAGTGATATTATATATATATATATATATATATATATTATGTTCAAAACACGATTAATATAACATTGTAGTTTCTGCTCCGTATTTAAAACTTTTTTTACTTTTTTTTTATAATATTGGTTGGTGTTTTTATAATTTGACTAATTTACCTTATTCATTATTTGATCTCCATTTAATATTTTTTTTTACGACATTAATCTCTTTTCACATTTATTAGAATAAGAATAAAAATAAAAAAATAATTAAATTCTATCTTATTTTAAAATATAAATATTTTAAGTATACTTATTTTAGTAAATATAACAAATAAATGACATGGCGGAATAACAAATACAATAGTTTAATATCTAGATTAGATCTCAGGCTAATATAAAAAAGAAAAAAATTGTATGGTTTGACTACTTAACCTTTTGAAGAAAAGCAATTTCATTAGCTCCCATTAATGGATTGATATGCACATGGTAATGAATCCATCATTATTGACTTAATGAGATACTTTGGAAATTACATGAATATTGGTTGATTTTTTAATATGTGGTGCACTTTTTTTTTTATATTATTAATTTGCACTATTTTTATGCATACACACACACACACACACACACATATATATATATATATATACTATGTTCATAACACGATTAATATTGTAGTTTATACTCCGTATCTAAAACTTTATTATATTAGTGTTTACTACGAATACAAAGTCTGCACTTTTTTTTTTTTACATTATTTTTTTTTAATATGGGGTTCACTTTTTTTTTTTTTTGATATTGCTTGATTTTGTTAATATGGGATCCATTTTTTTTAAGCGTGAGTTTAGAGATGGTGGGTTCCACTTTTTTTTGTTAATACGGCAAAGACTCAAATATGCCCCTGAACTATACGAAATTGCACACATTTGCCCGTCGTTAAAAGGTTGGTGCAAAGATGACCCTAACGTTTTTTTTTTGTCATACATGCCCTTGAGTTAACGGAAAATATTGGAGGGCATATTTGTTCAATTCGCATAGTATATGGACATATTTGAGCCTTTGAAATTCCTGAATATTATGGCACAAAATATCATTGCATTCCAAAACTTAAAAAACATTTGTAATTACAATCCATCCACCATTGTATTACATCAAAATTATACAACTAAAAGAGCAAATGCAATTACAAACATCTTTTAAAGACTGTTTTCACAACAAGAGCATCATTTTCCCTTTTCAAACGATTTTTTTTACTAATGATAATACCATTTTTATTTTTCAATTTATTGTTCTTTCTGGATATTTTTTGTCTTCTCAGTCCCAATATCTACACAATAATGGATGCAACAATTACCGCAATAAAACATAAACATAAAAAAGGAGATAACTTATATTAGACTTATGACATATGAAAAAATGTCTCCCGCGATGCTCAAAATTTTGATAATAATAATAGAAAGAGTATCACATCTTAAGCATTTATACAATTTCTTACATAACATTTAATGTGGTTTGACTCTTTCGTGAATTTCACGCATAACCGAAATTTAGTAGAATTATTTGAAGCTCATAAGTGAGATGGAGTGCAGTAACTCCACGTCCACTCCATATCCACAAACCCTTCCATAGCTATTTGAAGAACTTGAAGCTTCCGACATTTCATAAACAAGTGAAAGAATAAGAGAGAAAAGTGAGGGGTTGTACGATAAGTGTGGAGTTTCAAAATGCAGTTGCAATAAATTATTGGCTAGCATAAAGTGCACTACGAAAAAATCTGAGAACTATTTGTGCCGTAATATTCAGGAATTTCAAAGGCTCAAATATGCCCTTAATGTTTGCGAAACTGAACAAATATGCCCTCCAATATTTTCCATTAACTTAAGGGCATGTATGGCAAAAAAAAACGTTAGGGGCATCTTTGCACCAACCTTTTAACGACGGGCAAATGTGTGCAATTTCGTATAGTTCGGGGGCATATTTGAGCCTTTGTCGTTTTTAATATTGCTTGATGTTGTTTAGTATGGGGTCCACCCTTTATGTGGTGCACTTTTTTTTTGGGACATTATTAGTTTGCACTATTTTTATGCATATAATATATATACATATACTATGTTCAAAACACGATTAATATAACATTGTAGTTTGTGCTCCGTATCTAAAACTTTATTATATTAGTGTTTGCTACGAATACAAAGTCTGCACTATTTTTTTTAACATTGTATATTTTTTTAATATGAGGTTCACATTTTTTTTATATTGCTTGATTTTGTTAATATGGGGTCCACTTTTTTTCCCATGAGTTTGGAGATGGTGAGTTCCACTTTTTTTCTTCCTTTTTTTTTATTGCTCGGTGTTATTTAGTATGGGGTCCACCCTTTTTTTTTTAAGGGACAACGGACGACGAAGCATGGGTCTAAACCCATGCTTTATATAGTTTTTTATTTTTTATATTTTTTATATTGCATGGTGTTGTTTAGTATGGAGCCCACCCTTTTAGACATTATTAGTTTGCACTATTTTTATGCATATAATATATATATATATATACTATGTTCAAAACACTATTAATATAACATTGTAGTTTGTGCTCCGTATCTAAAACTTTATTATATTAGCGTTTGCTACGAATACAAAGTATGCACTTTTTTTTTTGACATTGCTTTTTTTTTTTAATATGGGATTCACTTTTTTTTTTATATTGCTTGATTTTGTCAATATGGAATACTATGTACAAAATACGATTAATATAACATTGTAGTTTGTGCTTCGTATCTAAAACTTTATACGAATACAAAGTATGCACTTTTTTTTTGACATTGCTTTTTTTTTTAATATGGGATTCACTTTTTTTTTATATTGCTTGATTTTATTAATATGGGGTCCACTTTTTTTTTCCCGTAAGTTTGGAGATGGGGGGTTCCACTTTTTTTTTTTTTTTTTAATATTGGTTGGTGTTTTTTTTTTAATATTGGTTGGTATTTTTTTTTTAATATTGATTGGTATTTAATATGAGGACCACACTTTTTTTTTTAATGCATTAACGGACGACGAAGCATGGGTTAAGACCCATGCTTCTATATAGTAGCAATAGCAAAACCGGAACATTAATTTACAAATGAGTTTCTTGAGGACAAACGAAAAGTTGTAGAAATTCAGATTAGCTCAGTCATTTTATTCTACAATAAATAAACATCAAATTAACAGTAAAATAAAAAAGGAAACTATACGTGTCATTACTACTCTACACGTGGAAGTATTTCAGTATAATAAATTGTTATGTGCTACTACAAAAAGTCAAAAGGGACAACACAAATGAAAAGTAAATAGACCAACCAGAATAAATTATATGTGCAACCAATGGGAAACCACAAGTTGGAGCAGGACGGACGACGATCCTATGACGACGAAAAAGTGTCAAACCCACCTTTCTATATAGTAGTAAGTAAAGTCACAGTAAAATATAACATCCTGATGCACTGACATATTCTTTTTAATTTAAATCTTCACATAAGCATATCCTATGTTTTAACATATTTTTTAATCTAATGAAGGATCGACCCTATAGGCTATAAAATCAGAATTTATCATGTAATACATAAATATTTTTTTTAAAGTCCGACTTCACAAAATAGTTGCTGGTTTAATAATAAAGTCCACACAGCAAACCAGTCTAAATTGTATTTATTTATTTATTAAAAAAGTTAAAGTTATTATAGTTCTAGATTTGAACATTAAGTTTTTTCCTCAAAATATTAACATCTTGTCATGTTTATACGGTATATTAAAAGTTAATATATTATATGCATATTTGGTAGTCTCGCAGACTTGTAAGCTATTTTTGTGAGGCTTCAAGAACATGTCATTGATCTGTCAAATTATTGATAAGCATGCTGTTATTTTATTTTTAAAAGAAAGACTACTTCCATCACAAAAATAATTAAGCCCGTTTGGCCATAAATATAAAAAAAAAATTCACTTTTTTTGAAAATTTTGAAGTTAGAGTTGTGTTTGGTCATAATTTTTTAAATTGTTAGTGAAATGTAGTGTAAAAAAGTGAAAAAAGTGAAAAAATTTTGAAAAACAATTTTTTCTTGTTTTTAGTGGGCGTTTGGCCATAAAAATTATTCACTTTTTTCTGGAATTTTTTTTCACTTTTTTTTACTTTTAGCGTTTGGTCATAAAAATTATTCACTTTTTTCGGAGTTGTATTCCGGAATACTGAAAACAAGAAAAACTTGTTTTTCAAAAATTTTCAACTTTTTTCACTTTTTTACACTACATTTCACCAAAAATTACAATTTCAAAAACTATGGCCAAACACAACTCCAACTTCAAAAATTCCAAAAAAAGTGAAAAAGTTTTTGGTATTTATGGCCAAACGGGCCTTTAATATTTCGAAATACAACTCCGGAAAAAAGTGAATAATTTTTATGGCCAAACGCCCGCTAAGACTCTGTCCCCTCCACCCCTCTCTAATTGATGGTGATTACGACAGAAATTATATTAAGCTATTAGGAGTTGCATTTTATCGTCAACTCAACACTGTTATAACTTTTGATTTATTTGACAACTTATTATTTTAAAACAAATTGCTAGCAATATGTTTCTTCAATATGAGTCACCTTAAACAACACACATAATCCTATTATATTTCGTACAATATTAAAACAAGAAGCTTCATCTATCATTAGTTAATATTTTAATTTGTGATATGATCGTAAGTGCGCGTAACAAAAAGGTGTGACACTGCGAATAATTCGTTATTTTTTATACGGAAAATCATTAATTTTAGTTAAACATTCATAGTAAATGAACGAACGGACAAAAAAGGAACACTACAACAAAATATACTTTTAGCGGTAATTAATTTGCGGCAATAACTTAATTGCCGCTAATTATATTCTAAAATCAATTATTACCGGCAATATCAAACTTTAGCTCTAACAATAAATGTCGCTAAAGGCTCTAGCAACCTTGGATCTAATGACATTAACCAATTGATGGTAAATATTTTTGTGGCAATAACTATTGCTACTAAAAAAAAATATTGCCACTAAAAATCTCTTTTGGTGTAGTGATAGAAAATCAAATGTTAAAATCATCAATGACATAACGAATATGAACATTGTTTTCCTTGATCACCAATTTCCCTTGGTTGATTGCAAACATCTGGTTGCACATATTCTGTGATTTATTGGACTTGGCATATTTGTTGAACCTCTTCTTCTCATTTTATCAAACTCTTAGATCGGTTTTTTGTCCGTCGCAAAACTATAAACATGCGGACAATTGACTTAAATATTTCTATTAAGTTGCAAATTGCAATACACGATAATTGCTATTATTGTTTCAACGCGATAGGATGATCTTTCCTTAGAAGTCATTTATCATGTAAGTTAATATTACCAATTTTTTAAATAATAATAATAATAATTAATCATTATTATTATTAAGCTTTTCAAAAGAAGTATGTTGGGCAAGAGAAATCAATTGTGAAGTGCAATTCTTATACTTTGATGGTTTCTACCTTCTACCATGATTCACTATTTTTCTTTATTGAAAACAATAAATCCTTTGAAGAAGGCCATTTCTTGAAAATCCTACGTCATAGGTTTATTCCACCAGCTGGAAAATTAAAAATTTCTCTCCTCTCCTTTTCTATATTCTTTTTGGTTAAGAGGAAAGTGAGTGAAAAGGAATTTTTATAGTAACTTTATAATCTTTTTTTTCCACATTTATTAGACAAGATACAAGGCACAAAGGAAATCAGATTTCTTCATTTCCTTGCACTGTATTCCAAAACAAAACTTGAGAATCTTTTTGCTTGTCATTGTAAACAGCTATCTATAACTATTATTTAGATAATTTGATATTATTTTTTTTGTTTTAAGATAAAAAAAAAAAAAAAAAGTCAAAGCAAGGCAATGCCCCAGAACGTTGCAAGAAAAAAAAAAATATTTAAAAAGAAAAAGACAGAAGAACAAACAAAGGAACAAAGTCATCATTGATAACACAATAATTACGTAGAACGTATTTTTAAATTATAATAATACCTTGTTTTCTATGATAACAACCCACCACTACCACTTTATTTATCCCATTTTCTTTTTCTATATTTTAAAATTCTACTCATCAATAATAAGGAGGAATCCCAATCAGTCATCCATTATTAATCACCTTTTGATCAGATAAGACCACTTAGCCTCAGTCCTTTATTCTTTTGGTTCTCTCTCTTTCATCTTTCATGTAAGAAAATAATGTTAACGTGTTTTTTGTCTTGATTTCTTGGCTTCTAATCCATGTGATCTCTGATTATTTTCAACTTGGGGGTTATTTTTTTGTGTTTATATTGATGACTTTGACTCATTAGTGATGAATTTGGGGTTCCTGGTTTAAAAGATTTGGAAAGATTCTAATTTGGGGTTCTTTATTTGATAATTGGATCAAAGTTTTGAGCTTTAATTGTTCTCAATATTGGTTCACAAAGGTCTATTTTTTGTTCTCTTATTCCTATTGCTATGCTATAGTATGAAGTTTTGCTCTGTTGTTATTCATTGATCAGTTTTAGTGCAAAGTTTCTAGCTTTATATCAGTTTGAGACAAAAGATTATGGCTTTTGTCCATACTGATTTGTTTGAGTGGTATTGGCATGTGATGGGAAGGTTCATATTGTCATAATTGGACACTGATTCACGGTTGCTGTAATTGGAATTTATGCTGAACATTCTTGCAATGAAATCTTTTAGGTCTTTGCAAAGTTAATATCTTTTTTCTTATAAAAAAAAAAATAAGTTAATATCTTTTTGATGCTTTGGTTTTTTTCAGTTTCATCTGACTAGGGGATAGATGGGGTCCGAAGGGCCTTCACCTGTGATCGTTCACGTGACTGGTTTCAAGAAATTTCATGGAGTTGCTGAAAATCCCACAGAAACCATTGTAAGTAATCTTAAAGATTATATGAAGAAAAGGGGTATGCCCAAAGGGCTGATCCTTGGGAGTTGCAGCATCCTTGATACTGCCGGCCAGGGGGCTCTTGTTCCCTTGTACCAGACGTTGCAAGCTGCTTTAAGCGGTGGTGGTGACTCGGAGTCATCTAATTCCAGGAGACTTATTTGGGTCAGTTGCTCACTTGGCTTCTTTTTACCTTTCATGCTCAACTTTGTTCTGCTGTCTAAATGAGGAAAAAGATAGATTTTTGTTAATTTTAGTTAGAAAATGGTCATATGGCGGGTAATTCTGTTGGACCATAATATGACATAAAGATGGAAATTCTTCTTTCCGGAAACTGACAGAACCATTTTGTGTCACGACATAGTATCATCACCTTCTTCTTTAATTTGGATTCGGTTAGGATATATCTCGGAAATGTCATACTTCTATCTCTGTCGTATTTGATATGGAAGTTTGGGATCTTAGTTCATTATTGATCTTCTATGAATGCTACACGCTACTGCTTTCGTATTTGTGGAAGCATCCATTTGCTGACAAAATAGTTGTTAACTAGTAATTTTTTAATCCAAGAAATTTGACGCATGCTATGATGTGTAGGTGGCACCGTATGTGTACTTTAATCTCTTGGGCTTTTCTGAAATGAAATTTGAATCCTGTTCTGGGCCCAATCCCGAAATTGTGTACTTAAATATGCTGCTAGAAGATTGTATTTGAGCTGACAATAATCTTTTTGTTGTTTTCTCTTTCATAATCTTTGCATCTGGTTGATGCTGTTAATGAAATTTCTACCTCATCTGAAATTATGCTGCTAGAAGAACTCACAAATTTACCTTAAAAGATGGGTCTGTTTCATAGACGTAAGAAAGTCATTAAATCAGTTATAACATCAGATTTGTATTCAGATATTAAGAGAGGAAAAAGGGAGGGATAAAGGTAGGAGTTGTCCATTTGCTTACAACAAAATGATCAAATTCTTTCTTCATGCTTTTATCTTTCATACTTGTGGGTGGAAATTTTGTCCATTTTTCATTGAAATTGCCAAGTGTAACTCATATCTGTATAGAGATTACCACTAAACCTTTGATAGTTCCACGATTTAGAATTCAGAGCACATAACATAGTTTTGTGGAAAATCATTCCATGTTGACATGAGGTAATGAAGTTTATGGTGTCCAAGTGGCCTGAGAATATTATGATTATGCTCCAGAGTCTTTTGCAAGTTCTCTGGCGCAGTCAAATCATGTGCTGAGTATTTTGATGCCCAATGTTCGTACTTCATATACCAAGAATAAATCTAATTGTTGGTAATTTGTATCCAGTTACACTTTGGAGTTAATAGCGGTGCCACGATGTTTGCCATAGAGAATCAGGCTGTCAATGAAGCTACTTTCCGTTGTCCAGATGAGTTGGGATGGAAGCCTCAGGTCAGTTAAAAGACCTTCAGTTTTTGTTGGTCCTCTTTCAGATTGTTCAGTTCATCAACTGAACTCAAGATTTTTGTCCTGTTACTTGCAGAAAGTCCCTATTGTTCCTGCAGATGGGCCCATTTCGCGAAAACGAGAGGTATTATGATCTTTTTGCATCTGTCTCTCATTATTTGTCTAGAATGATTATTAAATTTAATGTTTGTCTTGTTGCCCAACTTAGATCTCAACCAAATATGGTTGTTACAGATATGACATTGTTAAGCGTCAGTTCATACTTAATTGAATTTTATACTCCATCTTCTTAATCAGTAAAAGCAAAGTGAGTTTGCTTTAACACGTCTTTGAATTTTCTACTCCATTTTTTGAGTTAACACTCTGTCTTGGTTTCCAAAAGAGAAGTAGGAGGGCAAGGCTAGAGAAATTTATTGGCTTACTTCCTGTGGATGAAGTATTAATGATGAACTTCCACTTGTTTGGGAAGTAAAAGTGATGTATTTCCTCTTTTGACTGTAGTTTTGAAGGGATACCAATGCTTCCGCTTTTGCTTCCTACTAGGGAAATGACCCTTATAAATCATGATCTAAATGAGAGTTTAGTTCAGGAGATAAAAGTGGCTGGTTAATAGGTATAGGTAATGGCAGATAGGTAAATACACTTCTGGTAATCTATGTTGGAAATAGACACAGAGCACTGGTCTTTATGTTGAGTATTTATATAAAGTCGACCCAAATATAGCATAAAAGATGTGGATAATTTATATTATCGCTTGAACTGGCTTGGAATTGAGGAGAGGTGTTGCTGCTGTGGTCTCAGTTTCCTTCTTCCTTCCCTCAAAAAGTTTGATAGCCTTTTCTTAGGACAGTAATGTTTCTTCTCTTAAAAAAAAAGGTAAGACCTTTGAAGGAAGAATAAAATGAGCATGAGGCAAATGAGTAAATAATATGGTTATGTGTTCAATTAATTGCAGTTTGTCTCCTTGATTTAGGTTATGGTTATGTAAGTATAGCCAGGTGCTATTATTTTGTGAATGTTCTCCCTATCTTTTACTTTCCGTTTCTCCTGGGGAAAAGGGAAGAGAGAGAGAGAGAGTTTTTTTTTTTTTTTTTTTGTCGTCATTACATAAGGCACCGATTCTACGTGCATTTTGTGGTGTTTGATATTGGAACTAAGATATCTTGGATTTTCGTCTGTTGATGCCTTCCTGCAGCAATCAATGACGTTATGATTTAGTTCTGCTGTTGGGTAACTGATCCCTGTAAGAGAAGTAGTTCGATCTGCAAATTGATTAGCCTTCAAAACTTAGGATGTAAAAAAGACATTATACTTAAGTAACACTTAAAAGATCTTTTATTTATGGTTAGGATCAACTTAAGAGGGTGTGCCATTAAGTGACCTATCATTTATGGTTTGGATCCACATAGCAGAGGTGCCATTGCCTCTCAAACTTCAGCAGATGTATGTCAATCTAGAGAAGTTATACTAACAACAAAAGAATTCAGTAATGATTTTCGAGAACCCTTTGCATTTTGCTCATTAGGCACCCAAAGTAAGAGATCTAAACAGTTGCTTTTTGAGTATCTCTTCTGCCTTAAAATTTTAAAAAATACTAGTTCTTCAAAAGGTTGCGCAGTATTAATTAAGCTTTCATCAGCCTGATCCAAAAACAAAAAAGCTGTTACTCAAAGGTGATGTCACTTTCTCGCACATATCCCCATAATTTTTCCATATTCCAATGACTATAGAATTCCCAGGGAATTCATTAGGCAAATGATTCCGATAAAAAATGTTTGTTCTTGCATATCCCTACTGTTTATCCAAATTTATCCCGCTGATACATATAATTGAGAAGAATATGTTGCGTGATTCATACACAACATCTCTTACCTTTATCAAGGGTTTGACCAATTGATATGTTTCAACAAATAATTGATTTCAATTTCTTGGTCTGTATCTTCAATTTTTGGGAACTTATAAAGTTCTTCGGTCAAACCGGCAAACCAGTAACCTGCCCAACTCGTGTACTTTCTGTGCGCGTAGTTTGTGCAGTTCACAGGGATTTATAGAGTGTTTGGTTCTTGGGAGAGTTGACTTAAATTTTGCATGAAAGTCTAAATTAGTTTTCTTCCAAATATCTAAATTAACTATAACAAAAGCACCAAACTACAAGCATATCCACCACTTCTTGGGAAGATGTGTTTATGCACTTTGTTCTGCACGGAGAAGATTTAGTCCCATGTCCTAGCAAAAAGCATTTTATTGTCCTGTTTATCTGCATTTTCTTAGAGAAACTCTTGATTGGCTTCCTGGCTAGAAATCCTCCTGGTAACATTAGAGTTGGTTCTACAAAAGTTTTGTTTCCTTATAGGAGCAGGACTAGCACGATGCGCTGTTGTTTATTTCCTTGTTTGGACTTTCAAATGCTTAAATGTTCCTTTATCTTATCTTTACACGCCCGAGCATTTCCTTTTGAGGGGTATTGATTCTTCATTTCATGATATACAATCTACATCCAATTACTCCTTTTAAAATTCCAAGCTGTAAATTCCTTAGAGATTTTTATCCTTTTTTTAGTGGGAAGATATTCTAGTTTTTCAAGGAGCATGACTTAGTGAATTGTTACCAGGGCCAATATATAACATGGCTTCTAACTTATTTCACTTCTGCCTACATATTTCTAACACTAATTTCTCCTCTTGCCTATAACTGGCCCTTGATATCTTTCCATTTCCGTACCTTTATCTGGTTTAAGTGATCCTTGTATTATCAGTTCTTTCAATTTTCACAATCTGCCTAAGATCGGATGCCTAGGTTTCTCCACTTCTTCATTTTTTTCTTTTGATAAATAAAATTTATGTTGAATCTTGGACCAAGTGGTAATAGCCTTGTTTAATAGATGTCCAAACAGGTAGTTTTAGAAAATGGGAAAGAGCATACTGTGGAAATTTTTTACAGTAGGAAGATCACATTGATTCCTTCTGAACATTTAGTTTCTGGAGTGGGCAGTTGTCACTAGCATCTAATTTTTCTGCAGATCACATAGACTTACTGGAAATAGCTGCTTCCTGTAACTTTTAATCCAGGAACAATTTATTTTGTTTGTTTTTGCCACTTCTCTTATACTGTGTTCGTCCTTTGTCTAGACTTCTCTTCCGGTGGAGGAAATGACCAAGGTATTGGCAAAGAGGGGATATGAAGTAATGAACTCTGATGATGCAGGCCGGTTTGTCTGCAATTATGTATACTACCATTCCTTGCGCTTTGCAGAGCAGAATGGAATCAGATCGCTATTCGTACACGTGCCCCTCTTCCTAACCATAGACGAGGAGACACAGATGCAATTTGCTGCTGATTTGCTGGAGCTACTCGCCTCTTTACACTAGTCTTCCACGTGTCTCCTGAAGTGTATTTGCCTTGTTATTTATGATGTGTATGCAGAAGAAGGTTGATCTGGATATAAATGTAATGCTTTAATAAACGGTGAACTTTTTAAATGAATGGCAAATGCATATGGTATTTACACTTATCTTTCTGTACATTCTTTGGGTGTTATGCTCATTTGGAGATGTTTCATGCTAATGTAAAAGCAAACTTGCAGCTTTCTGCATTTCCTTTTCAAAGTAGTGGACATGATAGGAAGTTGGCCTTCAATTTATGTTCTTGTAGTAGTGTCTTTTGGCCTTCAATTGATGTTCTTGTAGTGGTGTCTTCTGTTCTTGTAACAAAAGTCAAAACTTGTTGAACTTGAAGTTTTGCTTATGGGGCAAGTGGGATCAAAAGTTCAAGACCAATCACCCTCCAAGGCCATCCTTGTGAATCAGCCGAACTAATCGGTGGTGTGGTCTTAACAAACAAAATGCTTTTAAATTGATGTTTCTAAATAGTTGGAGAAAGAGTTGTTAGTTGTCAATTAAAGGAAAAAGAGAGGATTACAACTCGCACACACTAATAGTTTTGCATAGAATAGCAAAACAAAATTATTCTATACGAATAGTTTAGGCTTAGATGCGGGAAGTGCGACTGAAGTGGTTCAGACATGTGAAGAGGAGATGCTTGGATGCCTCAGTGAGAAGGTGTGTGAAGTTGATTATGGACAGTTTTAGGAGATGTAAAGGTAGACTAAAGAAGTACTGGGAAGAGGTGATTGGACAGGACATGGCAGTTCCATGACCATATATAGGCGGTTTTCGAGAGTATAAATTAAAGTAGAAGGTTACTAGGTAGTTAATATTGTCCCACTTATCCTTCCATGTCGTAGTATTACTCTTGTAGTTTCTTGCTCGTCGATTTCGGTGACTACTTGTTATTTCTTGTCCTTTGGCTATTATATTACTTTGTTTCCATGGTTTGTTTGTTATTCCTTTTTCGTCCTGCTTTGAATTGCTTGTTCTTATGTCGAGGGTCTATCGGAAATAACCTCTCTACCAAGGTAGAGATAAGGTTAGCGTACATTTTACCCTCCTCAAACCTCACTTTGTGGAATTTCACTAGGTATGTTGTTGTGAATAGTTTAGGTTTTTATGTGAAAGAAAGCAAAATAGAAGAATTCATCATATATTAAGCACACGACCTTCAAAGAAATTATTTTAAAAAAAAAGACACATTTGCAGTTAATATTGAAAAGAGAGTGATACTACTACTATTGTAGTTGATTGGTTTAATACCTAGATGGACCCTTAAACTTGGCATGTTTTGTAAGATAGGCATATAAACTTACAAGGTGACCAGATAGACACTTAAACTTACTCAAAGTGTATTTTTCAAGTTTTCCAGTTATTTTGAAAACAAAAACTATATTTTTCAAACACTCACAATTTTCATGGCCAAACAAGCCCTAAATATATCACAATTTTTTTTTTTTTTAAAATGCAAAAATAAGGCAATCGCATATACATGAGACTATAAATGTGCACTTAAACCAATAAATACTCGCTAATCGCAATTTTGCAGCTTTCAATTAACTCGGTTTTTTTTTTACACTTGAATAATTAAAAAACAATAACTTTAACCAATAAAAATCTTTAAAAAAAGAAATTTCAAATTAAAAAAATTCTTTTTTTTAAGGATTTTCTTCTCGGCTTTACAGTTTTCTTAATTTGAAATTTCTTTTACACTTGAAATACTGAACTTAGAAATTTCTTAATTTGAAATTTCTTTTTTTAAGGATTTTTATTGGTTAAAGTTATTGTTTTTTAATTATTCAAGTGTAAAAAAAAAAAACCCGAGTTAATTGAAAGCTGCAAAATTGCGATTAGCGAGTATTTATTGGTTTAAGTGCACATTTATAGTCTCATGTATATGCGTTTGCCTTATTTTTGCATTTTAAAAAAAATATTTTGTGATATATTTAGGGCTTGTTTGGCCATGAAAATTGTGAGTGTTTGAAAAATATAGTTTTTGTTTTCAAAATAACTGGAAAACTTGAAAAATACACTTTGAGTAAGTTTAAGTGTCTATCTGGTCACCTTGTAAGTTTATATGCCTATCTTACAAAACATGTCAAGTTTAAGGGTCTATCTGGGTATTAAGCCTAGTTGATTTGGTGTAGGTTCCCTCGTGGCTCGTGGCTCGTGCACCGGCCACTAAATTTTTTAGCATGCCATCTTTAAAGTGAAAAAGTTGTACATTTTTTAACTTATGTGCTATGTATATGTGTTTCTGTAGTTGGAAAGAGATGAAGTAGCTTGCAGCCCCACTCCACAGCCGCCTTCCTCCATTTGCTATGTTGGGACCTCCCAATTTTCCATTTATAGTGCCGCTCCCATTATTCCCATATTATTTTATACTCTAATCATTGAATGTTCTTTAATTAGTGAACATTCTAGCCCTTCTTCTCGCCCTCCTATGTAAAGAAGAAAAAACTCCAAGAAAGTAAAAAGGTTGTTGTGGGTTGGTGGGGGCGGGGGGCATGGAGGGTAGAGGTTTCAAACTTATATAAGCCAATATTTTTACATCATTGCATATACATATACCGAAAGACTCTGGGTTACTCTTATATCCACTCAATCTTCACATGTGAGTGAAAGGGAAAGCTTTGTGCAGCCTCTGCTTGGTTCGGTGATTTTGAGTAACTAACCTCAAGGAGAAAAAGTAACTAACCTCAATAATTGTGGTGAGATGAATGAAATTTCTCTGCACTTTGATTAAAGGTGTGAGTTCGAGCTTGTAAATAAAAAGAATTTGATAGGGAGCATTTTCTCCTATAACTAGCCTTATGTGGTGGGATTTAGATTTATTGAGGCTCTAAAGCTAATATCAAGCATGGGGTGAGAAACAAGAAAAAAATGTAGGCTAACTAATTAGAATCAATAGTATTTGCCTGCATGTTACCCAAAGAGAAAAGCTGTTGAGCGTCTTTTACTCCACGGATTTTTAGTTATAGACTTGTAGGGATCTCTCGAGTTAACCTACACAAACCTACGTGCACGGTTAACCTACCTGCTACTACAACTAGTACTAAATTTAGCAACATCATGAGAAAATGCAAAACGTAAGAGGGATGCCAAGCCTATTTTAGTAGAACCTTCGGTATCGTTTGTTAGAAGTACGCGCTAACTATAAAGAATTTGTATATTATTAGTGTAATTTAATATGACGTAGCAGGTAACTTACTTTATTTTTCAGGTTACTGATATTACTTTTCATGGATGAGTGTCTGTTTATTTTTAATGTGACCTAAAAACGTAACGAACTTACTCTTTAACGAGCTTATGAAACTACAGATCAGTAGTACTTCTATTGAGACACTAGCTATGAAATGTCTACACCGTAAAATTGTTCGGTCACTCTGAATTCTAACAAGGAAATTAGTTTCCTGTATTTCAGTTGTTGATCACTTGCTTTTTGTTTAACTCATTACACATTTCGTTCCTTCCTAAAGATCTTGTTGGCATGTGGTGAATGACAGGTGTGTGGTTAAGCTACTTCTTAAAGTTTTAAAGTGACAAACTTCTTGATTCCTTTCATAGACATAACATGGTCTAAACTCTAAAGTTTGGTCTTTTACCTCACCAAGCTATTTTAATCAGGAAAACTACTACTACTATTGATTTGACAGAAAAATATCAACTTTAACAGTCAAATGAAAATAGCAGTCAAAAACATCCACGTTTAAGGACTTGAGAGACATAAAATACTATATTTACTTGTTTAACTTATATACATTGACAGTGTAACAAATAAGCTGTCTTATTTTCCAAGTTAGTGTATAGAAAGTAATTAAATACATAATTACTTTAATGGGCATAGCAAATAATGCGTATACATATGATGAGGCTTCTAAAATTCTAATAATCTACGGTTACTCTCACCCAAAGTTGTTCTATAGTCACTGTAGGTTACCTAAAACCATTGGTTAGAATGCACGAATAGTTAAAAATTCCTCACATTGTCGGTGTATATGAGTTAAATTTAAAAGGAAAAGAAGATATTCTAAAACTGATAAAGCATTATACCATGGTTTAAAGGATATTTATATCATTAACAAAGGGATACATGCTTACACTTTAGTTTTTAGTCCCCCTGCAACAATATTAGTGCAACTAAAACTTGAATACATATTAGTATCTTTTCTATGCAACCATAATACATCTTTTACAACTTTCTATTCTTAGCAAATCTATAATCAGCACTGATCAATATCATTACTTGGCAATGACTGAGGTGTTCCCTCCAACAAGCAAAAAACTGGTGGAATTGTAAGAGTCCTAAGAGCTCCATAAGCATTCCAACAAAATGGTTCCAAGATTTTCTGTCCTTGAGCTGGATATAACTCCACATCCAAAAATGTCAAGTTTGTGCAAGGGACATTGTTACTACAAGCCAAATGCATTGGTGGACTTCTCACATCATAAGTCCCTTTTATGTTTGAATAAATCACATCAGAAATGTACACTGCTGAAGTCTGATTTGCGCAGCTTCTTTTGTCGCAGTAATATTGATCTAAAATTATCGGATTTCGGACACTTTCCATTCTAATGTTGTTGAAATTAACCTTGGACACTGTCCCAAATCCTCCTTGCCAGGTCTTGATCCTAACACCATTGTTTGAATACTTAATAGTTGAATCTGCAACTGTAATGTTGGACACACATGCCCGGGAATTGCGAAAGCCCAAGCTGCCAATGCTGAAAATTATGCAAAGACAGTCTTTATTTTCAAGATTTGGAAAAGGGGAAAAGTAAAAGAGACAGAGTAGACATCTTGTTATGGGCTTAAAGGTGTTGTTCTTTTTTTCATATAGTGGTAGGGTATACCACTTTCATTCTGGCGGTTTTGTTAGTTAATGTGCCATTTTTAAGGTTATATTTGTGGTGCAAATTTGTTTGCTCACTTTTGACATAAAAAGATGGTGCAATATTCAGAGTTGCAGTATTTGAATATACCTTATTCCATGACTTGGACCACAGGTCATGTTCCTTATATCAACATTGTAACAACCAGCACCAATTGAAATACAGTCATCACCTATAAGATAAATTTTTAGTGCTTAAAATAAAAACAGAATAAGCAGAACCCTATCTCACTTACTTTCCAAGAATTTTATATTTTTACCATTGGAGATTATTGAATTTCTTATTGTGACGTCATTGGTGTTTTCTATATGAATTCCATCAGTATTGGGGCTTTGAGGGGGTGCTTTTATGTAAAGTGAGTCAAGGTGGACATCGCGGCAACTGTCAAATCTGAAATGGAACAGCGGGCTGTTCTTGATTTTAAGCCCTTGCACTGTCAAATTTGAGCTCATGAAGAACTTCATAGCCTGTAAAATTAAACATACTTTTTTATGGCATGGCCCTGAAAGATATATACTCTGTACTAGTTTTTTTTCGTCTAAAGGAACAAAATAATGTGTTTTTGAACTTACCACAGGGCTGTCACAAGGACCAGGTGGAGTTGTTCCATTTATTCCCTGTTGCATTGAAGTTTTTACATTAGAATGGAAGTTTGCTTCTAAAATAAATGTGCGTTCAACTCTTATAATTGGAAAAATGGGATCAAGAAAATTACTTTATGAGGTTTACAGGGGAGGTTCCACCATTTTTCTCCTTTACCATCTATGATTCCACCACCTTGCATTGACATCCCATTAATCCTGTAAAAGACTAACCATTGTTTCTTACTGACATTTTTTGGCCATGAATCAGGTCCATCTGGTGGCATAATGGTTCCTTCGATCTACACCATCAAGCGTTTGTCACTTCACCAACTATCGACGAACGTCACAAGTACTCGAAGAAATTGAAATAGTTAGTCACATTACCTGAAAAACTAGTCCACTTTTACAAGGACCAGTGAATATTGTGGATTGAATCATGAAGGAATAGTGATTTGGAACTAGTAAAATAGCTGAATCAACTTGACAAGCAGCATCCCAAGCCATCTTAAACGCTTGTGTGTCGTCGGTCACACCATCACCAACAGCCCCATAAGACAACACATTGAAAATGGCATTGTCAATCTTTGGAGCACCCTCAGGTGCAGGGGAAGGTGGCAGAGATATTTGTGACAATGCACGAAAATGCGACATTTTAGGGTAATCATAAAGCCTACCGTGAACTGAACAGACATAGGAAAGCAAGAAAATAGAAAAAACCGAGAAGCAAAGTCTAGTGAATTCCATAATTTGTGTCTAGCTAGTATTAGCTTGTTAACTGAAAACAAAGAATTTATAGAACCGAAAAAGGAAGTGAAGTAACACAATTGGCTACTTGTTTTACTAGACCCCTTGGTTAATGCTATAGAAGAATAATGTCAATTTCACTAGGCTGAAAAGATCACGCTTTATTGATCAGTAATTCAAAGAGCCATACTCAAAGTTCATGAGTAGGTTTTCTTGGCATTATCGGTAGGTTTTTCAGAAGGTGAAGGATATAAGGCAAGGTACCCACGTTATGGGAAGTCAAACAAAGAACAAAAATGAAGTTGTTTGTGTGACCACCACCAAGAAAGAGCACTTGTAAACAAGTTGGAAGACTATGCAAGTAGTTCAGTTTGCTGCTGCTGCTGATGAGTATGTATGTTACTCACAACTTCTCTATGTGATCTACCTTTATACTAAGTGATTCTTGGTGGAAGAATGGTTCTATTGCATGGTCGGCATTAGTTTAATCATATCAAAACCGACCTATTCCATTTGCAGAATGGTTTTTCTGGCTGAGGATAAAAGAAGTGTGTCCCTTGAACTAATAAGAGTTTAAAAATTCACATTATCAGTTCACCTTAAAAAAAAAAAAAAAAAAAAAAAAGAGCTCACCCAAAAGATAACTACAATCTACATATAACTTGTACATAAAAAGTTACTGTATTTACTAACCCGGAAGATAAGACCGGTTACTTGCTATGTGTTAAAATACACTAATAGCGTAAATTCTTGACGTTGTCAAAATGTCAATGTCAATGTATATAAGTTAAATCCGAACAAGAAAAGAGAAGGGTAATGGGAGCCGGTGTTTGGAGGGGGGTGGGTATGAGATAATCATAATAGTGAAAATCTAAAGAAGCCCACGTTTTCATCCCATTACTTGCCACTTACTTTAGTCCCAAAACTGGTGAGACTGCCCAATAGCCAATTCCTATTTCAGTTATTCTGATGGAATTACATGCTATGGTTAAAAATCTGCCTCAGAAAATGCTTCTTTTAGTGGACATAAGAAAAGGATTACATTTGCATTGGTGGGTAGATTTCACATTTGTGTGCTCGATCACACTAACTGAAAAATGACTAATGACTTATCAAAATTTTCATATATAGTGCTATCTTTAGATTATGCACCTAATTGATGAGCTCGAACATGCGCCAATATGAGTGAGTCTTGTTTTTACATGTGTTAAGATTTAAAAGGCACATAGTAGGGATGTAGCTTTTGTATATAGTTCACATAGAGTGACTGAGTGAGCGCATATGAAGGTTTAGGTGTTATAGTTGCTATTTGCAAAACTTAACAATAAATCAAGCTATGGGATATTTTCTTTGAAAGTGGGACATTGAGTGCATGTGCGATATAGGTGTTAGATGGTGGTTTTGAGAGGATACATAAACCCAATCTACAATTAGTCAAGAATTCTTGATAGCTTAAAAAATAAAACTAAAGGTGTTTGACATAACATAAATTAGAAGATCCACCTCAAGCACAGATTAAGATGTCACAATTCGAACCGCAAATGCACAAGTTAGAAAAAAACTATTATAATATCCGAAAAAATTAAAATAAGCTTTCACCTTGTTAAAAACTTCCTTCAGTAATTTAACTAAAGAAAATTGGTCTTTAACATTTTTAGTAAGCCGATTAAGAAAAGTTTTGCTGCCAAGTCGTAAAAGTTTGTAGCTGTTGTCGGTGTATGCTCAGTAAATTATAAGTGTATAGTTATTATAGAATGTAAGCACTGATTAATAAATATTATATATTGAAATTATACATTAATTATACACTGCATACTAGCTAAAATTTGTAATAAAATAAAATAAAGGTCTAGTTTATCTTTTATTGTGAGCTTCATTGATTTGCTGTGTAATGTCAAAATCCCAAAGAATATCCTTTAGTTTTCTTCATTCTTTTAGGACCAGGAATTTCGGGCGTCTAACAAAATATAGTTCCACTAGGAGTAGATAAAAACCCCTTATAGCCATAGGACCACTCGTTGCTTCGTCGTTAATTTCCATTGTGTAAAATTGGCTTTAGAAAGTCAAAAGAAAGCATAGTTGAATGCTTATAAGAAACAAATATATTACAGAGCAATAGCCGAGCATGCTTTGATACATATTGTTTTGGAATTTTGTGCTGACATTACCTTATGCATACTTTGATTTTTGGTACTACAAAATGGGGAGCTTTACTTTGTTGGAGTGGCGGAGATAGTACGTATTCTTTATGGAAACAATTGAGATAGATAATGTTTTTCTTGGATGATAAAGTTTGGTAGTCAAAATAAAGTGGGAATGGAATGACTTATAAGTAGAAAATAACACTTACATTATTTATGGAAATTAAGATTAAGACTTAAGTGCTTAACCTAACTCGATCAAGAACATTCTTAAATTATTGTGATTTCACTTTCAAGAGAATGAAGATGCAATTAATTAATCCCCAAAAAGCCACCCAAGTGCTTGAACTAAATGAGGAATATTCTTTAATAGATAAGTGGAGCGGGTCAATTTACTGGTTAAAATGAATATTTTGCATTTTTTTAAAAGTTCGCCTTTAAAACCACATCAATAATATATATCTATCTATCGAAAGTATCATCCGATTTTATTTTATTTTATTGGAAAATCCAGGAAAAACCCCAACCGCTACTCTTCAGGTGCGTACTGGGTAACCTACTCACTGTGTAATAGTTCGCAAACCACACAAGAGCTGTAAACCGTACTAGGCAAGCCTGATACGACGAGCTTCGACTGAGAAGGCTGATGGTGAAGGGAATCGATCACAGATCTCTCATGTGGTAAACCACTCACCTAACCAACTCAATCAACCCTTGCGTGGTTTGGTAACCTGCTCACTGTACAATAACTCGCAAATCACACGGGAGATGTAAATTGCACTAGCCAAGCCTGGTACGACGAGCTTTGTGATTGAGAAGGCTGTTGCGACGAGCTTTGTGATTGAGAAGGCTGTTGCGACGAGCTTTGTGATTGAGAAGGCTGTTAGTGAGAAAAATCGATCTCAGGTATCCCACGTGAAAAAACCACTCACACAATCGAGCTACTTTTATGTTAAAAAAAAAAAAGTACAACTTTTTAAAATAATTATCATTCGTAAATGCATAAATGGTTTCCGTTAAGCCACAAGGACCTACAGGTGCCTTCAGGGGAAGACTTATCTTTCCTCCTTTCAGTAATTGTCCCCAAAAACCAAAACGTGTAACCTTACATTTGCTTTCATAATATTGAGGATTTAAATTATAAAAACTGATAATATAAATATTTTTATACCATCTGTATAGTTTAACCTTCTCCCACAAGTAAGTTACCATTTTATTAGATTATCAAATAGTAACGTTTATTTAAAAATTTACCTATATTTACTTTATAAGTCACTTGATTGTGTAAATATTTTTGGGGAAAAGGTGCAAATATACGCTTCAACTTTGTGATTTAGAACAAATATACCCCTCATTAAAATATTGGTGCATATATACCTCTGCCATTAAACAAATGGTGCAAATATACCCTTTTCGTTGACAATTCTTTTAAAAAAAAAGTCATTTAGCTTGTTTTTTAATTAAAAAATGTCACATGGCTTTAAAAATATAAGTCTACCTATTTTTTCAAAGCCACGTGGTAAATTTTTTTCTAGTGGGTCGGGTTTATTCATTTAAAAAAGTGGGTAGACTTTTTTTAAAAAAAAAAAAAGTTGAGGAGATTTTTTTTTTTTTTTTTTTTTTGCGCGGTTGGGGTGGTCTTTAATTTTTGCCCTTCAAATTGGTGGTCTTTTAAGTTTTGCCCTTCGCCTAATACCCCGAAATTCTGGGTTTGAAACCCAACTCAGTAAAAAAAAAAAAAAAAAAAAAATCGCAAGGCAAAACTCTGCCTTTAAGGCAAAGTTTTGCAAAATTCTGCTCATGCTAGCACAGTTTAACTCTGCCTTAAGGCAGAATTTTACCTTCAGGCCAGGCAGAGTTTTGAAAGCATAACACTGCCTTGAGAATCCAAATTCTACCTTGCGACTTTTTTTAAAATTTTGGACTGAGCGAGGGTTCGAACCCGAAATTAAGGAATTTCTAGTGAAGGGCAAAAATTAAAGACCACCCCCAGCGAAGGGCAATCCATTTACACGAACGAGACAACCCACTAGAAAAAAAAATTTGCCTCGTGGCTTTAAAAAAATATGTCTACTGAAAAAGGAGTAGACTTATTTTTTTAAAGTCACGTAACATTTTCTCAATTAGAAGATAAGCTAAACGATTTTTCAAAAAAAAATTCTAGCACTGAAAAGGTATATTTGCACCATTGGTGCACCGGCAGGGATATATTTGCACCATTTGTGTAACGACAAGGGTATATATGCCCCACTTTTTAACGAAGGGTATATCTGCTCTAAATCGCAAAATTGAGGAGTATAGTTTTACCTTTGCCCTATTTTTATACCCTTAGTGCACATAACTTAAGCTTTAATATTAAACATCTAACAAGATTGGGAGGACTCAAACGAATTCTATGCTGAACTGTTCGTACAAAACCCTTTTGTTGAATTATTTGCAAAGCAACACATCGTTTTCTAAGCAACTCCCTCAGACATTTGTTAATGACTGTTCAACTTCTAAGTTTCTCCTCGATGACAAAAGGGTTACGGCCTGACGGGAAATGACGGGGCACATTTCTTAAGTTTTCAGTTGAATACTAGTGTAGAATACATTACTAGTACATGTTAAGAGGAAATACCCTCAACGCCATTGACTGGCAAAGAAGGATAAATGACTTTCACAGTAGCAAGTCCAACAAGAGAATTGCCAGAAAGCAGTAGATGAAGTCCCTGAAAAAACTTATTCGGATATTTGAGAAAATCAACCCAAATTGAACTGGAAATGTGTATAGTAAACCGTTGCATGTCAAGAAGCATGCTGTTTACCTGCTAACCTATGCTCTACCCAAGTTCCTAACTATGCAAGCATCCACATAAAATCAAGTTTTTTCTAAGTTAAAACTAGTATAAATAGGAAATGACATGGGAGGTGGTATAGGAACCAGTTCCGCAGGAGAGTTATTAACACTACTAGGGTATGCGCTGTTCATATTCACATCGCGTATGATATATTTTGAGAAGAGGGTCACATTCCTACCACCAGTACCAACGCTGCGTTTCTGGTTTCTATAATAACTCCATTTTAGGCTATCTAACGACAGTTCTGCCAATGGATGTAATGGAGCAACCCTTTCGCAGTGTGTGTGATGAATGCAATGAGCTCAATCAGTTCTTTTCCTGAGACAACTGGATGTGGATCAGACTTGGTGCCCATGCCTCCCAGATAGCGCCTATGTGTGGGACATCTAGTAAAAGTGAGAGTTCTGAACCATGGAAGGATAAATACCAACATACTTTTAAGTTGCTGACATGTGACCAGGAGGTCATGAGTTCAAGCCGTGGAAACAGTCTCTTACAGAAATGCGGGGTAAGGCTGCATACAATAGACCCTTGTGGTCCGGCCCTTCCCCGGACCCCATGCATAGCGGGAGCTTAGTGCACCGGGCTGCCCTTTTTTTATCCTCTTATTTGTCACACTGAAGCACAACTTAACATACCATGTGTAGAATAGTGATTTACTCTGCTAAAACTGAGAATTAGAATATGAAGAGAGCACTGCATGTGAAAAGGCCATCATAGAATTTGGTTGCATGTCTTACACGGAAGCTATAGAAATGATCCAAAAGTATCTCAGACCAAGGTAGATGACCTCTTCGAAATGATAGATCTTCTATGTAATTGTATCAACAGTATACTTGTCCAACTAAGCTACTAAGGGCCCAATTTTGTTAAATAAATAAATAAAAAGAATATAAACATGAAAACACCCTTAGGCGAGTCTCTCCTGATATGTTCTGAAATTAACAATTGTAAGCTCCAAACCCTACTGCTCAAACTCATCTAATTTGTAACCTCCAAATGATAGCCACCAAGACCAGAGTCAAGCAGTGAACCTAGTAATCCACATATTGCACCAAAGGTAGATACTTACAGGTCCAACCACTATAACCATCTGAAATCAACATTAATTGGGACTTAAAAGGGTCCTAGAGAAAAAAAGGAAAGACTTAAAAAGAGTATGAATAACCTTCTGCAACCAAATAGGCTGAGCAATTATTCCTGCCACCACACTAAAATTTCCAATCTGAATAACAGGCATGTGAAATCGAAAGGATAAGAAGATAACCAGGTTATAATTAAATTAAAATCAGCATTCTTGAATCTTTCATACGCTTAAGGTGTCACTGGACAATCATCTCTAAATACTACATAGATAATTAGATTCTTCCATATCGATGTACACAAAGAGAACCATGCACTTGAGAAGGGAAATGTATTTCATAATTTATCAGCACGTATTCTTTCCAATCCCAATTTAGCCTCAGTCATATCAATGAAACAAAAGAAGCAACCAATAGAATGAGGATCTTTGTTAATGATGGTGTCAACAGCTATACATACCAATTCCCATTCAATTTCTTGGGTTATTAAACTTTCAAAATTAGGTGCAAATTCCACAATCACCAAAACATTATGACAGCAGAGCTCAGCTAGAGATAAACAAAATTAGTACCAGACATATTTAGGAGCATATAAGAATATTAATACAGCCAGGAAAGATACCCTGTTTCTAACTGCACATCACTCAACTGAAATTGCAGTAATCTATTTCTCCATAGTCAATATAGTACTTATAGTTTGGGCAATCTACATGTTCAATCAACCTACTGTAAAGCATATCTGACAAGAGTAGTAAATGAGTTGGCAGACCTATCCCCAGTCAACAAATGGGAGAGGTGGATAACCACCATCAGGCGGAGGTCTTAGGGAGGGAGGCAGATTGCCCAGCGATGCTCCGGCCTTTTCTCTGAACACATCACCTGCTACGACCAAGAATATCACATTTAAATTTAAAATACAGAAACATCCACCAAGAACATCAGCAGATTAATTGGGAAATTGGAAAAATTACAAAACAAGACATTTTAAACGAAAGATGTTTAGTCATAGATGGCACGGATATTAATGTTTTTTTTTATTTTGAGATGGTGATATTAATGTTCATATAGAAGAGAATAAATGCAAGAGCAATGCTTGCCTGGAAAAGAGGCCGAACCAAAAGGTTGACTACTTGAGTGAAAACCCTCTCTACTAATTTCCCCTGAGAATTGGATGAAGAAAAGGAAATCAAAAGTTGCATGCACTGTGTTCTTCCATAGCTATTCAAATTCATAGGAGATAATTTTGCAATCAAGTATACTGCCAATTCAAGTGTATATCCATATCAAAAATAAATACACCACAACTTAAGAAACTAATTCAGGTCACCCAATCTTTTAGAATAACTACACGAAATGAAAACTCAAAATTACAGGACAAAGAACTTCAAAATAGTACATAGATATTAAAATCTTGAATGAAGAAGTTTTAGCATAACAAGATATGTCCCCTGACAAAATGCATACTACTATTAACAATCGAAAAAGCACAGAATACTATTTGCACAAGTTACTTCTGCACACTGCCAATTCCAAGAAATTCAAAAGAATGATTCCCCAGATCTACTAAAAGCTCCGACTTCCCAAAAGTTAGATTACTTTCCTAAGATGTCCCTTTTGAGAGTAGTACAACATCTGAAAAAAGTAGGACATCTTTTAGATGTGGAACAAGGACAACCATTTCAAGAAACAGCAAACAACAGAACTTTTGACATTGACTGCATTATACCAGTTTCCAATTCCCTCCCAGAAAGAAAGCCCAAAACCATTAGAGTGTTTCAGGATATATTGATCCACATAGCTGTAATTCGAACCCAGAGCACTTTCGGGACAAATTTTCTTAGACAGGCCCTTCTGATTTCTTTACATCATTAATTGTTAAATGAAGCAAAACTGTCCATCAATTTTTTTGAGAATCATCAACAGAAATTGCAAAGTGAAAAGCTCTTTTCGTTGTTCAAGGGGAAAAAAAGAAAAAGTTAAACTTGAAGTGCAATACTCTTTCAAGACCCAAGTATCAAGCCTGAAATCGGATCAATATCTTGTTCATTATGAATAATCTGGTTTTTGATAAGTATGTAACAGTGACAGTGAAAGTTTGCTTTGTCCAATTTGACGCCCCGATTAGTCTAGGGTAGGAAATTCCTTAGGAGTTGGATAATTAGTCTTCCTAAACACGTAACTCATTATTTGTCATTGGTTTATAGTTAGTCACAACTTGCTTTGTAGTTTTGTGATTCACCTAGTAGCAGGCAGTCTCTAAACTAATCCAATCCCTCTGAAAAAAGAAAAAAAAAATCTCTGTGCAAGGCTACCTCATCTGCCAGCCAACTAGTCTTCTCAGACAAACACAAGTACTCTCTCAAAATAAAAAACAAAAACACTTTTGAGGCCAGTAAGTTTAAATAGTTAGCGTGATACTTATATAGTTCTATATTTAAGACATTAGTTGATTAACAGTAAAATACTGAATATGAATATACACAAAACTTGCGAGAATGATACCTGGAGGAATTCCCGTTTGGTTCACAGTTTGAGAGTTTTGCTTGGGATGATAATATTTGCAGGAGTCCCCATACTGGCAATACCCCTAATATGCATGTAAAGATATGATCAACAATATTATCCAATAAAGGGTGTCAAACACATAGAATTCTTTGGAGTATAGACTTCACCATACGCTATCAATTAGTGTTACTCTTTCAACATGTAAATAACGTGTCACACTGAAGTCAACAATATGAGTGTCACTGTCATCTGACCTTGGGTAATAAAATCCGGTGGATGAAGTAAAGCAACATTCAGTTATGCCCATTTATGTTCATAACTTTGTGAATAAAAGTACCATCAGTAATGTTTATCAGCACATTACTACTTACTCTTTTCAACCATAATGATGTGAATCTGCTAAAATTACAGCTTAAGCTAAGTTAGCAGCTTATGAAACTCACCTTCCACGAAATCATACCAAGCTCATCAAGTTGGAGACACAATTATACCATCAACGCGTTAAGGGGAAATCTAATCACCATGTTACTTGACATTCTATAGTAAATTATTCTGGGAGTTACCAAAGGTGCTTCTGTTATAGAGAACAATACCCAAAGGCCTAACCTCCAGTTACAGCTTGACGGTATTCTGAGATGCTCTTAGGTCTTACAAAACCTTATATATTTAAGAGAAAAGGCCTAACTAAACCTTAAATTCTACTTCAAGCAATCTTAAAATGCAGTAATCTCTCTTTCATTCTTTCGTTTTATCGGTTATTATGAAATGCATCATTTCTTCATCAAAAAAGCTTATGAAATGCATCAATTGAACTCCTGAGTATAGCCAGTCCAATCTTGCATTAAGGAGGAGGATTACAATAGGTAAACTACAGCATAAGGACTCAAACTATGATGAACCCTCTGAATAAAAGATACTGATGATCCATATAACCACTCCAACTAGTTTAGGATTGAGATGTAAATGATTGCTTGATTGATTGATGAAATGCAGTAATCTGACTTTTGTTCCTTCTTCCTTCACCCTAGTTGAGCACTGCTGTCAAATGAACAACCCAAAACCTCAACAACAACATAACCAGTGTAATCCCACAAAGTGGGGGTGTGGAGAGGGTAGAGTGTACGCAGACCTTACCCTACCTTGGGAGGTAGAGAGGTTGTTTCCGATAGACCCTCTGCTCATAATAAAGCAATAACAAAGCAGGTCAAACAGGAAAAAGAAAACAGTATGTAAATAATAACAGAAAGGACAACAAATAACCTGGAACAGGATAAATAGTTAATGAAGTAATAATACAATCTCCGACTCGAAATCTGAAAATATTTGAATATTAAAACAAAGAAAAGAGGAGGAGTACCGTTCGAACAAAGTGATTGCAGACTCCTTTACCAAACGAATCCGGATCGTTAAATAACTGAGGATCTGCTATCCAAGAAAAAAACCCTTAACAACACTTGCACTGGAAATTAAGAAGAAGAAGGAGGAACCTACTTACTGCGCAAGGAGTCGTACCAAAGAGCTTTGGATCTCTGATGTTGAACACCTTGAAGATGTCGCCTCCGAGCTGCTGGAGTATCCTGGAATTCCTTATCGCAGTAATCGCAGTAGTATTTCCCCAATGGCATTTTTGGTTTAAACAATAACCAAATTCCCCATGCTTTTTTATACGTTCAAGTTTCTCCTTTGCTTTCCTTTTTTCTATAAAATCACTCTTTTCTTTGAACAAATGGGCTGCTCTTTAATTTACTTATTAGTAGGGCGTTTCGCCATCAACATCAAATATTTGTCACTTTATTTGGAATTTTGAAGATGGAATTGCGTTTGGTTAGAGTTTTTGCAAAAAAATATTTGGTTCTTGAATGTACCCAGAGTGGAAAAATGAATGAAATAAGGTTTTAGTTGTTTTTTAAATTCAAAATACAATTTAAGTTGTATTTGAAATTTTATGGCCAAAAGCTGATTTTCAAATAATGTGGAAACAAAAAATCCGGGAAAAAAAGTGAAAAATGTCCATGGCTAAATGGCTCCTAATTTTTGTCCAGATTCGGACTTGTGTCAAGCATAAGTTCTTCAATCATGCAGCCAGAGGCGGCTCCAGAATTTGAAGTTTCCGGGTGCCATGCGTTATTCAATCAATTTGGACTTCGGGTCGGATTATTCTTCTTTTCGGGCTTTAATTCGGCTTATTCGTCTTTTTTGATGAAACATTTGTTTATAGCAATATACAAAAGAGAAAAGCATAAAACTTCCAATAATATTACATTTATCATAAATATCCATCATTCATTTACAATTGTCCTCGACGAGGTTTCATCTTCTGAAAATGATCAATGATGACATCATTACTTACATTTGTAAATTCATCACGCTCTATGTAACAAACTAAACAATCATTCAAATATTGATCACCAATGTTATTCCGCACTTCATTTTTTATCTGTTTCATGGATGAGAATGCGCTCTCCACAGTTGCGATAGCAACAGGTAAGATCAGAGTTAACTTCACAAGTGAATAAGTTGAGATCGGCTTCAAGCGATCCTGAATTGAGCACATCTATAAGTTGAGAACTATTGGCATCCGTACTAGAACTTGGTTGAGAACAATTAAATTTTGTGAGAAATTTATCCATCTTCAAAGTATCAGAGCACTTCCCTATAAACTGAAAGTTCAATTCAATTCACAATTGATTCAAATTCAATAGGGAAATTACCCCTTCTTATTAACATATAATCTCAATTCTACTAACGAAAATAAGACTCATCCCAATTTGAGCACTTAATTTCAAATCCTAGAACTCCTAAGGACATGTAGTAACAAAAATCTAAGGACAAGAAACTACGAGAATAGTGCTAATCCCGCAGGGGAGCGAGACAATGCTCAACAAATGTATAATAGCATCGCATTTGAAGTAAAGCACCACAAATTTAAGCAGCCAACAAAAAACACACAAAGCAATATGCTAGCTTCTTTACAAAAATGTACACACCCACAAGCAAAATTACACTTTTATACATAACTCTACAAAAAGCACAAGCAAGATTACAATTTTTCTACAAAACTGTACACACCCACAAGAAAAATTACAACTTTTATACATAAATGTACAAAACCCACAATCAAGATTAAAAACTTTTACACATAAATGTACAAAACCCACAAGCAAAATGACAACCCACAAGCAAAATGACAACTTTTATACATAAATGTACAAAACCCACAAGCAAGATTCCAACTTTTATACAAAACTGTACACACCCGCAAGCAAGATTACAACTTTTTTACATAACTGAACAAAACCCACAAGCAAGATTACAACTTTGACACAAAAAAGCATTTTTGCAAGAAAAAAACTCAAAAGAAATCAAGCAAGAAAGACCAAGAGCCTTACAATGGGTCAATGGAGGAAGCAGCCGAATGGGATTTTGGCTTTGGGGCAATGATGGGATTTTGGCTTTGGGGCAATGAAGAGGGTTTATTTATTTGATGAGAATTGAGAAGAGAGGGTTGTTTTATTTGAAGAGAATTGAGAAGAGAGGGTTTGGTTTTTTATGAGAAGAGATAGCTGTAAATTGATTTGGAAACACTTACCTCTAATGCAATGATTAGACTTTGGTTGTTAATTAGATTTCAAAGTCATTTGTAATGGAAATAGGGGTGTTCAGAATTCAATTTGGGTCAGTATTTCTCTAAAAGATGACCAAATCAATTTACAGCTATCTTGCTAATAAAAGGGTCTAACCTCTGTGCATTAACAATGCACAAACACAAATCGTTTACATCAAAATGACCTGCAACATGTAACTGACTGCAGTGATGAAAAATAAAAATAAAAAAATGGCACTTGATAAATGCAGTGAATTGAATGCTAAAATTGATTGAAGTACACACTAGTAGAAAACAAGTCTTACTTTGTCAATGTATTAAAGTTAAATGCTATTTTCATTTGTCAACCAAGTCAGCAGACTACTGAAAATTGTCTCACTGAGGACAGCACAAATTAAGGGCCAGTAATCGTATAAATATAAAGCGTCTCAGGAGCCTACATGTGCCAATATCACAAGCGAGGAACAGCCATATCAACCAGTCACCCTACATATACTTTGAAATCAAATAATAACAAAGTTCACTCGAATTGTCAATTCTTAACCACATAATGTTACAAGCGTAGGACATATCAGAACAGCATAAAAGGAACAGAGGTTGAAGATCGGGTATTTGTTAATCAATTCCCTACATCTGCTTTTACAAAACAAGATATAATAATAATACAAAGGGACAACAGATACATGGGGATAAGGGAAAGAAAGAACAAATTGATACAGAGAAGAAACACATCTTCAAAAGGTACACTTAAATTATTTCTATCACGAGGCAGGTACTCATAACCCAAGGGACGGGCACTGTTTTCTGGCATGCTCCGGAACCAACTTCAATAATACCTCTGCATGCACATTCTTCAACTCTGGTGACAAAAAAGCCAGATTCAATAGATTTAGTTGCAACTTATGGAATGAAGCTAATCTGAAAGAAGTCTTGTCAACAACATACCATGAGCCTTAAAGTTAAACAAGGGAGGAAGAAAGCGTCCATTAGGCAGGCGTGTATTGGGATCACGAAGCTCATCAAAAAAGGGGTGAATCAAGGCATCCAACTGCATTCAAAATTAATACACCTATCACAACTTAGAACTAGACATAAATACTCTAATTGACAAATTAAACTACAGTGTGATTACCAAAGGAAGCAAGGAAATATACTTGTACAATTACCAAACTCCAGAACCAAGATGGCACATTTTTTTAACAAATAAGCTCCAATATCATTTTAACAGTACGAGACTAAATTAAAGATCTAATGGACCAAAAAACAGAGAAAAGCTATCCTTGAATCATGAAATCCATAGCTTCAACAACTATATAGTTTCATTGAGAGAGCTAAGCAAGACCAGCTATGCTTTATATCATACACATTTAGACTGGTAACAAGTATCAAAACGAGCAAGGGAGAAGCGGAGCTCAGGATGCCTGAAAATAAATCGCTTATAGACATGTACACCTTCTACTCTGTTTGCAAAATCCTACTATTAAGTAATAAACCAAACCACAATAGCAGGATCAAGAAAACAGATTCTCAAAGTACTGACATGTGTCCCACGAAATCATACACGGCCTTTAAACAACACATTGCACTGCATCTACTACAAACCCATGGATGGAGGTCTTATGAACCTGAAGTCTCAAAAAGATTTTTTCTTGGAGCGAGTAAGCATTAAGACAAAGAGAAGAAAGAATGGCACGCTATGTCGAGCTAAAACTTTAGGTACTTTTAACAAAATAATGGTTCATGTTTAATCTTTTAAAAAGCATCACAATATGTCAACACTGAACAGAGACACAGAAAGATGACCCATGTATAATCTATGAAATAGATAGGCATAAGAGATTAGCTAAATTTGGCATACTTACAGCAGCACAGCGCAAGTTAGGAGAGTACTGCAGCAGTCTTGAGACCAGATCAACAGCTTCTGGAGGCATGCGCTTGTGAAATATCTACAAATCAAACATTAGAAATGACTTGTTGCCTTGTGTATACTTGCCAGTTCTACGGATGAGTTGGTTATGAAAAGTGGTATTTCAAGTACCTTGTGCCATGGATGAGCTTTAATTTGAGGAAATTTGAACTCATTATAGTTGGGATTCATACATTTAATTTCTTCCCTTGTAGGAGTGCCCAAAACCTGCAAATATAGTACGGGATTTAGTTTGGGCAAAAGAGAAGTCAACATAGGCCAAATTGACAACAAATTAAGCAACCCATGCAAAAGGTTGGGGATCTTCTTAGCCACATTTATCAAAGACAACAATTGAAATGCCAACAATAAAGAAAGGCGTCTTATTACTAAAACGGTACTTCTATTTCTCTGTCAAAACAGTGAGCTTGTCTTAGTCACAGAATTTCCCAACAAGCAGAAAATGGAAACATGTTCAGTTCTTACTGTTTTAATTTCTTTTTAATTCCCTTATTACATCTTGAAGAAATCTTAATTGCTAAAAAAATCCCCTCACGTGATTAAAATGACAGGAATGTACTAGAACAGACACTAGGTAGAGCTACTGTCTCCCCCGACCAGATGCATTTTGCCAAAAAAAAAATGAATCTGAGAAAGCAGAAATCACACAAGATCCCCCCCCCCCCCCCCCCAAAAAAAAAAAACAAGAGCATTGCGAGTTGAGTAGTAAACAATGCCAAAATAGAAAGGCAGGAAAGAAGGCCTATATAAGAAGCACAATTGGATGCAATAAATGAAAAAGAAACACCGACAAAGATTAAAGGAATCAACAAAACAGCAAAAAAAGGCACAAATCTCATGGAATTGAAGTGGTAAGGGACTGCAGACAAGAATGTCAAATAGAGGATATTACCTTAATGATCTCAACAAGCTGGTCAACTCCACTTTCACCTGGAAACAGAGGCTGAAGATGGAAGAAAGAGAAAATTTAGATCAGAGAATTGCCAATATAATAAAGAACATTGTCCAAGAATAACTAATATTAGAAGAAGTAACAACCAACCTGACCAAGAAGTAGCTCAGCTAGGACACAGCCAGCAGACCAAACGTCTATAGCAGTAGTGTACTCTGTTGCACCAAATATGAGCTCTGGTGCTCTATAATACCTAGAGCAGATGTAAGAAATATTTGGTTCTCCTTTAACCTGCCAAAGACGTAGAGCAGATTATCCAATCAGAAAACGCATCAAGTAGACTCCTATGTTAGGATGGACAAGAGGCAAAGGGAAAATGTAAACAAACCAGAACTTTAGCGCTCCCAAAATCACATAATTTAACCTGGTGGGTATGTGGGTTCACCTGCCAAAAAGAATACAGGCCATGACTTCTCAGTATCCAGAAAGAAATGTGAAATGCAAATGGGCAGACAAATAATTCTTAATAGCACTTGCTAACACGTCCAATGGTCATAAGCAACAAGAGTTGAGCAAAATAAATAAAACCCTTTCTTTCAAGTTTTGACGAAAAATTGCATCACTGTGTGACATTAAAATTGCAGAGACATCAGTTCTCCTGTTATATTTTAGGGTCACCTCAGTTCTCCTCTTTCACTGTTTCTTTCTAGTATTCTTTAGTTACAGTCCCTTCAAGAGCCGATAAAGAGGATATTATAAAGGCAATGGTTAGAAAGTTGATTAAATTTTCTGAATTATATATGAGCTAAGCAGAATAAGTTTCCTGTCTAGGTTAAGACCATAACAAGTGCACCAAATATGTCGATATCAGTATCTCATATAACTATCTTCGTAATAGAATCCAATCGAAAGATAAGATGTCATCCCAATAAGTGATGAAAGCTCATATCAGCACAGCAAAACATATTATCACCACACAATGTCCACTGACAAAATAATCGCAGAACGATGAGCTCATGGGTGCAAGCTACATTCCTATCTCACCGTACATACAACACACCAATCATGTGGCATCCTTTTGTTTCTCTCAGTAGATCAGTAGAGCAAGAAGATTCTAAGAAGAGTAATGAGCACATGAGGAAAGAAATTATTCTCTCTTAGAAGCGATCAACCAAATTGCATTATTCTTCTCCATGCACCAAATAATTGACAAACTTAAAACATATCTTTGATACATTTTTTTCCACACATTTGGAGCAAACATTCAAGCTAACATATATTTTGACGGAACTGCAGCCAAAGAGTCACTGGAAACAATATTTTTTTACCAAAGCTCAAAGGAAATAAACAGAAAAGTCAATGAGATTGATGAGCATACCAAAAGATTCTGAGGTTTGATGTCCCTGTGACACACTCCAATGGTGCGGTGTATGTAAGATAATGCCCTGAAAATCTGCCGGACAGAAACAGCATCTTGTACTTCAGACATGTTAGAAAATACAACCTCAAGAAATCATTAGCTCAAGTGCGTTAACAACAAGGTAACTGAAGTGAAACTAGCTTCTCATAAAAACTCGCGGTTGGATGGACTTTTCCAAGCTTAGCCCATCCTCAAAACAAACAAAAGAACTAGACAATATTGGAACAATTTTTGCAACAATCTCTTGTCCAACATCTCACGCATATGAAAAAGAAGGGAAAACAATCTCTTGTATAACAGAATTTGCAGACGTCTCGTATTGGGAGTTCTTAACAAGGGGGCCTATATAAATGACAACTCACTTGAGAAAAGAGTACACTACCTGATATGTATAAAGCTTCACAAGTATCAATGGCATCCGTTGGTTCAGCTTGTTGTAGTGTTTGATAACACGGTGAACAGTTTCAGGTACATACTCAAGAACCAAGTTAAGATAGAGTTCATCCTTATCAGTTGTGGAAAAGAAGCAGTGTTTCAGAGACACAACATTAGGGTGGTCAAGAAGACGCATGGTCTGCAACTCTCGGTTCTTATATCTCTTATCTTGAAGAACCTTCTTAATAGCAACAGTTTCACCAGTCTCTAAGCATTTTGCCTGAGTAACCAATCAGAAAATCACACAATTATGCACATTATAGCTCTCTCCGAGTGTATGAAGAGTATATTGATAGGCATAAATGAACAATGGCCCTTGCAATAAAGAAAATAAAATAATACCTGAAACACTACTCCAAACGATCCTTGTCCAACAACACGTTCAGCCATGTAACTAATAGTCTGCATAAACCCCACCACACAAAATGACAAGAATAAGAAAAGCAACTAGTAAAGACCAAGTGAAATTGTGCAACTAACAATTTAGCCAAAAATAAGAACATGTGTCTCCTCATAATCATTTTACTTGTCTACCCTAATCAATCAATTCAAGAAGAGTAAAAGCCGGAAACAACTCCTCAATGGACCGACAGAATAAAAATCAAAGTGAGAGATATGGCATATTACCTGTTTTGGCTGGCCATTTCTACCGCCAATAGTTGTCACTATTATGTGGCCCGTCTCAGTCCCATTACCGTCAACGATTGCTGCTTCAATTTCCTACAAATGAACAGTTTAAATCTGTTGAATAAAGTTGGAAACCAAGAAATCAACACAATAAAGGAGGAGAATCCAATTAATAAAGACAAAAAGCAAAGAGCTTATGCTCTTTAATATCCAAACCTTATCATCCCTGATTCTCATGTCATTCATCTCCTCAGGCAACCTATCTACCCCAGCATTATGGCCACTGGATTCTCTCAAACCCGATGTAGGTGCTAAGCCCACAGAAGCCATTTCCAAGAAAAGCTTGCTTACTAGTTATCACCTCAAAAGGTCATTCACCTGACCAACATGCCATTATAAACCATAAAACAACGGTAACATCAAATGTATAAACAAGATGCTATCCCACAAAGGATTTAGTGTTATCACACATCATATCATAGTACATAATATTTATGGTAAAAATCTCCAACCAAAAATTGGAATTGAAAGAAATACATATATCTTTAAATGGTAATGACTGTACAGTGGAACAACATTAGACTTTCTAACCAGTTGAAATTATGTTCTTAAATACAAGAGATCCCTACAGACTCGATGTGTTTACAATTGACTGTCCAGAAAATCTCTTCAAAACGGAAAATTAAGCTCATTGTCCAGGTAGAGCTATTCCAAATATAGCTTTGTATTTAAGAAACTGCAAATTATCTCGCTCCATTTCCTTCTTTATATTTTTTTCTCTACTTGCAAATTATCATCGTTTCCCAATCATTCAATTGAAAAATCAGGAATTTATAATTCAGGCTCCAGAAAAAGATTGCCTACTTTTTTCCATACGTAGCACGTCACAAGACAGAAAAAAATATTGAAATATCACCACAAGATCAAATCAAATTTCACAAGACAAAAAAAAAACAACAGCATTAAAACAAAGAAGCATTCATTTTACTGCCCAAACAGTTCAAACATAGACGACTTCAGCTCAATATAAATGTCACAACACAATAATGAATAAATAACTCCAATTGATAATAACCAACTTGGCCAAAATCCAACAAATATTTCTCTGAAAAAAACAAAAACACAAATTCCTAAACATCTACATCGAAAAAAGAAACATACATTTGAGAATTAATTAAGTCAAATTTTACCTTTACCGTGCAAGAAAAAAAAAATCGACGAAAAGAGCAATAGTGCAAATAATTTCAGGTATTAAAATAAATTAGAAAGTAAATAAGAAGAAAAATCAAAGAAGTTAAAAACAATAACAAATCCAAAACACGGCTTCATAATAGGTTAAAAAAAAAATCAATAAATAAATTACACAATCAGTTTTAATAATTAATAAATCCACGAAAAAAAAAAACGAATTACCAAAACTTACATAATAACAAATCCAAAAGATTGCTTCAGAATAGGTAAAAATCAATAAATAAATCACACAATTAGTTTTAACAATTACTAATACCACAATTTAGAAAAAGATCTAAGCAGATCCATAAATAACCCGATCCGTACGAATTTAAACGAAAAGGCACAACGCGGATCTACAACGAAGCTACACTTTCCCAAAACAAAAACAAAAAAGGGAAATATATATACCGAAGGAATTTAAAAAAATGGTTGAGGAGACGGAAAAGACACCGATCGATCTCACCGGCGACCCTCCGATGATAAGAATAGAGACGGAGATGATACCATCACCATGAGAGAGAAATAACAAAGAAAGAAAGAACCTGATTGATACTATATGATATATCGGATATTGATTGAGAGAGAGAAATTTTATTTGTTGCTTTTTTTCTCTCTGTAGGACTAGTATTTATTATTTTGTTTATTCTATAATTCTTATACTTTCTTTGTGGGGTTTGGTAAAAATGCGAGAGAGTCACAGTCAAAGTAGAAGCAATATTAAATATATTTTCATTGGCTCATGATTTTTTGTAAGGCACAAGGTTTAATAAAAAAACTTCTTTACTTTATATATTTATCATGATTTTTTGTAAGGCACAAGGTTTAATAAAAAACTTCTTTACTTTATATATTTATGAAGTAAACAATAATTAGTTTTAATTGATTGTGAAAAGCCGATTCTAAAGAGATAGGAGTAAAGCCTATATACATCTTAACCTCTCTAAACGCCACTCTGTGAAATTGACGTTAATAAAATTACACTATCTACGTATGTAATGTGTCACTTTGTGAATATTTGATAAAAGTGAAAAAATAATATTATATACATATATAGAGAGAGAGAAAAAAAAATTATTAGCCTAAAAGTTACGTTAGATAGATTGAAATATCAAATTAAATTTCAGATATGATCTAATAATTTAATTCTTAGAAATTATGAATGAGATATTGGTGATTTCAAAACAATGCGGCAAACTAGCACATCCCACAAAAAAATGTCACATGATTTAGACAGAGAGAGAAATTAATTTTAAAATTAAAGCAGTAGTAGTATTTTATACATCTCATTTTACTTGTATTTTGACCGTTCAAAGCCATAATTTAGAAAAACAATTCAGAGTTTTATTTGTTTATTTAATTAAGAAAAGAAAGGCGCAATGATTTCGGCAACACTGTCCGTAGCAGCTTTGGACAACACTAGTTGTTATGGGAGCACACCTCATGCTTCAGGGAAAAAGCCAAAAGACGACAAAAAATAACGTGGGGCCAGGGCCACCTCCTCTTTTTTTTTCACTGTAAAAACAATATTTTGTAAATCGTAGTTCTTTTTCTTGTTTAATAGTATATAAATAGTTTCTTAAATTTATCAGTAAAATCTATTTAGATATTCAAATAATGATATATTCAATTGAGCACATGAAGAGCTAATAAAAATATTTCTATTAGATATATTTGGTTCAAATTAAAAAAAATATGTATGTTCTCAAACATCTATTAAACAGTTAACTTAATCATTTTAAACATGTCACCTCCTTTTATTACATCTTTAATTATAAAAACATTTTAAAGCCTTTACTTTTTCCTTTTAGGGGTGAATAATGATTTTTAATTTAGAAGTCGCTGTTTCTGAATAAAGGGTAAGTATGACTGACTCTCTAAGTAAAACTTAACTTTCATTTGATCGCTTTTTTCTAGTCTAGAACTTCTTTTGCAATAGAGTTAGTTACATATCATATTACTTTACTTTACTACTGTTAAGAAGAGTGAGTTGTTACTGACTTTCTTGTCGTCTGTCAACAGTAACTAATATTAAAAAAAAAAATATAGACCTCATAATTCTAATATATATATATATATATTTATCCCAATTTAAAAAAAAAAATTATGAACTTCATATATATTAAACAACAACTAATATTAAAAAAATAATACAAATTAATAATGTCAAAAAAAGTGCCCCCATATTAAAAAATTAAAAATATTCATGTAATTTCCAAAGTATCTCATTAAATCAATAATGATGGATTTATTGCCACGTGCATATTCGTAGTAAACACTAATATAATAAAGTTTTAAATACGGAGCACAAACTACAATGTTATATTAATCGTGTTTTGAACATAGTATCCCATATTGACAAAATCAAGCAATATAAAAAAATGAAATAAAAAAAAGCGAATCCCATATTAAAAAAACAAACAATGTCAAAAAAAAAGTGCAAAAAAAAATTGTGAGCCCCATAATTCTAATATATATATATATATATATATATATATATGCATAAAAATAGTGCGAATTAATAATGTCCAAAAAAAATCAAACAATATTCATGTAATTTCCAAAGTATCTCATTAAGTCAATAATGATGGATTCATTGCCACGTGCGTATCAATCCATTAGTGGGAGCAAATGAAATTGTTTTTCTTCAAAAAGTTAAGTAGTCAAACCATACAGTTTTCTTTATTTTTTTATATTAGCCTGAGATCTAATCTAGATATTAAAGTGTTGTATATGCTATTCCGTCATGTCATTTATTTGTTATGTTCACTAAAATAAATATACTTAAAATATTTATATTTTAAAATAAGATAAAATTTAATTACTTTTTTATTTTTATTCTTACTCTAATAAATGTGAAAAGAGATTAATGTCGTAAAAAAAAATATATCAAATGGAGTATATATATATAATCACTATTCAAAGATAACTACATACACATAGATGCACTATAATCTAAAGTGTTGAGCCCGTGCTGCCGTCTAGTTAAAAATATAAATGGGATTCAAAACTGTAGGAAATGAAAAGTTGGAACTTTATTTCTTCAATGAAAAGTTGGAATTGAAAGAAATATTTCGTTAGCGTGAAGGGGATAATATTCGCGTAAAATCTACTTTCTCCAAACATCACATATGAAATTATACTGAGCATGTTATTGTTGGAACACTCACTTATGCTCTTTACATCACGCTTTTGGACTTGATTTGTTTTTCTCACTCACTTGACTTGTTATTGTTGGAACACTCACTAAACAAGTCTTCTGTTTTAAAAAGTATTAATAAATTTTCGTAGCAAACACGAATAAAATAAAATTTTAGATACGGAGCACAAACTACAATGTTATATTATCACTATCTAAACACAACTACATATACATAGATACACTATAATACGAAGTGTTGGGCCCGTACGCAGCACGGGCATAAGCCATCTAGCCGTCTGGCCAACCATCCGTCCCTTTTTACTTGTCCGCTATACTAAAAATAAATGTCCATATTTACTTGTCTAGTTTAAAAAATCAAGATAGAATTTAACACTTAGTTCCTAATTTACTCTTATGATTTATTATAATGCTTATCAATGCATTTCCCAAAACGTTGTATTTATTATATTCAAAGGGTGATATAGTACTCCCTCCGATCCAAAATAATTGAGGTTTTAGACTTGGGCTCGTGTATTAAAGAATTCACTTACTCCTAAAAATTAAGAGGTGCATTGACTAGAATAACCTTAATTAAGAGGGGCTTTGAAACTATAACAAACATTAAATTTGTTCATTGAATTAAGAATGTGTCAAGAATAAATTTGGAAGAAGAATGAAATACCTTCTTGATAGACTAAAAACCTCAATTATTTCTGATCAGCTTTTAGAGGCTAAATCTTCAATTATTTGTCGCATTTTTCATTTACACGCCCATTAAGAAAACATTTATAAGGATAGCATTTTGACTATTTTATCCTCTTAGCATATTTCATCATGTTCTCTCCTCAACAAACACATTTACTCCCTTAATGATAAAACCTCTTAAATGTTGGTATATGGACTCACAAAATCAGCCCATTGATGTAATTAATATAAGGGTAAAATGAAAAAAAGCTACTTAATTTTATCTCGGGTAAATAAAACGACAAGTGTTTTTATTTAGGACAACGATTTTTTTGAGATGAGGGAGTACAGTTATCATTCTACTTTTGTCTCATTAATAGGCGTGCCCGGTAAATAACAGTCAATATGCTTTTTTCTCATGCCTTTCTTGGTTCATGGTTCGATATTATAGTGTCCTGGTCGTAGAGGTATCACACCAATCCATTCCGAACTTGGTGTCTACTAACTCCCGTTATTCACTTTTACTTGTCACGTTTCGCTTCTCGAGAGTTGAATTGCATGGATTTTGACCAACATTTTAAGATGTATTTTTTCATCATATTAATATGAGGAGAATTGCAACTTATAATATTTTTTGTCAAGGGTGTTTATCGGTCGGTTCGGTTCGGTTTTGTGTATTATCGGTTCGTTTTATTGATTTTCGGTTTTTAAATATGCTAAACCGATAACCAAATCAATAACATATTCCTTATTGATTTCGGATTATCGGTTTTTGGTCCTTAACGGTTCGGTTTTCGAATTAATCGATAAAAAAATGATCCGCTAATTTTTTTGTTTTCTCTTATTTTCATTTGTTCATACACTGCCTTCATACATAAAAGATTAAAAGTCTACACAAATTATAAGCAGAAGTAAATTTAAATACGTTATTGCTATTTGCTAAAACAAGCTTTTTTTCTTTCACGTTAAATAGCAAACTTGGATGTTGTAGAAGCAAATTCAAATACGTTATTGTTGTTTGCTAAAACAAACTTCTTTTGTTTCACATTAAGTAGCAAACTTGGATGTTGTAGAAGCAAATTCAAATACGTTATTGCTATTTGCTAAGACAAACTTGTTTTAAATAATTCGAATTTAAAGTTACTATTATATACAACAACAACAACAACCCAGTGAAATCCCACACCGTGGGGTCTAGGGAGGGTAGAGTGTACGCAAACCTGACTCCTACCAAGGTAGGACGGCTGTTTCCGAAAGACCCTCGGCTCAATAGAAAGCATAAAAGAGGTTAGATAAGGCCAAGAAAATTCAAAGCGATATGGAAATGAAAATAACGAAAGTGACTAAGCCATGATGAAGCAGTTTGCAAAGGGGCAGTGACTATCACAGATAAAATAAGATAATCAATGTACAGAATAACAGATAGTAGTAGAAATCAAAGCATAAGAACTTATATCGCGATAATGTGACAAAGTTACTATTATATAATTAGGGATAAAAAAATAATTTCAATATAAGCTTATTGGGCTATCGGTTTAACCATTAACTAAAGCCTTAAAATCGGAAACCGAACCGATAAAAAAATTTACAAAACCGTTAACCCGATAATGATAAACTAATAGTGTTTTTATTGGTTCGGTTTATCGGTTAAACCGGTTTTTGCACATCTCTATTTTTTGTATAGTTTCCGGACATCTAAATTTTAATTTTAACATATTGAATTAATTAATCTAATTTAGCTCTGGATATTAGTTAAAATAACTCTCAAAAAGCGAAACGTGATAAATAGTAAAAGTTAATAGAAGGAGTATTATTTAATTATGGATATGTAACTCTACCATTTACTAAGTGGTTAATTTGGCATTCTCATTTATTATGATGCGCTCATCGAATTAAGTAAAATTTTAGGGAAAGTCGACACTTTTAATCACCTTGTTGACCTATTAGTAATTGGTGCGATAAATAGGCTTCATTCATTTCCCAAGAATGTTTATCTCAAAATTAAATGGTTGGTACTTGGTAGTACTAATTAGTTTTCTCATTTATTATTTGAGATAATTATAATTTGGTCGTACCAACTAAATTTAAGAAGACTTACCTAATTATTTAACCAACAACTTCATTTAGGACTTCAATTAATGAACGCGTATTAGTCTTTTTTTCTATTTTAACCAATGAATATCTCATATCTCAGCTAAACCAAACACCAAACACTCAGCAAAATACTTTTAATTTTTCTTTTTCAATGTTCAAAAAGTTTTCTTTTAATACTTGAGACTAAATTCACATGTAATTGTCAAATGCAAATTTTGTTTAAATATCTTATCTTTATCGATATGGTGATGTCATTGAAGTCATCTTGTGTCCAATAACGTCAAGTGTTTTCCCACAAAATTAATTTACTAGATTATAATGTATCGATAGAATGAAAAAAATTAATGCGTATTTACATTTTATTGATTAATCTTGTTTGTAAACATGTCTTGGATCATAATTTCTTTCTATTAATTCAATTTTTTATTGCTCAAATTAATGATAAGTTGAAATGCTTTTAGGGATATGTAGCCAAATAAAGTTTCAAGCTAAAAACATTTATAGCTAAAAAAATCATACATTGAAAGGTGGAAGGAAAACGAAGTATGACCTTTTGTTGATTTTACCGTATAAACATAGTTGACACTGATAGTACGTACAATAATTATGTATATCAAACACAGAAATGTTAATTCAAATTATTAACCAGCTTAAACTTATCCGTACTCTCTTTAATACCAGAAAAAGGCAGCAACGCATGCCTACAGATTCTCTCTTTACGCTTTATGGGCGAGAGTGGTGAACAAATAATATCATATTGATCAAATAAATTTCTAAAACTACAAAGTTAAGCACGGAAAACATGTTGATTGTAGAAACATAAAATTACTCTATCATTAACTCAGAGAAGAATCCAATTTCTTAATAATTTTTGGTATATCATCTTAAAGCTATAACTTTGGGCTCTGTCCGTCATATATAAAGTTAATTATTAGTCAATAATTAAATGCAATGCAACCAAACCCAAAATATATGGCTCTCTATATACAATTCTATGGATACGTACTTCTTCATGCTAAACCTCAAACTACATGATCTGAGAAAAAAAAATGGATAGGACCTCATCAAAGTAAATTAGTGATGAACCTCTTCATGGTTTACTAGTGAATCACAACATTTTGTATCAGGATGTTAGGAATCAACTGAAGAAGCTCAAGTCCTATACTTCTGTCCCAAATGAAGTTCCTCCAACATGTCATATATGACGGTTAGAGGGTAATAATCCATTAAGAGTCTTTTCTTGTAGTCTACTCCAATCTCACGAGTCAACCCCAACAACAACAAGTTAACTTCGGACTTGAGCTTCTTTAATTGATTCCTAACATCTTGATACAGAAATGTTATGATTCACTAATGAACCATGAAGAGGTTCGTCAATAGTGATTTATTGGAGTCCTATCTATCTTTCTCCCTTTGGTTATACAATAGTTTAAGGTTTAGGATGATGAAGTACGTATCCGCAGAGTTGTTTATATAAAGAGGTTTTGATTGCATTTTATTTAATTATTGGTCTCTAAAATTATATTGGTAAGTAGAGCATTATACAGTCAATTATTCATAGTTGGTTGTGTATGCATAGATATAGTCATTACATCCAATTTTTAACGTTGTTAATTTGTTAATTCATAACTGAACACATAATCAACATATAATCGGTAAAATAAATTGAGCACACAAGTTTGAAGATTCAAGATTGGTTATAATCTGACATGAAAATACAATGGATGAAGTCTATTCAAATTAAGGAAAAAGATGATGCCTTCATACGGTTACATAACATCATTAAACTCAAAAAGATGAAAATCTATTACTAGGAATTCCTCCTTTTTTTCTCTAACAATAGTTGACTAATGATAAAAGGACGATTTATCATTATACTGAGTAACAGTAAGAATGTGACGGATCATAATGTGGACTGAGAATAACAAATTGGTCGCCAATCTCCATGTATTAAAAGCAGCTAACCTGTCTAAATAATTTTATGATTGCATCAATATAGACTATTTCTGTTGTAATCAAAACAACAACACTTAGCTGGCTTGTCTGAATTATTCACGTTCAAGAAATGATTATACAGTCAAAATTTGTACATTAACAATTATAGATATGTCAACTGGTCCACTTTGTCATGCCAATTGGCAGTTTATCTATAGCCCTATTCCTTTACGCTTCACAACTTAAACACTATATAGGTTGTGAGATTTATACAAACAAACGAATGCAAATTATGTACAAACAAACGAATGCAAATTATGTGTTTCTCATATATGCGTTTATTAATTAATTATAATTATATAATAAATCATTACTTTATTGTAACTATTAGAAATTAAATCATATTTTTATTATATATAAGCACGGTGGGAGGACGAACACACCTCCTCCAGCTTGTACCATAAGCTTTACAAATTGTACACACAATGAATAATTGTACCATAAGCTATATAACTTGTACACTTTATCCAACTATTTTTATATTTCACGTGGATATATGTCATAGTACTTAATATTTATTCCCTTCTCATGTATAGACGTATACACTTTAATTTTAATTCTCCGACATATTTATTTCCTCCGTGCACTTTTAACTTTTCGCGTTCTTGCTAAATATTCATTCTCTTTTCATGTATAGAACGAACACAGCTCCTCCATCTTGTACCATAAGCTTGACAAATTGTGCATGCAATGAATGCTTGTACCATAAGCTATATAACTTGTACACTTTATCCAACTATTTTTATATCCCACGTGGACATATGTCACAGTCCTTAATATTTATTCCCTTATCATGTATAGATGTATGCACTTCAATTTTAATTCTCCGACACATTTATTTCCTCCGTGCACTTTTACTCGTTCACTTTTGACATTTCGCGTTCTTGCTGAATATTTATTCTCTTCTCATGTATAGACATATGCAGTTCAATTTTAATTCTCCTACACAAATTTATTTCCTTCGAGTACTTTTACTTGTTCACTTTTGACTTTTCACGTTCTTTAAGAATTAATAAATCTCACGTGGATATATGCCATAGTACTGAATATTTATTCTCTTCTCATGTATACACGTGTGCACTTCAATTTTAATTCTCCGACACATATTTATTTTCTCCGCGCACTTTCACTTGTTCACTTTTGACTTTTCACGTTCTTGTTGAATATTTATTTTCTTCCTATGTATACATGTATGCACTTTAATTGTAATTATCCGACATATATTTATTTTCTCCGTGCACTTTTAATTGTTTACTTTTGAATTTTCACGTTATTTAATAAATGAAATACTCCCTCCGCCCCATATTTCTTGGCCACATTACTTAACTTTTCACGTTTTTTAAGAATTAATAAATGAAGTACTCTCTTCGATATTACTTAGCCACATTACTATACTTGACTTGTCACGTTCTTTAAGAATTAATAAAAATGAAGTACTCCCTTCGTCCATATTACTTGGCCACATTATTAAAAATATATGTCTATTTTTCTATTTTATTCTATATTTTTCTTCTTTTTTATTTCTAATATATATAAGTGTGAGGAGAGGACTAACACAACAATAGACATTTGTACCACAAGCTATATAAATTGTACATTTTAACCAACTACTTTTTTATCGCACATGGTCATATGTCATAGTACTGAATATTTATCTCTTCTCATGTATACACGTATGCACTTCAAATTTAATTCTCCGACACATTTATTTCTCCGTGCACTTATACTTATTGACTTTTGACTTTTCAAGTTCTTTAAGAATTAATAAATAAAGTACTCCCTCCATCCCATATTACTTGGCCACATTACTAAACTACTTTTTTATCCCACGTGGACATATGTCATAATACTGAATATTTATTCTCTGCTCATGTATACAAGTATGCACTTCAATTTTAATTCTCCAACACATATTTATTTCCTCCGTGCACTGTTACTTGTTAATAAATGAAGTACTCAACATTACTAAAAATATATGTCCAAATTACTTGTTCATTTACAGAACCAAGATAAAATTAATTAAATCTTTCACATCTTATCCTCTCTGTCCCATATTACTTGGCCACATTACTAAAAATATATGTCCAAATTACTTATTCATTTACAAAACCAAGATAAAATTACAAGATAAAATTAATTAAATCTTTCCCATCTTACCCTTAGTAATAAATGTTTTTTAAAATAGTCAATTTTGATTAGAATGTATTTATTGGAGAGAGATAGGGATAAGATAGTAAAATACATCTTTTATTTCTGATTTCTTAAGGGGCGTGCAAAAGGGAAAGTGAAAAGTAATATGGGACAGAGAGAGTATATATTTACCATAATATTCATATTTATCGGTGTAAGTCTCAATAGCCTTCGATAATAATTTGAAAATGAGTAATTAATGTAAAGAGTAAAATTAATAATAAGAACACACAAATATTCACTCATTAATTCCATGGAAATTAATGGCCAGCCCCTTCTGCATGATTCTCCCACTCTTCTTGCGTTGCCTAGCTTGATGGTCCCCGTGATAAATAAAGGAATACAAGAAAAAGGATAACATGTATACAAATATGTACGCCTATAATATATGTGTAGTCGTTATCTTTATACACAATCAACATAATTGAAGTTTCGTACTAATTAATAATTACCATATTGGTTTCTTTCCTTGATATGTTAACGTGGACAAGTAAAAGTAAACAAACCCGTTTTCCTTCTTTGTCAATACTTTAACCGTGAAGAGAGGACGAACAATAGCAATGCAAATTAGTACTAAAAGTTATTTTAATTCTCCTACACATAACTTGTTCACTTTTGACTTTTCACGTTCTTTGAGAATTAATAAATGAAGTATATATTTTATCATAATATCCATATTTATTGGTGTATAGTCTCAATAGCCTCAGAAAATGATTTGAAAATGAGTAATTAATATGAAGAGTAAAATAAGAAGAAGAATTTTTTTTTCTTGATATGTTAACGACGACAAGTAAAAGTGAAGGGAGGGAGTGACTTTTATCCCATTTTCCTTCTCTGTCAATACTTACTTATTTACTCTCCTTTGCAGTCTCTCCTTATTGTTTCTTTACATTTATAAAATGTATTACTTTATATTTTCATTTCAGAATTAAAATGTGGTGAATTACGATATAACATACATCTTTCTAATTTTGATTTCTTTGTAACATTTTGTTTTATCTATAATAATTGTTAATATAAAAAATTATAATATATTTTTTAATTAATTTAATAAAAATATTTTATTAGTTTTTCTTTTTAAAAAATCCAATATATACAACAATGATTCTTAAGTTTGGATCTGAACAGTTACTTAATTGAAATGGATATCAACCTGTCGGTATACATATAAGATATTAAATAATTTAAAAGAAAAAATTTAGAATTAAAATATTAATTTTCCCTCATATTCTTACTAATTTTCTTTTTCACATTGATGAACAACTTTCATTGTCATGATAATGAGAAAAAAGTCCGACTCTTTCCATCTCAAAAACTTAATTCCATCAACTCCATTTTTTAATTATAACTAAAGTGATGGTACATAAAATACATTTTGTATATGTTGCTATATATAATAATGATTAGAATGTTTTTAAAAATTATTTTCAAAATACAAACCTTAAAGACTGACTAATTATAGTGAATAGACATGTTCGGCCCGTGCGATATGTATTGCTAGTAGTTTGTTAAAAACACTAAACGCGAATAAATATTTTACTGGCTACATTTACAGTAAGTAAACCCTTTTCCCTTTATTTTCTCACTCCAATTTCCTAATGTTTCTTTACTCTTCAGACTAGGTCACTCAAGGACTGAAACAACAATGGAAAAAATACTCTGAATCTCCAAGTTTAGAATTGTATCCTTTTAAATATTCCAGGGTGTGTTCAGAGGAAAACATTTCAATTTTCCTATGTTTGTTTGGTCAAAATTTTTGAAAAATATTTTCTTTAGAAAAAAAATTCCTTAAAAATGAGAAAAGTGACTTACATAGTGTAAGTAGGAAAAACAAATTTCACAACTGACATTTCAAAGACCATATTAATATTGTCCTCTCCATCCTCCAATGCATCTCATCTTCACCCCACCCCCACCACCCCTACCCCAACCCTTGTGTACAATCTGCCATGAGCAGCTAGTCTCATCATAAACACCCACCTAAGAGAACTATAATTATTGCAGACCAGGAACAGCTTTCTATACAGTTTTCTAATAGAACGACTGGCAGAGTATGCATAGTGTATTTGGCCTCCTCACAAACTTTTCTTAGCTTTAAACATCTTTTGGACTGTCCCCGCATTGAGCCTGTAGTTTAGTAATTTGCATGAACCAACTTAACCTAGAGCTTGTCTTTCTTATAACACACCCATTCCGTAATGGCTTCCCAATTGTTGCTTTATTATATAGGAGTACATTAGTCAAGTTCTGTTCACCAACTGACAGGGGGCAACATAATCTAAAATTGCTTTAGCGTCCTATGACGTCTAGTGTTTTCTTAGACCAGTGGACTTCATCCGCCATATCCAGTTAATTATTACTCCCTCAATAGTCATATAGCATGAAATGTTAACTGCTGTGAGATACTCCCACCAAAAGAAGTTAGTAATTATTAGTCATATAGCATAAAATGTGATTGTTGTGGGACACTCCATACAGAAGGGGAAAAGGGAAGAAGACAACGGCTCAGCGCAAGTGGCTAAATAAGAAGTACCTCAATAAGTGGCATTATTTTTAGATTGCCTCAATAAGTATCTTGCATTTAAAACTCACACAGAAAAATGAATTTGTTCTTTTCAACGTAGTTATATCCACAAAGTAGGTAATATCATGACCATACTTTCCTCCAAGAATTCCACACACTCAAAAGTCAAATCACAGTTTCGCATAACTGGTCTAAGATAGAGTTCACAGCAGTAACATGCTATCAAGAACCTTGCCAAACTAAATAAAGCTCAACAAGAGGATATAATACTAGGTAGAAAAATCACTTGATGGTGGGAACAGGGCAATAACACCTCTATCAGGAGTTCAGGACTAGGGAGCTTCCTGCCAATTGCATTGTGCTTATAACTTTCTGTAGCACCCAAGTGATAGCCAAGCAATAGCTCTATTCAGTCCCTGTTAAGCTCGTAAAGAGTTCAGCTAACAATTGACCTATCCATTCAACAAGCAGAGGGGTTGTAATCTGATCAGTTATTTTAATGGCGACAAGATGAAATGACATCAACAGTCAAACTAGTAACCACACTTAAAATTAAAGTAAACATATGTACTGCTATATCTTAAACCAACAACGTAGTTCTACGATGACCACTTATGCATTTAAAAATTTCCAGTATAACTTTGGCCAGCAATTTCTTAATTTTGATAAATAAAATTTGCACATATAAAACTTCACAGAGTACTACAAATCACAAGTTAAAAAGAAAAATATCATAGTTAAAAAAAAAAACAAAAAAAAACATGATTTACTCTCCAAGCATGATAGCTATCATACAAAAAGGCAGAGGGAAATGGAATAAATACTTTCTTTATAACGAAAAACGGAATAAATACTTACAATAACGCTTTTCACTTATCATAATCAGTGTCTTGACAATATAGCATTTCTATATCATAATCAGATATGAAGTTGCAAGTTGCAACAAACATATACAATTTGGCGTATGTGCACACTTTCCTCAAAAACCTCTTTTCCCATGAAAGATTATACGAGGGAGTCCGCAGCAGCTGTTTTATGTCAAATTAGCCTCCACTTTGCATTGAGAACTGAGGCACTCGACCTAGTGGAATAATTATATCTTTCATGATCTCATATTCCGCTGTGCTTATCTGAGCACCATCAAGCACCTGCTTAGCCAAAGGGAACAAAAAGAAATCTCAATCAACCCCATACTCAGTGTCAAGAAACTATTAACATCTTATGCTGGAAAACTAGGAAAAGATAAAAAGAAAATACTTCAGTGCAATAACGTACGAGAAAATCCCCTAATAAATGAATTTTGGGTTACGTCCAAAATGATGAGTAGTAATTCTTCACTCCTAACAAGGTACGTAAATACTCCATCCACTACTATGTAGAAAATATATTCTATAGTATCAAAGGGAATATTTTGAAACATTCACTAATCTTCTCTTAGTTAAATTCAATGAATCTAGACACATAGTATCGTTAATTCACTCGACTTACAAACAAATACATATGTCAACCATGTATGCTCGGGTATAACTACTGATACTGCATTCTTGTTAATCTGTGCAAGGGTAACAAATGAAATCAGGTTCTCTTGATTTTCAACAAGAACATTTTCAAACCATGTTTGTTCACGACAGTTTAAGTATAGTTACTAGTACTGCATGCTTGTTAGCAAATCTGTGGAAGGTAAGTAAATGAGATCACAGCTTGCTCTCTTAAGCTTATAGTATTCAACCAAGCCTCAGGAGCCATCATATGCTCATGAAATTTCCAACAAAACCAAGTTCAACTATGAGCCGAACAAGTATATCAATCCACAAAGCCGTTTTAAAATGGAAAAAAGAGACATTTATTGGAAGTTATTAGGGCGCCTTCCTAATCTTTCAATTTTCAGCTCAATGAACAGGAACAGCCAAACTAAAACAGCTATATAACAATCAACTTCTCAATAAAAGTCAGCCATGAGACATCACAACTTTTTATTTTATCGTTGACAACAATACAACTTCAACGCAAACTGATCAAACAACTTCATGGTCGTTCACTACCCGATGGAAGGAATAGACTTCTGTTTGCCAGCAATACTGTTAATAGTGTATTCTTAGTAATGTTTTCAGGCAAGGAGGAAAGGTACAAAAAGGCAAATCCACCATGTAATTAGGTTTTCTTTTCCCTACATACAGGTTGGTATTTTGAAGCTGCTAATTAAATGTCCTCACCAAGAACACATAATCATTTATTTTTCCTTTCCAGTAAAAAGTAATCAGGTAGGAATTTAGAAGTTCATCCAACCCAAGCTCTACATTTTTGCACCAAATTTCTTACTAGGCCTTCTGGTTTCTCTTGCATAAAAGGACGACCTAGTCCTGCATCTACTTGGAATTTCACTAAGGTATCCCATCCCCTATCATAATTGTTTCATTTAAGAGAAGGAAGAAGTTGCATAATGAAGAAACAAGTGAGTAGATGGTCAAGGTGAGGTTCCCTGTTGCCTTGCAAACTTGGAGTAATAAATAGAACAAGGAAGAAACATGTTTTTTTTAAAAGAAGACTTCATCAAAATTCCCGAGGTCCAATAGCGCATGGTTCGAAACTCTGGAAATTGGCCCGCACCTCTAACCTTCTCCATTTAAATATCAAACTACAAGGTTTAAACTCATGACATGCACCTAACCCGCAAATCATGGTGTACTCTTGTCAGAAGACCAAAGCCCTGGGGCTTAAAAAAGATGAAGTTATTCCTGAAAAGAGCAATAGGGGAAAGAATTGGAATATGTTTCTGAATTGTAGTTTCTAGATAGACAAGGAAAACTCCCGAGCTAGCTCTACACTTGATTTGAGTTGCATCAATCTAATGCCTAACATCTTGTACCAGCAATTCTATTTGCTTTCTCACTGTGCATCTTTCTTTTTTGTTTATAAAATAGTGCTCATATTTAGAGCAAGGTTTACATTGAATTTATAAGTGGAACAAGATTCATATTTCTCATTCTTCTTTCTGTAAATGTGAGCAAAACTATCACTTAAGAGGTTTTTTCCAAAAAAGAAACTGCTACAGAGAAATCATTTTGTCGATGTAAACAAATGTATGCAATTATGCTGCTTCTGCTCAGTTACCTCTCTTCCACACATGAAACTTTTTTTCAGTAGTTGATTTCACAGCATAATACAAGCAAAACGCCTGATATAGTCTACCTGTGGCTACACCTATGATAACAGCTTTGGTCAAAAATCTAAAGTTGGTCGTCCAGAGAGTTTTTCCGAGCATTTTTTTTTTCCATTAGCCACTATCTCACCCTATAATACTTGTCAACGAGCATCTATTGCATAATGAATAGTTGCTTACGGAGCATCGTGTTTGAACAAGCATTTTTCCTGCTCACAGCCAGAACATTTTTCCTAAGAAACAATATAGCCAACATCTACAGAACAGTTGGCCCTTTCTAAGTAAGATGACAAAAGAACTAAAAAGTAATGTCTATCACATATAAAGGCTTAGAGCTCTACAAATTGCATTTACTGAAATATTCAAGCTCGACTTAGTGATAACAGCTACCATTTAAACATACACATCTGCGTCCTTCTATATAATTCAGGAAGGTGGCAAACCTTGTGAAGATTTGAAAGAAATAACTTGACCTGGGGAGGGGGGAAGGTATTCCGGAGAACAAATATTAAGAATGAGATTAAGGAGAACAAAATCGCATAGGAGGAACTAAAATACAGCTTTTGGAAGATGCCGAACCAACACATTACCAATCAACACAGTATCCTACATATGAAACAGGACATGAGAATATAGAAGCCTATGACCCCAAAATTCTACCTTTGGAAACGAAGTCCTTCGCCCTGTCATATATGGAGTCAGTGTGGGTAACCTACATACGGAAAGAGCATCAAGAAACAGAAGTACAATAAGTTGCCACTGCTTCATCCGGAATGCAGGGAGTGGGTCCACAAAAGACATTGTATCTAAGAAGAGACCCTGCACATGTCAAACGAAGAGGAGTCATCCTCACAGATGATGATTACTATATTAGTTATGAATCATCATGATATGCAATATATCCTTAAACCACAAATACCCTTGTCTACCCAACTACGCCATCACAGCCAACACACCAATAGAAAAGTGTGAGTAGATAACCCCCTAAGCACATCAAAGAACCTCCTCTAGCTTTTGAAAATGCACATCAAACCTCATTTAAAAGTATAATGGCACCAAGAAGAATAATAAACCACACAAGCTTATATCAGCAACTTCAAGAGTCATAGCCAACTTTTCGTACTAATTTGTTTGTAGAAACAAAATGCCATCCCATCACCTCCACCAGCCAATTACATACTGCTTGGCAAAATCTTTCCATCAATGACTGGGTGGTACTTGTACTGACTCCCTCCCCACCCCGTCACAGAATGTCAATGTGTTTGTGGCTGAGTAAAAAGAGAGAACCATAAAATTTGGACTTCCAGGTACTCTAGACAATCCTTTACAAGCTTCTTGTATTCTGCAACTTCATGCAACACACAGTACAGGTAGACAACATATAATGGCATATTTAAAGTATCCCCTACTGGAAAATGAAATCGTAAACCCAAAAAAAAAAAAAAAATGAGATCAAAATTGCTTCCTAATACCAAACCAAAACCAAAAAATTAAAATTGCTTCCTAACTTCACAAAAAAAAAAGCAACCACTTAGAGGTCTCCTGACAGCATGCAGAAATCATTGACTTGACAACTTCCAAAGTTCTAGGGCTTTGGGAAGAGGAAGAGGCTTTATCTTTTTATTTTATTTTATTTCGAGAATGAAAGGTATCGATAATGAATGCGTACAACAGAAAGAGGAGCAGAAGAGGTTATATCTTAAAGTGTAATCATATACCATTCCTTGCTCTAAAGTTGATATTGGTACAGGCAGCCTAAGGTCAGCAACCAATCCTGGCAATGCTCGAGCAAGACAGCCAGCAAGAGTCTGCTTGATCTCAGTTGACCGGCCATCAGATAACACAATTTTGCAAGGATATTCTCTTCCATTGATAGATAAATACTCCTCATTATTGTTTTCGTCGTGCCCATATATAAATGCCAAGGACGATGATGATATCCATGTGAAGAGGGAATTAAACATTGTAGCGAAAGGTGACAGCTGAAGAAAATCAGACCCCCACAGTCACACCAAAGAAGGTTAAGAAAGGAAAAAGGAGAGGGGTGGGGCAGATATGAAGAGAGAAAAAGAACATTAAATAGCGATAGCAAGTTTCAAGAGAGTAAAAAGGTTTAATGAGCAACTCACAGTCATGTTAAACCCCTTGGGTGGACTATCATACCAAGAGTCCTCCGATTCAAAAACATCATAATTTGGCATCCCTGGTTTTCTTGGCCATTTTAAAGGAGCTGGTTCTGTATCAAGCACCTCATCCTTCTCCTGATGTATTGCTTCATCCACTTCTTGTGGAGGTGGCAATATTATAATCCCAGCTTTGGACACTAAATATCACATGCAACAGAACTCAAAAGCAATTAGATGCCAAGAGTGTATGACTTACTCACAAAATCTCCTAATGGAGAGTCAATGAAATTGTCATACCAGCATCAGGGATATCAGAACCTGAGGCAACAGCCTCTGCTGCTTGGCTTAGTGCTGCTGCACAGGCTTCTGCAGATCCAAATCGATATGCATCATCATCCTCTTCCATGTCTGTAAAGCCTGATCCCCCATAAGCTTGATTCTCATCTTCTGATATTTTGGATGAACTCTCTGTTTTATTGCCAGTACCTTCATCCGTATTTTCATCAGCCCAAGTAACTGACCGAGCCATTTTCTTGGAATTTGAGGATTTTAGAGAAGATTTGAGCAATTGTTTATCATGTGCACCATCTGATGCACATTTTCTTCCCCCATCCGAAATATTTAGCACCTCAACACTTTTGTTCTTGACATCATGTTGGGAAGGACCAGAAGACACTTCTCCAGAGTTATCCACCTTAAAACATCTATTGTTCTTATCCAGTTTTTCTGTTTCTTCTCCAGAATGCAACTGCAAGGCCTCAACTTGCTTCCCCAATACAGAAACATCATGCCTAACTTCGTTCCTTGTCTTCGTTTGGAGGGCTTCTTTATTAGAGACAGCATTTACAGGAGCTGGAGATTTTGAAATGCTATACTCATCTTGAGTTATTATAATGCTGGAAAAGTCAATCTCATTAAGTATCATGTTTTTCTCATTTTGGAGTCCGGCATGCCTATTCTTGGATCCTGCCAAGTTACAAGTATTTGACACGATCAACAAGGACATAAATTTTGATTAGCTAGAATATGAAGTCTTATATTCTAAAATTTCCAATGAAATGACTCCAGCAAGCATAAGTGTAGAGAACCTTTTCCCTATAACTACAGGTACCTTTTTAGAACATTGAAATTCTCGTACCTCTGTTAACGTCTTTCAACAGTGCTGGATTCACAATGCGATCTCTCTGTGGAACATAGCCTTCAATTGCATTAGATGGACCCATCCACTCTTCCAGTGAAACTTCACCACCCTTTACATCCAATTTTTCCTGAATCTTCAACTTGGAAGATCCTAGGTCACCATTTTCCTTCACATCCTCTGTGGAATGCAAATGCAATCCCTCAAATAATTTCAGGACTTCATTAAGTTTTGCTGGATTCAATGTAGAGCTTCTTTCGTCTTGCAAGCTACCAGCAAATGTTCTACTACTGACAACGCAATTTGTTGAACAGTACATGTATGTTTCATGAAGATCATAAACTTTATGGTCCTTCAATGATATTCTGTAATGTCCTTTCCGAGGCCTTTCAGAAGGCAGGGAGTTGCTGCAAAGAGGATAACCACACATGTTTGCTATTGATCGTTCAGTTACTACATCCTGATAATCGCTCAGAGACAGCAAAGACCCAGCAGAAAAGAGTTGGTTTTCATCTTTAATGCCTTCAAGAAGACAGAGTTGCAACTTGTGGACAGCATCTTTAACAGCGATGGCTTCTTCCTTTGCCATTAGAGAACTCTTCCGAAGTACTGATAACAAACAAAAGTTTTTCCCATAGTTGATAAAATACATGATAGGAGATAGATAATAAATATCAAAAATAAATCTCACTCATTCTGCATGTTACTCACCATAGAAGTCCATGGACACCATAGCATATAAGAGAACATCTACTATCATCTTAGATCTTACACCAATAATGCTAACTTATTTAATTTAACAGTTTAACAACCAGTTAAAGCTTAAAAAACAAGAGAAGTACACTTTCTGATACATCCTATGAACACAGGTGTGGATACAAATACCCTATTTGGTAAGATGATCCACATGTTCAGCCCTAGATATAGGAAAAAAAAAAATTATAGCTTGAGAGATGAAAAGTTTTGGCAAACTAAGCAATTAATCTCATGAAACGTTAATAAAGACAGATAGAAGAACGCAATATCTGACATAAGTAACATACAAATACAAGACAACTTAGTTCCTAACAATCATTATGACTACTACTGGCTCATGGGTGCTCAAACCACAACTTGAAAAAGCAGCATCCTCCAAGAAACAGTTACAGACATGAAGATATACAAAAGCTTATTTTTCTTGCCTTCTAAACTTCTTTAAATTGAGCGATGACGGATCATATTATCATGCATTCCTTATACCTATGCACCCTCAAGCTCTTAAGATCCCTAAATATCTGGTACTTCCCTCATACAAATAATGTCACCATATCTGAAAAGGGACGATAATGGCTGCACGATCTAAGAAAAAAGGAACCTTGCTATGTGACTAGTCGGTTATCTTACTAAGAACTCTCTTTTCCCTATACTTTCCAGGGAAGATGCAAAGAGCAAAAATGGCAAAAAAATTTATTCTCAAACGTCAACAAACAGAATCTCCATGCATTTGTTTTTCTCTCTTAGAATGTTATATTGTTATTAGCCCTTAGAAGGCTTTCAAATAGCAATAATTTGAAATAATTGATCAAGAAACCAATGAACCAGAGGGCAACAGAGCATTCAACTGTACTCTAACTGACTACAGGTTTCATGCAGATATGTTAGCACAATTAACCAATCAGCGATACAGAGCCTCATACTATATCTTCTTGGACACGTATATGATCACACATGGCAATATTTAAAATGTACATCTCCAGTATAAGATTCAGCAGAATCGAGACTATCATAAAAAAATACTTGTCTGCATTTTTCATACATAACTAAATTCAAATAGAATCTTTTTCAATTTGCAGTTAAACCGCAAAATAATATGTAAAAACTGCTTAATCCTTGACCAATGTACATGCAATAAATTGTATGCATAATACATCATCGAATTAGAAGGTACCAATATAAGTAACACCAAAAAAAACAGTTGGCAAAGAATTTAATTTGGTAGCCAGGACAACCACTAGAAAGTGTATATACTTGTCGCTCCTTTGAGAAAGAGCATCAAACAAATGATTATTTTCCTTCCCAAGTCTTTTTTGCCCCCTATCTATGGCTTCGTTTCCTAAATCCATTAAGAAAATACCCAATAAATACACTCATTAAAAGAATCAGAGTAGAGCGCGCCTATTTTGCAGTTTTGTTAGGCTAATCCCAAATTTGAAATATTTACAGGCAGCTCCACTCAGCATCTTATACAAAAACACACCCCAATTACAGCGCCTAACAAATCTCTTGATATTGAGTTTTGCTAAATTGGACTGAAACAGCTATGTTTGCTTTGTCCATTATCATTGCAACAATATCAGGCATGTGATAAAGGAAAAAGTCAACATTAACCGTGTAACGGCAGTAATTTCCACTAAACAGGTAATACAAACACAAACTACAAACAAATAAACCAAGAATTTGCTAGTATCAAAATTCAAACATGTTGGCATACTATCAAACATGTTACCTGCACAATTCAGCACAACTACCAAATACTAAAAACTATAGTCCAGATATAGTTATGTGAAGCTCCATAGGTATTAAAATTTGGGTAGGGTTTTAAATACACACATGTCTTAAAACACTGGCCTTTACTCCATAACCCTACTTCTTTATCAAGATTTTAAGAAAAGAGTTCCGAAAAAGAAAAAAGAAACTGGGACAGGGTTCCAATCAAGATTTTAAGGCTATCAATCATTCGTTTTAAGTGATTGTCTAAATCACCCTAAATTATCAACTTAATTGTCTCCTGGAAAAACAAATTAGTTGAATACTACCTACCATATTACTTCTCTTAGAAAACCTAATACATGTCAGAATATTCATGAAGTTAAATCAGGTGTTTGTAATATAGAACTTGGTAGTTTAAACGAACAGCAAAGTTAGAGGCGATTATTTTACCTTAAGCCTATGTTGACTGCAGGCTTTGAATTGTTGGGTAAATGGCAATGCAACTCTTTATATTATAGTAGTATTAATGGCAAAATCCCAATGGGAAAGCGGTTGGATAACGGGTCAAATATGGATCAGCCCGTATAACCCGCTGTAGAAAATGGGTCAAGGGATTTGGGCCTGTGGGTTTTTTTTTTTGGTAAAATTTTCACAAACAACTACCTTTTAGCTCCTTCTAACAACCTATAAATACATGTTCTACATTTATAATTTATAGTTAAAGGACCTATATTTAGCTAGTAGACCGGTCGACTTAAATATAGGATAAATATAACGGAAATACACACACTGAGAAAACTGAAAGTGCTATATTTATGGAAACAAAATCTATTCCAATTTAAATTAAAATCAGTTTTTAATGTTTCCCGATTCACGTAAATATCCTCCCATTCCATATCTGATCTCATATCTCATTTAAACAGCTAACAAATTCAAAAAAAAATTGAATTCAAAAAGTACATTCATATTTTTAACCAAAAAAAAAAAAAGATTCAAAAACTAGTTCATCAAAAAACTTTGAAAAATAACAATATCAAACCAGTGAACATAGCTTGTTTTAAACGACGAATATATATTTGAATTCATCTGTTGAAATATCGAATTCAAGTTGAGTTCATAATTGAGGTAACAACGTTTTCACTGCAACTTTTTATTTTTTTTATTTTTCTGAAATTTTGAAAAATATATCTGAAATATAGTCAACAGAAACCATAATAAGTAATATTGAACATAATAATCAAAATACAATTAAAATATAGCCAAAATATAGTCATAATTGAGGTAACAACGTTTTCACTGCAACTTTTTTTTTTTTTTTACTTTTCTGAATTTTTTCTAAATATATGAAAAATATATCTGAAATATAATCAACAGAAACCAGAATAAGTAATATTGAACATGATAATCAAAATACAATTAAAATATAGCCAAAATATATATGAAAAACAACTATTAAAATATCAATCCAAAACATTAGGAATTGAAAATTCGGGTTCTATACCTCTAGTCCTCATCGGAGTAGAAGCTTTCTTATCCATTTCACTTAAATCTAACAAAAAACAATCAAGAACAAACAGTGATAATCAATTATTTAGAGTTGCATTGCTGATTCAAACGGAAAAAGAAAAAAAACGAAAATATAGGTTAAATACACGGTGAAACGTAAAAATCAGTATAGAATCTTACTTTTTTGGGGAATTAGATTTGAATTATGAGTGAAATTAATGAGTAGTTAATTAGAGACAAATAAGGAAGTTGAACTATTGTAAAACTGGTTTGAAATTGGAGGAAACTAAGGGATGTTGAGCATAATGGCGTGTATTTAGGGGGATAGGAGAGAGGGACCTTTTTTTTTTGCTTAAATTTAGGGGTGTGAGAGTGGTAAAAAAGTGATAGCTATAGGAAGTAAATATGCTATATTTTAGCTACTAAATATAATTATTGTAAAGTTTAGTTATGTTTCATAAATAGGCAATAATGTAAGTTATGCCAAGTAAATTTTACTTTTTTTTTTCTTTGGTTGTGAGAGGGGAATTGGGTGGTTTTATGAGGGAAGGAATTTTGGAATTGTATCAATTACTAGTACAATATTTAATAGCTACTCAGACAAAAATATTTAAGAAAATGGAGTAGCTACTTAGAAAATTAATAACTCAAGATAATGGGAAAGTGGTTTTGAGGTTGCTACATAAACACTCCAACTTCAAATCCATTCGAGTCATATTTCTACTTCTCTATTAATTAGTAAATTTGTGTTGTGTTCCGCACTGTCATGAAAAAATTAATAAGTCAATGATGTAATTTAATTGATGTATATATTAATTTTCATGTACGTGCATACATAAATGAATTATATAAATTGATTAAACATTAAATTAAAATATTTTTTCCAGTTACCTTTAATACTTACCATGTTGTCAATTTTACACAAACATAATAGGAATAAATCAATCACATAATAATATAATACAAAGTAAATAAAAATATTATATTGCTTGTCAAGATTCAATTTCAAAATTGTCCATCCCATGTTTGATCTTTAGAATACACATGTATCTATATCCCATGAAATCGTGCGCCAAAAATAAGAGCTAATAATGAGATTGCAATTGCAAAAGACGTTAGGATTCCTTGTGGAAAAAAATATAATTTGCTCAGGTAGAAAAAAGAATATCAAATGTCGAGATTGTTTTATTATTATTTAAAAGTTATTCATAAATAATAATACTTCCTCTGGATTAAAAAAAGAGTCCACTTAGCCTGTTTGTCTTGGATAAAAAAAAAATTCACTTAACAAATCAAGAAAGAATTAACCATGTTTTTCCATATTTGCCCCTATTAAGTGTTATATGATCAAATCCCAATGCCTATTTAATTAGGGGTAGTTTAGTCAAATTACCTATTTTTGTCTAGGAATTAATATTTTCTTAAGGGGTGTGCAAATGGCTAAGTTGACTCTTTTTTTGATCCGGAGGGAGTACTATTTATTAAAGCTAATATTTATTAGTAGCTATATATATTTATAGACTTTCTAAGATTTCTAAGATAAAAATAAACAGAAAAAAATACATCCTTACTCAGACCTTCTACTCGCCTAGTAGCGTTTTTGCTACGACACACCTTACCTAATTTTTGGTCCTATCACCCCCCTAAACTATTTAAAACAATAATATTTTACCCCCTAAATGCTGATGCCCACTCTCATATGGGAGAGTGACATACACTCTCCTTGCCACATGTGCATTTTTTTTTTAATTTTTTTTTTAAAAAATTCAGCTTACGTGTCAATTTTTAAGAATAAAAAACTGATTTTTCTTTTAAAAAATTTATTTTTAAAACTCGTTTTAAAAAAAAAAAAAAAAACTGAAAACGCGAATTAAAAAACTGATTTTTCTTTTTAAAAATTTATTTTTAAAACCCGTTTTTTAAACGAATTAAAAAACTGAATTTTCTTTAAAAAAATAAATTTAAAACCCTTTTAAAAAAAATTGAAAATTTGATTTTTTTTAAAACCCATATGTTTTTAAAAAAAAAAAAAAAAACAAAACTGAAAACATGATTTTTTTTTTTAAATATGGAAAAATGGATTTGTTAAAAATATGGAAAGCTTGATTTTTTTTTAAAAAAAAATGTCTTAAAAGATCTTGATTTTCATGATTTCATTTTCTTAGGACACTTTTATTTTTCAAATAAAATCCGGAAAAAGTGTTTTTCTTGTCAAAATTTGAAAAAAAAAACTGACTTTTTATAAAATTTTGAAAAAATTAATTATTTTTTTTTAAAATGTGGAAAACTAGATTTATATTCATATTTTAAGAAAATACATATTTTTAAGAAAAAAATTAAGTTTTTCCGCTTTTTATGTTTCTCACTCTCTCAAGGAGAGTGAAACACACTCTCCTTGCCACGTCAACCTTAAGGGGGTAAAATATTATGGTTTTAAATAATTTAGGAAGTGATAGAACCAAAAATTAGGTAAGGTGTGTCGTAGCAAAAACGCTACTAGGTGAGGGGGGTAATGATGCCTTATCCCCTTTTTTTAGTGATTTTAGTAATTACAACCTTAGATATTTCATTAACTAACACAAAACATTTATTAACTACTTCTAAAAGTTTTTTGTCATTTTTCATTATCACATGCTTTTTTGTTATTTAAGCAGTTATTTTCATCATAACTCCTCAGGCAAAACAAAGCAGAATAAAAAAATTCCCACCCTTTTTCTTAAGCGAGAATTATCATACCCGACATTTTATTTCAGCTAATGGCCAGAGTTTTTCGAGCACTCATGTATACTTCAATGGTGGCAACATCTTTTTTTACCACAAAATTCCTATCATATTTTGTTTTAGAAACATTTTCTTATAGTTTTTAATTACATAAATTTTATTTTTTAAAAAAATTTGCAGAATTAACATGTCAAAAATAAACTAACCATCAATCTTGAACAAGTTGAAGTTCAATCATATGAATATTCATGTCGCTCTTTCCAAATCCATCGTAAAATTGATTCATTTTATGCTGACGAGAAATTTACCATAATTCTCTTTCTTTATCCAATTTTAGATCTGTCAATGTGATCAAACTCAAATTAGATGTGGAGCTAAAGAATAAATGAGTCATTCATTCACTCCAACCATCATTTTCAGTTTGTGAAAACTACCAAGTACGAAAAATCCAGATATGAATGAATAACTTTTACCCGTGTATAACAAGAAGGTGACGGGTATATCAGCGTTATTACGGACCCCGTAGAGTATATCTCCGTAATAACTTGCAACTCAAAGGACAAGGAAAGTAATTATGCAACGGGGGTATATAAAGGCAACGAACCCTGAGTCTCCATCTTCAAGCACTCTCTCTCAAACATAATATATCTTCTTTCTTTAAAGACTCCCTTTTCTCCTTTAATTAATTAAACTCATCCATTAATGATTTTCTTCATCGATCCCGTTTAATTAAGGACTCGTAAAAGCCTCAGATCTAAAGCTTGAATACATGTAAGATATTCATTATTTTCCCTTTTTTTTAAAAAAATATAATTGTCGTTGATTTTGTGTTTTCTGATTCAAACGTAGATTTTGAAAAATGTTTGATGATTTCTAATTTTGAGCTGTTTTACGATAAGGAAATTAGAGGATCGGAGAAAGCTGCAGAGTCAATAATTGCAAGGTGAGTTTTTTTTTTTTTTTTTTTTTTTTCAATTGAGATTTCGGTTTGGATTGTTACTGTATTTGAGTTGATTTTTGGTATAATAGAATATCTTTAGCTCTTGTGGATTTTTGGAAGTTGATATTGGAGATTCATGTTAATTCTTTTAAGGGAAAATTAACTTCTATGTCTATTGGGAGAAAATATTTACGTCAGGTAGCTCATATTTTGAGATTGTTACCCGGTTTAGCCCATATATATAAACACCTTTTACACACTGTTATACACTTTTATACAAGGTTGATACATTATGTATAAAGCTTTCCCCCAGGTATAATGTTGTATAATACTGTATATTGGGCTACGTGGCGTAATATTCTTATGTTGGGCTGTATATTTTTGAAAATTTCCCTTTTTTGAACTCGCAGATTGTTCTTTTGTTTATATTTTGTATTAGAGTAGAAATCATAGCAGTGACAATCAAAGTGTTGGCTTGCCAGAAAAAAATAAAAAACTCTAGTGTAATTCTGTACATTTTTTCTTTTTGTGGATCTCTAAAAAAATTGTTAGGCCTTATTTCACGTGCTGTTGTTGTAAAATTGGCGTTTCTAAACTTTTATATCAGAATATGTTATTAGGTCTGAATTGAACCATAGCTACAGGAAAACAAGAATGAGATGGATGAAATCTACTTTTTTTTCTTTATGACTGAGAAAATGGTGGAAATCATTAGGATTTTCATTTCCTTCTTACTTTTAAGTCCATATCTGTCTGAGTTGTTAATTTGATTCAACTTACGGACATATGTGAAGCGAGTGATTTCCCTTTCCTGGCCAGTAAATCCATAAACTGGCTGTGCCCAGTTTCTTCTTGCATTTTTGTCCTACAATTATCTGCTAGTTTTGGAACTTCCTTTACAATTGTGTATCATATATTCTTCACATTCTTTGGTGTAATACAATTGATTTAGGAATTGGGTAGTTAGCTGGGTAAACTTTCTATGTGGGAGGAGAGGAAGGAAATTATAATAACTTTCTGTTACTTTTTCACAGGTTCTCCCGATCATCACGCTTGGCTCTGCTCTTTATTGAGGGTTTAAGGACCCATATTTGTCCTATTCGATGGCTGATAACCGGAACGGTAATGTCAAGGTTTCTAATGACAAAACATCTGGAACAGCCAATGCTTATGCCATCAATCTGGAGAATTTTGGTAAAAGATTGAAAATGTTATACTCCCACTGGACTGAACACAATGATGAACTTTGGGGAGCTTCTGAAGCTCTTGCCATAGGAACTCCTCCTCCATCTGAGGATCTGCGGTATCTAAAGTCATCAGCTTTAAATATGTGGTTGGTTGGGTATGAATTTCCTGATACCATCATGGTTTTCATGAAGAAGCAGATCCATTTCCTTTGTAGCCAGAAGAAGGCCTCCTTACTTGAAGCTGTCAAGAAAACCTCTAAGGATGTTGTAGGAGTGGATGTTGTTATGCACGTGAGGGCTAGAAAAGATGATGGAACTGGTGCAATGGAGGCAATATTTCGAGCTATACAAGATCAGTCAGAGTCAAATGGTCATGATATTCCTGTTGTTGGACACATTGCGAGAGAAGCTCCTGAAGGGAATCTTTTGGAGACATGGACTGAGAAGCTAAAGAATACACAATTTCAGCTCAGTGATGTAACTAATGGATTCTCTGACCTGTTTGCTGTCAAGGACACTGCTGAAATTATGAATGTGAAGAAAGCTGGTTATCTGACTTCATCAGTGATGAAGCACTTTGTAGTCCCAAAGCTGGAAAGGGTTATCGATGAGGAGAAGAAGGTGACACATTCTTCACTAATGGATGACACTGAAAAAGTCATACTTGAACCTGCAAAGATTAAGGTGAAGTTGAAGGCAGATAATGTCGACATCTGCTACCCTCCAATTTTTCAGAGTGGAGGAGAGTTTGATCTGAGACCAAGTGCATCAAGCAATGAGCAGAATCTTTACTACGATTCAACTAGTGTGATTATCTGTGCAATTGGTTCTCGATATAATAGCTACTGCTCAAATGTTGCTCGGACCTTTCTAATTGATGCCAATCCATTGCAAAGCAAGGCGTATGAAGTTCTTCTGAAGGCCCATGAGGCTGCAATTGGAGCTCTGAAACCAGGAAACAAGGCTGGAGATGTCTACCAAGCAGCACTCAGTGTGGTCGAAAAGGAGGCACCTGAATTGGTTGTAAATTTGACTAGATCTGCAGGAACTGGAATTGGGCTTGAGTTCCGTGAATCAGGGTTAAACCTTAACAGCAAGAATGATAGAATGCTGAAATCTGGCATGGTTTTTAATGTTTCTCTTGGGTTTCAGAATTTGCAAACAGAGTCTAAAAACCCCAAAACTGAAAAATTTTGTGTTTTGCTTGCTGATACAGTTGTTGTTGGTCAAAATGCTCCAGAAGTGGTGACTTCTATGAGTTCTAAAGCTGTAAAGGATGTGGCTTACTCATTCAATGAGGATGAAGAAGAAGAGGAGGAGCAGCCGAAGGTCAAAGCTAAGCCTGTTGCCGCCAATGGACTCTCAACCAAGGCTAGTCTTAGATCAGTTAACCATGAGACATCAAGGGAGGAATTAAGGCGGCAACACCAGGCAGAATTAGCCCGCCAAAAGAACGAAGAAACTGCACGGAGGCTCACAGGAGCAAGTTCTGGGGGTGCAGATAGCCGTGGTGCTGCGAAAGCCACTGGTGAACTGGTTGCGTATAAGAACATTAATGATCTGCCACCTCCAAGAGAGTTGATGATTCAGGTTGACCAGAGGAGTGAAGCTATTCTTTTACCTATTCATGGAACCATGATTCCGTTCCATATTGCCACAGTGAAAAGTGTATCTAGTCAACAAGATACTAACCGTACCTGCTATATCCGAATAATGTTCAATGTTCCTGGCACTCCATTCACTCCGCATGACACAAATACTCTAAAGTTCCAGGGAGCAATATATGTTAAAGAAGTTTCATTTCGTTCAAAGGACCCAAGGCACATCACTGAAGTGGTTCAACAAATAAGAACCCTCCGCAGGCAGGTTGTCTCTAGAGAATCAGAGAGAGCTGAGAGAGCAACTTTAGTAACTCAGGAGAAACTTCAAGTTGCTGGAGCCAAATTTAAGCCAATCAAACTGTCAGATCTGTGGATTCGCCCAGTATTTGGTGGTCGTGGGAGAAAGCTTCCTGGTACTCTAGAGGCTCACACAAATGGATTCCGCTATGGAACTTCAAGGCCAGATGAGAGGGTGGATGTTATGTATGGTAACATCAAACATGCGTTCTTCCAGCCAGCAGAAAAGGAAATGATTACAGTCCTCCACTTTCACCTGCGCAATCACATAATGGTGGGAAACAAGAAAACCAAGGACGTGCAGTTCTATGTTGAAGTGATGGATGTTGTGCAGACAATTGGAGGTGGAAAAAGATCTGCTTATGATCCTGATGAGATTGAGGAGGAACAACGTGAAAGGGATCGGAAAAACAAGATTAACATGGAATTCCAAACATTTGTGAACAAGGTAAATGACCTCTGGGCGCAGCCTCAGTTTAAAGGGCTTGATTTGGAGTTTGATCAGCCGTTGAGAGAGCTTGGGTTCCATGGGGTACCCCACAAGTCAACAGCTTTTATAGTCCCAACATCTAGCTGCCTTGTTGAGCTCGTAGAGACACCTTTTGTTGTGATCACTCTCAGTGAGATTGAGATAGTCAACTTGGAGAGGGTTGGTCTTGGGCAGAAAAATTTTGACATGACAATTATATTCAAGGACTTCAAAAGAGATGTTATGCGAATTGATTCTATCCCTTCAACTTCCCTTGATGGCATCAAGGAGTGGCTTGATACAACTGACCTTAAGTACTATGAGAGCAGGCTGAATCTGAACTGGCGTCAGATACTGAAAACAATTACTGATGATCCGGAAGAGTTCATAGAGAATGGTGGATGGGAATTTTTGAATTTAGAAGGTACTGATTCGGATTCTGATCACTCACAGGAGTCTGATCAAGGATATGAACCTTCAGATGTAGAGCCTGTCTCGTCAGAGGAGGAGGATGATGAAAGCGAATCACTAGTGGAGTCAGATGATGATGAAGGAGGAGAGGACTCTGAAGAATATTCGGAAGAAGAAGGAAAAACATGGGAAGAGTTAGAAAGAGAAGCAAGCAATGCCGACAGAGAGAAAGGAGCTGAATCAGACAGTGACAATGACAGGAAGAGGAGGAATATGAAGCCTTTTGGGAAAGGTCGTCCACCAGAGAGAAGAAACCTCGCTAGCAACATTTCCAAGAGACCCAGGTTTAGGTAAAAAGTGAGGTAGCCTGCTATACCATTCTAGGACATTAGTTTAGGCTACATAAGGTCATGATAAGCAGCTGTAAAGTATTTACCCGACAACTGAGTTTAGACTTGGGTCTTTCTTGTAGAATAGCGGTTCTCTCTTTTTCTGTGTTTGCAACGTAGTTAATTCGTGTAAAATAAGATTGTGCAAACTTACGTCGGGTTTAAGTTCCTTTTATAGTCTGGCTTGTTTTATTTGGAGTAATGAAGTCCACATATTTTATTTTAGCCTTGCTGTTTGGAGATTGTGCATTTTTTTAATTTTTTTTTTCGCTCGCAAGCGGGACGGTTGGGTTAAAATTTTGATATTGGGTGCAACATGATATACTCTTCACTCAAAACATATTTTTTCAGACTGGCTGATTTTGCTGCAAATATCTTGCTTGGGCATCAGTTACGTTCAAGTGATCATGTTTTTTGTAAAGGAGTAACCAAAAACCAAAAAAGGGAGCATAAGCGAATATACTGATGTGTGATAGTTTTCCTACCACCAACATGTTTCTGCAATAGGACACTCAATGTTCACAGTGTAGATTTCTCATAACAATCGATTAATGATTCCCCTTTTTGTGCGGTTAAACAATATACGCATTCAGTTTTAAGTTACCCTTGTAGACTACAACAGCGATGACATCACTGAACCCTTTGTCAAACTCTTCAATCGCTTTAGTTCTAACATTACTGATTTCTCTTAATTTCATTAACCACTTTGATTTTTCCATTTCTTTCTACCGAGAACGCGGATAGTGCTATGAATCCTCCCATTCTGATTCATCGGCCAATCACGAGGTCTAGCTTTAATTCTTGGTTGACATGGTTCTTAATGTCAAAAATACTTTTATCATCTGGTCTGCCTCCTTTTAAAAGTATGGAGGATTCTTGCTGCTTCGGGAAGTATGCTGTACAAACAGTTAACAAGCAGCAACAAACAACATTCGAGGCACATTCTTCTACATGTTTCTTCTCAAATTACATTCCACTCGGGAGGTTTATGATGTTATGGTCTACAGGTAACAAAGCCACCATCCGTCCAAGCAGCATCTTATAGCAGGAGGCCACACCATCGATGTAGATGATTACAAGGCCACAAGTGACTATGTTGTGCCAATGTTTGTGCAATATACAGTGGCAATGAGGGAGGATCAATTATTCTTTTGTTTGTGATCTGGATGATGGATGATAAATTATATATCAGCAGGAGCACTTCCAAAAATACTATGATGTTGTGATGCCATATTTGAAAATTATCCTGGTAACTGGTAAGTGCAAATGATGAATCTAATTGCATACTCCGAGCTAAATTTACGAGTTGTAATAGGAAATTAACATTGCTCTAATTCACAAAAGGGGGGCTAGGGCTGTTCACAGTTTTGGTTAAAACTAAAACCAAACCGAAAATTTAACCAAACCGAATAAAATAACCGACATTTGGTTTAGTTTGGTTTGGTTTGGTTTTAAATTTGAAAAACCGATAATATTTGGTTTGGTTATGGTTATAGTAAAAAATAACCGAATAAATAACCGAACCAAACCGATAATTATATACATAAAATTTATAATTATTTATATGTATAATATTAGCTTTTCATAAATAATTAAAGATATTTTATACCTTTTAATTATTAATTTAATTTTGGTCTACTTATTTTTAAGGCCCATGTCTTAAAAGAATATGTCCAACAATCCAAGCCAACTCTAATAAGTCGTAAGCATAAGGGTTGTTTGTATTTTAAAACCTCTGTTTGACTTGTTCTTTTGAATCTAAACTGCGTTGCAAGTTTGGTCCACCTGATTTGTCAGCAGCGTGTCTTTCCCTCAATATGCAGCAAAGTTCACCCTTCTGGGCCATGAGGAAAAAAAAGCTTCATAAGAAATTTGAAGAATGTAGAGAGAGAATATTTGAATTGTCACGGCTAGTCATAAACCGAAAAACCGAACCAAACCGATAATAACCAAACCGGTGGTTATTATTTTACTTGGTTTGGTTATGGTTTTAGACATTTAAAAACCGACTAAATTGGTTTGGTTATGGTTTTAACCAATAACCGACCCAAACCGAACCATGAACACCCGTAAGGGGGGCGGCTCCCCATGCAGCTACCCGTACAAAATGTATAAGAAATGATGGTGATGGGCCTAATAATGCTCACCTTTTAAGTATGCACAGGAAGCTATTGTTAATAATTTCCCCGGCAGAGTTGGGCACATGTAATGTAATTTTAAGATTGTTGCCTTATGTGGAGAAGAATGTCAATGCTTTTATGTTGTCTTTGTGTGATTTAAGAAATCTATTATATCAAACCTTTCAATTGATCACAGAGGTATTCATATATAAAACTTACCAAATAAACAAACAAGGAACTGAAAGTTAAGTCCGACCATTTGAGAAATGAATTACAGATAAATGGAAGATGAGTTGATATGGTCAAGACGGACCCGATCATTCTCCGAGATCTTAATTTAGTTTTGTAACTTCCAAGTTTGTGTAAAGATTACGATCAGAGGTGGGTACAGGATTGCTCTATCCGACCCTGATTACTATTGTACATAACGTTATCTTTTGTCAAACTACTATATTTCGGTGATACTTGGTCGTAATGTTTATACACATCCCGTGGTGTAGCCCAGAACTAAATACATTAGAAACCCCCTAATTTTAGTAGAGTTATTTATCTTTATGATCTTCCTCCTCAATGTTCTTTTGAAGTACAAAAAAAGTTGGGTAAACCTTTTTTTTTTTTTTTTTTTTTTGTGTGTGTGTAAGAAGTACGAAAATCGAACTTATGTTAAAAAATCATGGAGAACTAAAAGTGAGTACTTTATTTTAGTAATACTAGATGTGGTATCGGCCGTGCTGCGCACGGGCTCAACTACTTAACTTCGCACTTTAGTTTCAAATAGTATTTTCAGAGGCGTTTTCGGGGCTAAGGGCACGGCGTATCAAAAACGCTCCAGGGCGCAAATGGAAGACGTAGATCCATAGGGCGTACGCCCTAGAATTTGAGGCGTTAGTCCTGAGCACAAAAGCTTACCCCTGGGCGTAAAGACGTACGCCCTGGGTGTTAAATTTGATTTTTATTGCTTTAAAACTATTTTGCTATAAATTATGATTTTTATTATTGGTATAATGGTATTTATACTTTATGTGATCGTGTTTTCATGTTGTAGTGATTTTTCCAAAAATATATAAATAAAGAAAGCAACTCTCATAAAAAATAACACTGCTATAGATAGTTCGTTTAGATAATTATGCCTGAATTTGATATGATAGAGATTTCATAGTACTATGTTCCTAAAACAACTTTATCCATTTTTTGTCATTTCTCTTACACATTTGCCCTTCTCCTTCTTTGAATATTTAAATAAAAGTCAATGCAGATATTAGTTGAGGTCGCGAAGGACTAATAGATCTGGAGACTGATGATGAAGTGAATGAAGATTTCATTTTAAAGATTATCTAGGCTATTATCATTTTTTTGTGTTGTTACCTCTCTCAATGATATTTATAATAATTCTTTTTATATTATTGGTGAATTATTTGAATTTATTTGCATAATTTTAATGAAAACTTAAAACTTTTGCTAATTTTTAGTAATAAAATTATAAAATTGAAGATACATGAGACATACGCCCGTAGATCCATGCAAGTTACATCCCGTGTTTCGGAACTTACGCCTTGGCCCATGCGGCGTAAAACGCCTCGCCTCACGCCCCCGCCTCTTAAAACACCGAGTCTTTCAAATGTGAAATGCATAAGCTCTATATATAATTAATTTCTCTATATATAGCTAGGGAAAGCTGGAAACATCTTAATTGGCAATGATAGAATGTAGTTGGAAACTTTCTTTTCCTACAGTAATCCTAAAACTTTAGGTTCAAGTAGTAGTAAAATTATTGGTTGAATCATAGATAGAGAAGATTGTGGGAGCATTTCAAGTTCTCTTATTGGTAAACAGAAGAACAACAGAGTGTGACAGAAAATAAGAATCCTAGTCTGCATCTGCAACTTTGAGACTTTGTAATAATACAGGCAAGAATAGCCAAGCATCTTTTATTATATAAATACTGAAGCACAAATGTAAATCAATACAACAAATAAAAGACTATATATATATATATATATATATATATATATATATATATATATATATATATATATAAGACTGATATGCTTCGTCTATTGATCCATGTTACAATAATTTGCTCTAGCTTTAAATGCATTTGATGCCAATAATACAAAGGAGTTTGTATTGCCCCAATTGATAGGCTAATAAAGCCAATTCAACAGGTCATCTTGTGAGCTAATTATCTTTGCAGCATCAACTAATTATGACCAACCATTATCCACCCTTTCTAGCATGATGACCAGCTATTCAGGGACCCCCTCGAATCTTGATGTCTCGACATTCTTTGAGTCAATATCAAGGAATGCAATTCTCTCCAAAGCTAAAAAATGAACTCGTGTAAGAATTGTAGTCATAAATCGAGGACAAAAACACAGATAAGAGAGGAACCAAATCTGAAGTACACCCATGATATCTTAGGCAAAAGCCATGTATACTTGAGGTATTAAACCCTCAAATAGATACTAAACAAAATGAGGGATCATGAGGAACTACTTATCACTATAAGATAGAAAAATATACCTCTGTTTTTGACTCGTCCATTGAAATAGTAAGAGAAAAAATTGACATCTCTTATTCAGCCAAACTACTAAATTGTATTTTATGAAAAGTGTCAGAGGCGTAGCATGTTCAAACTGTTTTACAACTAACTTGGGACGACTAAACATCACGTCTTTAGAATGTACCTCCTTAGAGAAGATATTGGTTCAACACATCCTCTTCGGGAATGATCTGTGCAACAATATGTCCAATGTTTAGGAAGTCTTGTTACATCTTAATAGCCTCCAGCATATAGAATCTACGCACAAATATAGCACTGTGGACAATAGATTTATTAAAATGTCCAATCAATTTCAATTGTGAAAGAAAGAAAAGAACATGCCCTAATTTGCAGAGAATCACAAGATTTTCCATCTTATCTCAACTTTAAGCAGCCCATATGTTTTCATATTACTGTGACGGCAATTTGCAGAGAACTCAAAGCGAAATTCATAAAATGAAACGAAGCGCGAAGAAGAAATGGTGCATCGGTGCATCTTTAAGCCTAATTTTTCTGCACAGAAGAGAGTCCCATCCAGTCATTCAACAATGTAAATTCAATTTATTTTCACAAAAGATATATGATATTTAACTCCACATGCAGCTCAAAATACTCACAAAAGATATATGATATTTAACTCCACATGCAGCTCAAAATACCCTAAAGTATGAATTTTTTTTTTGAATTTATGCAAATCAAAAGTTATCATATTCCGTAATTTACAATATCAACTCCCAAAACAAGTTAAGACTTCAAAATTTGAGGAATATTTAGGGAATGGCTAACCTGAAATGCGAAACAAACAGTTGAGAAGAACAAAGAACAGTGTATAGATAGAATAGAAGACAAAAACCTGAAGGCAAGAGAAATAAGGTCCGTGGAAATGTGCTATTGCTGGGCTGAAAGACATGTATTACATCTGAAATTACCCAAATACCCTCAATTCGGATTTGATTGACAATGGTAATAGACATGTCAGCGATCCAACCCTCTTACTCGTGCTTCTATTATAGTAGAAATAACATGAGTAACAAATATCCACAAAGGCAAAAGAAAAAAGGAAATAAAAAAGTAAGAACAAACATAACGACAAAGTAACTTTGGGCCGTGCGAAACACGGATTCAGCATCCGGTAAATTTAGATACGAGCAGAAGCTTCGAATAAACTAAAAAGAACAAAATTAAAAGGCCAAGAGAAGGCATAAAGCTAACATTTCCTGTCTGATATTGCTTAAAATTGGTCTCAAGACAACTTGCCGAATATATGCTACTCCCAGACAACAACCAAGCAGGTTTTCTCACAGGCAAAACAGATAACATTAGGGATATGTTTCCATAGATCTGAGGCTAGTAATTTACATAAGATTAAAGCTACTACCTAATTAGAACCAAAACCAGCAATAGAAGAAACTACATAATAGCATCTCTAAGATCCAGAATACTTTAAATAACTATTTCTAGACGACTTGATTCTGCGCATCCTAAAGGAACATAATAAAGAAACGGTCTTCTAACCCCATCTACCTGAACTTCATTCGCTTGCTGGCAGCAGAACTGGGACCAGCACGTGACTTGCCAAAATTCTTCTTTCTCCTCCTCCTCTCATCCTCGCTATCTGATTCATTCCCAATCTCCCTGTCTGCATGGCTTGCTTCTTTCTCCAGCTCTTCCCATGTTTTACCTTTTTCCTCCTCTGATTCTTCATCTTCATCTTCTTCCTCATCATCTTCAGACTCCACCAGAGATTCACTATCAGATTCTTCATCTTCAGAATCAGACTCAGGTTCAGCATCTGAAGGTTCATAACCTTGGTCAGACTCTGAATCTCCAGATGACGAGTCAGAACCTTCCAAGTTTAAGAATTCCCAACCACCATCATCAATAAACTTCTGTGGATCATCAGTTATGGTCTTCAATACTTGACGCCAATTCAGATTCACCTTGCTCTCATAATACTTGATGTCAGTTGTGTCAAGCCATTCCTTGATGCCATCGAGGGATGAAGTAGGAATCGAATCTATCCGCATGACGTCGCGCTTGAAGTCCTTGAAAACAATTGCCATATCACAGTTCTTCTGCCCAAATCCAACTCTCTCCAAGTTAACAATCTCAATCTCACTTAGGGTTATCACAAGGAATGGGGTCTCTACCAGCTCAACCAAACAGCTGGAGGTTGGTACAATGAAAGCTGATGATTTATAGGGCACCCCATGGAACCCAAGTTCCCTCAGAGGTTGATCAAACTCCAGGTCGAATCCCTTAAACTGAGGCTGGCTCCAAATATCATTCACCCGGTTCACAAAACTCTGGAAGTCCATGTTGATTTTGTTCTTCCTATCCCTTTCCCTCTGTTCTTCCTCAATCTCATCTGGATCATACGCAGACCTCTTTCCACCTCCAAGCGTTTGGACCACATCCATTACCTCAACATAGAACTGAACATCCTTTGTCTTCTTGTTCCCCACCATTATGTGGTTGTGCAGATGAAAGTGAAGAAGGGTAATCATCTCCTTCTCTGCTGGCTGGAAGAACGCATGCTTGATATTACCATACATGATGTCAACACGTTCATCTTGTCTTGTAGTTGAATACCGGAAACCATTGGCATGAGCTTCGAGTGTACCACTAAGCTTTCGTGCACGACCACCAAATGTGGGACGAATCCACAAGTCAGGTAGCCTAACTGGCTTGAATTTATTCCCAGCAAGGACAAGTTTTTCCTGAGTCACTAAAGTTGCTCTTTCGGCTCTCTCAGACTCCCTTGCCATAAAATTACGTCTAAGTGTTTTAATCACCTGGACCATTTCACTTATGTGCCTAGGATCCTTGGAACGAAATGAAACTTCTTTTAGGTAAATGGCACCTTGGTTCTTCGCATCAGTAGGTGTGAAAGGACCACCAGGAACATTAAATATGATTCGGATGTACCAGCTACGGTGGGTATCCTGTTGGCTTGAAACAGTCTTAACAGTAGCCACATGGAAAGGAATCAAATTACCATATATTGGTAGAAGGATGGCCTCATTCTTCTGGTCAACCTGAATAATCATCTCTCTGGGTGGTGGTAGGTCATTGACATTCTTATAGGCAACAACGTCAGCTGAAGTCTTAGCCGCATTCCTGCTATTCCCAGTTAAGGTTTCTTCACCAGCCAGACGTCGAGCAGTCTCTTCATTCTTCTGACGGGCAAGTTCTTCCTGGTGCAGCCTCCGCTTCTCTTCTCTTGAAATCTCATGATTGTCAGACCTAAGTGTTGTCTTGGAATACATGGTATCCCTACCAATGGACTTGGCTTTCACTTGTAGCTCCTCTTCTTCTTCTTCTTCTTCTTCTTCATTGAATGAATAGGCCACATCCTTCAAAGCTTTGGAGCTCAAATGGGTGACCACATCACGGCCATCATTTGTGACAATCACAGTATCTGCTAGCAAAAGTGAAAAATTCCGGCTCTTTTCTTTGTTGGTCTCATTCTGCAAATTGTGAAAACCAAGTGACACGTTGAAAACCATTCCTGGTTTCAACAGTTTATCATTCTTAGCATTTAAGATCAACCCTGACTCTCGAAACTCAAGACCAATCCCTGTCCCAGCAGATTTTGTCAGGTTGCTAACCAATTCAGGAGCATCCCTGTCTACCACAGCAAGAGCTGCTTGATAAACAGCATTAACCTTGTTACCAGGTATCAATGCACCTATTGCTGCCTCCTGGGCTTTAAGAAGCACTTCATAAGCCTTGGTCTGCATCTGAGTGGAATCAATTAGAAATGTTCTGGCAATATTCGAACAGTAGCTGCTGTATCGTGAACCAATTGCACATATGATGGCACTGGCAGAATCATAATACAAACCATCATCGTTGCTTGTAGCACTAGGTCTAAGATCAAAAATGCCACCACTCTGGAAGATTGGAGGGTAACATATATCAACATTCTCAGCTTTCAGCTTCACCTTGACTTTAGCAGGCTCCAAAATAGCCTTTTCTGTGTCATCCATCAACGAGGAATGAGTTACTTTCTTCTCCTCATCAATGACTTTCTCAAGCTTTGGAACAACAAAGTTCTTCATAGCAGAAGCAGTCAGATGTGCCGCTTTCTTCACGTTAACAAGCTCATTTTGGTCCTTCACAGCAAAAAGGTCAGAAAGTCCATTTGTTATATCACTTAGCTGAAGGCCAGAATCTTTTATCTTCTTAGTCCATGCCTCCAAGAGTTTTCCTTCAGGGCCTTCCCGTGCAATATATCCAATAACAGGGGTATTATAAGCATCTGATATTGACTTCACATGAACAGCATGGAGCACGTTGTCCATTTTAGTAGTCCCATCCTCACTTTTGGCCTTCACATGCATGACAACTTCCACTCCCACGGCCTCTTTGGCAGTCGATTTCACAACATCCAGCAATGAAGCTTTCTTTTGGCTACACAGAAAATGTATCTGCTTGTTGCCAAAGACCATTATAGTCTCAGGAAACTCATACCCAAGTAACCATACATTTACAGCTGAGGATTTCAAGTATCTCAAGTCCTCTGAAGGTGGTGGAGTAGCTATGGCAAGGACATCAGAAGAACCCCAAAACTCATCTTTATGTTCACGCCAGTGTGCATACAAGTCCTTCAGTCGCCTACTAAAAGTAGGCAAGTCGATGGTATAAGCATTTCCAGCTGCCGCATTCCCATTTACAGGGGGGCCATTTCCTTGTCTTTGTTCTGGCATCGTATGGCTCTGACTTGAATAATCTGGACAAGAAAACACAAAAAAATGGAGAAAAATGAGAAATGCAATCTTAAGAAACCCTCTATACAATTTCAATAACTCCAGTTTCAATAATCGAAAACATGCTGCTGAGAGTAAGCATTGTTAAATCATCATCCCTTTAGAAATTCATAAAGCTTGAAACTCATATGGACAGCCTCGCTTTTCATAGTTATATCTTATCACTCACCAGAACCTAATGTCTCCCCAATTTTTTCGATGAGTACTGAATCAGTTATGAGTTGCAGAGCTGCCCATTACAATACAAATAATATTTACGTGATCAAAATAAGTTGATAGATAATATATATGTTCTCGCGAATTATATTTTCCCAAAACTTGAGGAACATCACCAAATTTCCAATTTAACTCAATATTTTACGGTCAGGACAAGAAGAAGGGCTATATCCTACACGGAGAGACATAGCAAGCACTTAAATGTCAAAAACTTGATACAAACCATGGTATCACCTGAATATCCCAAATCCTAAGGGCTTTCTGAGACCACATAGTAAAATAATTTAAAATTCAATAGACAATAGCAGAAACTTCAAAACCAAAACTATCGTATCCCAATCTTACCAAGTGCTTCACTGAATAAAGGTTCACCAAAGCTACTGCTAATATAACAAGCTTTCAAAAACGAAGATAACAAAAATCTAACGAACAACAACAACAACTATGTCGAAACAAAAGTCTAATCAATATACTATATTTACTTATTAACCCCACCAAAAAAGGGTTCTAACACATGCTTCAAAACAAAGTTGAAAATGCCTACTCATATATCACATTTCACACATCCACAAACACCACAATCTTAGTATTTGTTTGGCCATAGAAACCAAATATTTTTTACATTATTTGAAATTCTTAAAGCTAGTAGTTGAAAATGGAGTTGTGTTTGGTTATAGTTTTTACAAACAAAATATTTGGCTGTTTAGATGTGCAAAAAAAAAAAAAAAAATCAGGGTTTTAGGTGTTTTCCAAATTCCAAACTCAACTTGTATCTGAAATTTTCATGGCTGAACACTGATTTTAAATTAAAATTCAGAAAAAAGTGAATAATTCTCATGGCCAAAAGGGTCCTTAGACTCCAACATAAAAAATTAGGGTTAGCAAATAATTAAAAGTGACAAAATAACATCCCCTCAACACATCCCATTTGAGAACAACAAAAAACCCGAATTAGTGTTTCAAAAGTGACATGCAAAGAAGACTGAAACAAATGAAGGGGGAAAAAAAACTCACATAGTTGTTAACCAAGACTGAAACCCTAATTAGGGTTTCAAAACTCAAAAATGGGAGTAGTTTGCGGCGCAATGAGTCGGTTAAGGGTTTCGAATACTACTGAAAAACATGAAAAGTGTTCGATTGAGCACTCCAAATGTTGAAATAAAAAGTTGAAAATCAAACAAGAAAAGAGAGATGATTCGCAGACAATCGGAAAATCAATAGAAACGAAAGAGAAAGAAATGTGAATTTTTTGTAAGAGAAATAGGGGCTTTATTATGAGAATGGGAGCGAATGACTGATTTGAAAAAACTCGCGTCTGGAAATTTGCTATTTATATCCCTGACTCATATGAAAAGAGTCTTGGATTTTCACAAAATTACACCGATACTGTTCGTATAATGACTATCCTCTCCCTAGGGGAAACCATGGAGTGGGGGTGAGCATGATCCCATATTGGAAACTTCGGTCCAGTAATTTCAGTATTCAATTTTTGAAAATACCATTATCGTATCAAATTAATTCTATATGGTTGGTATTTTTAAGTTTGGTTTCCGTATTTTGTGATACGGTAAATTGGTAATCATAATTTGATCTATTTCAACTTACATATTACAAAATTGTAGAGAATTATGACTTCGGTTATTCACAAAATGTCTAAATTATATCGTACTAACACCTTACACATGTAAAAATAATCAAAAGAAAGTACAATCAATACCCTTCGTATATTAATTACACAAAAAGAGTGTTTCAATCAAGATAGATTAGTCAAAATTTCAACGTCTAAACAACTAGTTTTATCTAATCCTAATTTATATATTTGCTAATATTATAATATAGTACTCATATATATGAATTGTATATGTAACTATACTTTTTAAAATACTGAATACTAAACATTTTTAAAATAAATATCAAATACTGTATCAAATACCATAATACCGAAATTGTGGTATAAAAAATTTCAGTTCCAGTGTGATAATCGGTATCTATCTTACCTTCTACAAATTTTATGGGTGCTTTGAGGTAATTCTACTACTACTACTTGTAGTTGTAGGGATGGTAAGTTGATTATGTAATTGTGAAGGGTAAATTGGTACTTTGATCTGTGTCGGGGAGGACAGTGAGCTGTCAATTAAAATGCTGCTGCGTGGCACATGCCATGCGACGTCGCTTAGTTCATTGGTTGAACCAATTGGCGGGAATATAAAAATTTGTTTCCCCCTAAAACCAGCCCTATCAATTCACTATCCAAATAGCTACTATTATAACACGAAAAACTACACTTTTCTTGAATATAATATGAGCCTGTTTGGATGGGCTTATACCTATAAGTTGTTTGCAGCTTATAAGCTAAAAAAAAAAAGTTAGGGTAGTCTAACTTATTTTTTTTGGCTTATAAACTGTTTTTAGCTTATAAGCTGCTTTAGATAAGCTAAGTCAAATGAGCCCAATTATTTTTTTGAATTTATTTTAAGCACAAAATGACTTTAAGCTGGCCAGTCAAACACTCAAAAAAACTGAAAACAGCTTATAAGCAACTTATAAGCCAATCCAAACGGGCTCTATATCTCATTTCAATTTTTGTTTCTTTTAAATGTATTTCTAAAATTAAATTACTGACTTACTAACATAAACCATAAACAAATCCAATAGTATTGTCGTGGCTTTAGATTTGAAGAAACTAGTTTCGAAATGAAAAAAGTCTTCATTAGTTTAAAATTTCAAAATTAATTCTTCGTTTAATTTATGACTGACGAAATAAGTGAGGCAATCAGGTGAATGATGATTTGAGGAATACATAAATGTTGTAAAACTTCTTCTTATATAATAAGGAGTAAGATAATTTGATTTCCCCTTCTTTTCCTAGTTTTCTAAATCTTGTAAAATTTTCTTTTTCTTTTTTCTTTTTCTTTTCCCCTTTACACTTCATGTGTTTTATTGTTCATGAGGTTCAATATAGCTTTTTCTTAAGTACATTGTATATTTCTTATGCTTTAATTATCTTATACATTCTTATAGGATAAAGAAGTTGTAATTTCTGTTTATTAATTTTATTATCTTTCATCTCTTTAAAAGCTCTTAAAATAATACATTTTCTAATTCTTTTTCAGCCTGCGTAAGATTGATAGTAATATTCATGGTATTTGACTAGCAAAATTGATTTCTTCTTTCTAGATTCATCATCTTATTCACTGAACTTGTGGTACTAAAACTCTAAAATAATGTATTTTGTTACTCCTGTTTTTAATAAGGTGATATGACTCTCTTTGGACTTAGCTTTATCTTCTCGCACAACCTATGAAAGTTAAGTTCATCAACTTGCTTCCACCAATAATTTAAAGTATCAATTCTTTTCTTAGTTTTGAGATATAGTCAGTTGTGACATTCAGACCAAAATGAAGTATTGATTTGTTATTGTCTAGTTAGATGACATGTTAGAATGTTATATGTTAGAAAAAAATTAAATGTAAATGACACTCACAAGTTACATATTCTCGTCTAGTCAATTAGCCATCGGCCTAAACGTTAGTACTAAAACTAGAAATTTTATTTAAATATTGTTATCTTTTTAGTCCTGTTACATAACAAGTACACTTAAAATCAACTTCACTAATGAAATTACAATTGTGTGACTGAATTAATAGTGCACAAGATTTCAAATAATGCATGTAATGTCCATGTATATCAAGAACAACTATGCAATTACACATGTACAGTGGTTAATGGTAAAATTTAAGTGAAAATATGTGTTAATCAACTATAATTAAGTGCTTACTATCTTTTTGAAGACACGTGCATGTATTTAAGAACACCTAACGTGCGTAAATAATTTATCAAGTGAGCCATGACATCAAAATGTACCTTTATTTCCTAAAAAGTAAGGGATCTGCTCTATAACATTATAAGGTTATATTTTCACTCCTCATACCCAATAAAGGTAAATAATAATTTGTGGTAATGTTAAGTCAATAAATACAAAATTCGTATTTTTGTTATACAAGTTTATTATTTAATTACAATTAAGTAAAAATATCATGTGTTGGACTTTTCAAACTTAGCGAACTGAAACATCTTAGTAGCTAAAGGAAGGGAAATCAACCGAGACCCCGTTAGTAGCGGCGAGCGAGAGCGGATTGGGGGTTTGAAGAAAAACAAAGACGAAGGCGAGCTACTTCGTTCCTCAACTTCATGTTCACTTCTTTTTCGCCAGGTTTCATTCGATTTGTTATTGATTGGATGATGGAAAAATCAGCAAGCTACGGCTTCAAAGCTTACCTTATTTAGAAAAGGAGAAAGGGCTTTTTTTATAGATGTTGAGGTTGAGTAAGCGGGGTGGAGCTTGAAGAGCGAAGTGAGCCGCGCTAGCCTAGCAACGTTTTTCAGCAGCAAGCTACGGTCTAATGACTCCCTAACCTAGGTTGGGGCAAAATCCAAAACGTTGGTTAGGTGGCTATTCAATGTGTGGTATTACCACCATTTGATCCTCATTCTATTTACTAATTTTTTTAGTATTAAAATATTTTGCAAAATACCGGATAACCAATGTCTTATATAATTTAGGACAAAATAGTTCAGTTCAACATGAGAAGTTATTACAATGTAGATTTCATAAAATGGTTCATTAAATTAAGAAAAAGGGAAAATGTTGTTTTTTAATTTGCATATTTTGGAAGGAAAAAGAAAGCTTAAAGTAAGAACAATTTAATTATTGACTTTTCAGTATTTCTTTTGTGTGATTTAATTTGAAAGAACATCTACAAAAATATCTTGTAATTTCAATTTTTTTAATTATTTATATTTATTCATAAGTCAACTTTATTGATTTCATCATACAACAAAATTTTCACATTACATATTTTTAGCGTTAATTGAATACTGTAATATCTTTTGGTAAAAATAAGTTTGCCAATATGAGTTCAATTCAAAGAAACAAATGAGATTAATTTAACATATGAAAAGCTCAATTTGAATGATCGGGGACTTTAAGTAAAATAGAAATTAAAAGAGCTTTCAATTGTTTGATTTCAAATATATAAACTAAAAAAAATGTTTTCTTTTATCTTTCGGATACGTTTTTATACTTGAATATTTTAAAAGTCTTTTGAAAGTATCAAATTGATGTTACAAAAATAAAAAAGCAAGATCAGAAAAAATTTGAAAATATCTACAAATTAAATTTTTAATGTGGATAAGCCCGTGCCAAATGATCACACTAAGGGGTCGTTTGGTGCATGGTATAAGCTGGGATATCTCGACACTAATTTTTTGTATCATGTTTGGTAGAAGGTATAAATTTATACCTTGTACCAAACAAGGCATAAAATGCATCCCATCTCAAGAGATGAGATATCCCCTCTTATCCCACTTATACTGGGATTATTTTATACCATCTTTTAGATGATATAAAATAATCCCAATAAATAGGATAAATTAGTCCCGAGATTATTATAATCCCGAGATAATTTTGACTACCTACCAAACGACCTAATAGATATAGATGGCGATACATTCTAGGAAAGCACATGAACAAATAAACAATAACATTATTATTAACAAGAGATTATAGGTGGATTATTATAGAATGAACCAACAAAATTCTTCCCTAATGACAAACGGCCAACTACCCACTCCCCTGTCCGGCCCCACATCTGCTTTACTCGCTAGTTGTTGCCTGTTTGGTCAGAAATACCATAATTCTTCTCTCCTATTTAGCTAATAATAATTCCCCAATTTTCCTATATCAGATCGTTGTTTTTTTCTAACTCAATTATATACCCACCAAGTGTTTGTATAATTGTGTAAGAGAGACTAGTTCTTTGTTTGGATTGTAAAAAAAAAAAAAACAGAGTAATATTATGGCAAGAAAGAAGATCAGAGAGTATGATTCCAAAAGGCTTCTTAAAGAGCATTTGAAACGCCTTGCTGGCATCGATCTTCAGATCTGCTCTGCTCAAGTACTCTTTTTTTTTCTTTACTATTCATATATAACTATGTTGTTGATCTGTTACTCTCCAATTGATAATTGTTTTTTTTTTTTTTTTTTCATTTCTGTGAATGGGTTTTCTTTATTTTTGTGTAATTCTGACTGTTAAAGTTGAATTATTGATAAACGCATTGTAGTTGTGAAGTTTTTAGGGGTCGTGATGTATTGTCCATAGCAAAAGAATGATCCTTTTGTTTGTGTGGCTGAGCTGCAAAATTACACTGTATATTCGAGGTCAAAATTATTCATTCATGTATATATAGTAGATGTTGAATCCAATTGGCTTTTTCGTGTGCTAACTTTTTTATATTTTGAATTTGGTTAGTGAAAATCTGGGCTCCGCTACTGCTTTGCGGAAGCTTTTGTTGACTGGACAGTCGTGCTTTAGAAGAATATTCATATTAGGCACCTCTTAAGTCCTTTAATAAAAATGAGTACCACTTTACAATCTGAAAGAAACTTGATGTGCATTTGTGTTTGGTCCAATGGAAAATACTTTACATGAAAAAGTGATATTTGGTTACGAAAATTGTTTTCCAAGGTGATCGTTTGGAATATTTAAGATCGTTTATCGTCATTTTCCAGATCATTTTTCTTGCCAGAGCTCTCAGGTTCATTTGGTTTTTGGTAGGTGACAGAATCTACAGATTTTACTGAGTTAACAAACAAAGAACCATGGCTTTCATCGACAAAGTTGGTTGTAAAACCAGACATGCTTTTTGGGAAGCGTGGAAAGAGTGGCTTGGTAGCATTGAATTTGGATCTAGCAGGAGTTGCTGAGTTTGTTAAAGCACGACTTGGCGTGGAGGTGAGCAGAGGGTTAAGTGTTTTGAAATGTTTTACTGCTTCTTATGTGTTATAGTCATCTTACATTTGAATTTGTTTCTAGGTTGAAATGGGTGGCTGCAAGGCACCTATAACAACATTTATTGTTGAACCATTTGTTCCCCATGACCAAGAATATTACCTTTCCATAGTCTCTGAAAGGTTGGGGTGCACAATTAGCTTTTCAGAATGTGGAGGCATTGAGATTGAAGAGAACTGGGACAAGGTTAGTTGGTACAGGAAGTTTGCTCTTTTTGCTCCTCTAACAACTATTTGTTTGGTTTATTTTTTCTGGCAAAATTGGTTAACTTATTTATTCTGGTGATATCCAGAAAGTTAAGTAATTTTCCCCCATGTAATAACCAGATTTTACTCATGCCTATCATATACAGGTCAAGACAATATTCCTTCCAACAGAAAAACCAATGACCCTAGAGGCGTGTGCTCCGCTGATTGCTACTCTGCCCTTGGAGGTGATCTAAATTGTTTGTTTTTGTTTTATCCTTTTAGTCATTGACCTTGATTAAGCCAAGATGAGTTAGACTGTAATAGCCGAAAAGGTTTTCTAAGCGCAAAGTCTTGGATAACAACCATTAAAAAGCGTGCCATATTGTGCATTGCTGGTAATTCTTGAGGATAATTATTTTAGGTTGTATCCATGTGTATCTGTCATTTCTATATATTCATTCTATTATGTTAGTCTACTTATTGCTGCACTTTCACTTCTGTACTCATAGATATTTTGATTCAAAGATTAAAACACTTGATCACTTCTCATCAACCTTCATGATACTTGATCTAAGTTTCTGGTTGACAGGTACGGGGAACAATTGGCAATTTCCTAATGGGCGTTTTTAATGTGTTTCAAGGTATGCCATGCTTTATGATGAATACATGTTTATAATATGGATTTGTGTTCTACTTTTCTTTCTTTTTTTAATCTTTTGGTGCTATCTTTTAGATAAATGCCGGTGACTATACATCAAAACTTAATTTATTTTATTGTTAAAAGCCGATGAAGAGGAAAATAAACTTGCTTTTGGTTTATGTTAAACTAGACTGTTCTTAAAAGGGACAAGGTGGGAGTGGCCTCGGTGGAAGACAAGATGCGAGAAGCGAGATTGAGATGGTTTGGGCATGTGAAGAGGAGAGACACGGATGCCCCAGTGCGGAGGTGTGAGAGGTTGGCCATGGATGGTTTCAGACGAGGTAGGGGTAGGCCAAAGAAGTATTGGGGAGAGGTAATTAGACACGACATGGCGCAGTTACAGCTTACCGAGGACATGACCTTAGATAGGAGGGTTTGGAGGACCCATATTAGGGTAGAAGGCTAGTAGATAGTCTCATTACCCTGCCTTATTAATAGTCGCATTATCGTAGTATAATTTCTTGTGCTCTAATTTATGCTATTATGCTATTATCTGTTATTTCCTGTGCTTTGATTATTCTATGTTATCTGTGTTGCTTGCGTTACTTCATTTCCATATCGCTTTGAATCTCTTAGCCGTATCTGACCTCTTGTTATGTTTTTATTGAGTCGAGGGTCTCTCGGAAACAGCCATCCTACCTTGGTAGGAGTAAGGTCTGCGTACACTCTACCCTCCCCAGACCCCACGTTGTGGGATTTCACTGGGTTGTTGTTGTTGTTGTTGTTGTAGACTGTTCTTAAAAGCTATTTTTTTCATTATATTGATTTTTTTTGACATCATTATTTCCAAATATTATTTCATTGATTGTGCAACATTGTCGCTTTGTCTTTGATATTGCCCAGATCTCGATTTTAGTTTCATTGAGATGAACCCTTTTACGCTTGTAAATGCGGAGCCATACCCATTGGATATGAGGGGAGAGTTGGATGACACAGCAGCCTTCAAAAATTTTAAGAAGTATGTGTTTTCACTAGTTCTCCACATGTTGAAGTGCCTATTCTTGTTTTTTTTTCCCTCTTGGGAAGGCATCTGGAAGACAGACTAAACGTGGTGGCTTTTGTAATTTCCAGATTTATTAAACAGTTTGCTATTGTCTCATCCCTCTATGACTTTTCAGATGGGGAAGCATCGAGTTTCCTCTGCCCTTTGGAAGAGTTTTGAGCTCTACTGAAAGCTTCATTCACTCTTTGGATGAGAAAGTAAGTTCAATTATTTGTCTTCGTCCAAGGGTGTTTTGGAGTATCAGATTGACTTGTTTATTCTTGTCAACATGATTTTGTTAGAGAAGAAATATTTCTTGGATTTACTTTCATGAACTTTTCTGGATACTGAACTACTGGAGGAACTTAATGCATTGCTTTAGAGACTCCATTATACAACAACAACAACAACCCAGTGAAATCCCACATCTTGGGGTCTGGGGAGGGTAGAATGTACGCAGACCTTACTCCTACCAAGGTAGGATGGCTGTTTCCGAGAGACCCTCGGCTCAATAGAGACTCCATTATAGTCCAAGAAAACTGTGTCCTTAAACAGTGTTGGATGGTTTATCAGTGATACTTTTCCATTATTCACCTTTTACTCTGTGTTGGGTGCATGATATCATACGGACTTGCAGGCTGGGGGTGGGTCTAAGTTGCTCGGACTCGGGTGCGGGTATCCGATACGGGTACGGATCCCAGTATCGGATTCGGCAAAATCTAAATTTTAAGATTCGGGGGTGCGGATCCAGATATGGATACGGGTGCGGGGATTCGGCTAAGAAAATTCAAATTATAAAAATAGAGCTATAAAGACCCCAACTTCTTCTTTCTCTCTGGTTCTTCCCTTCAAAAGAGAAAAAGAAAGCCATTCAAGGCCTTCCACCAATTCTCCTTACAGATCGCTGCTTACTGTCTACCAGAAGTCAGAACTCAGAACACAACCTCTTGAATTCTTGCTTCTCTCTGTTTGGTCTGAAACATGAAACCCGAATATGAGACAGAAGGACTACAATATTAAAGGTATGCCATTTCCCATGTCTTAAATCTGTTTTATCTTTCATTTTGAGAAATCAAAATCTCAATTTTCCCCCCAAATATGTCCATGGACTCCGGTCAAAGTATCCGAAGTTGGTTGACTGTATCTGAGACGTATCCCAGACCCGCAGCGTGTCGAGATGGGTGCGGCAGCGAAAATGAAAAGTCTGCGCAACTTAGGGGCGGGTAGGTTTAAGAAGTCATCTTTTATGAGATCCTGTTTGAAATTCTAACTCTTGAATGTTTCTGAAGGTAAAAAAGATTTATCCTTGAACCTTGGAGGCAGGCTATCGCTCCTGCCCACCTGTAAATTTGTTAATATGTGGACAATTGACACTACAAGCTATTAAAAACATTAGATCTTAGCATCTTAATGATGGCTTGATCCCCATTATCATACAGTGTTTGAACTACCTGGCTATGATGCTTTTCAATAATTCTTGAGCTTTCTGGTCTTTCTAATGATACTTACTCTTCTGGAATTGGAGCATAATATCTGCAGTCTTTCATTTAATTCTGTTTTGTCTCGACATCTTGCAGACTAGTGCCTCCTTAAAATTTACCGTTTTGAACCCAAAAGGTCGTATCTGGACAATGGTGGCTGGAGGTGGTGCAAGCGTTATATATGCTGATACAGTAAGTATATTCAGAACTTGCGATGCAAAAACTTGATGTGAGGAAGCATTATCTATCTTGTCATTAAGCATGCAATGTCAACACCTATAGCTCACTGTTTATATACTCTGTTTTTGATATCTTAACCAGGTAGGGGATTTAGGCTATGCCTCTGAGCTTGGTAACTATGCTGAGTATAGTGGAGCTCCAAATGAAGAGGAGGTTCTGCAATATGCTCGAGTAGTTCTAGATGTATGAACTTGACTCTTCTCTCAACTGGTGTTACCATGTGGTGTTCGTCCTAATTTAACCTAACAAGTGTTCGCTTTGATGTTTTATAGTGTGCTACTGCTAATCCTGATGGACGTAAGAGAGCTCTCATTGTTGGAGGTGGTATTGCTAACTTCACTGATGTTGCTGCTACTTTCAATGGGATTATTCGGGCTCTCAGGGAGAAGGTTAGCTGTGCATTATTATTTAGATTAGAAGTTGTTTAGTTTTCCTAAAGATTAAAGGCAGTAACACTAGATTTTTCCTTTAAAACTGAACAGGAAGCCAAGCTAAAAGCAGCTAGAATGCATATCTATGTACGAAGAGGTGGTCCAAATTATCAGACCGGTCTGGCAAAAATGCGTGCCCTAGGAGAGGAACTTGGAGTTCCCCTTGAGGTATGAATCACACTTGGCCCTTATTATAGGGTGACTCTGATTACAGTCCCTGAATTTCGAATATAAAATGTAATCCTTTTACCAAATTTTAACTCGCATCACGAAAACTTCTCACAGAATGGAAAAACTAACAATGGAAAACTGAAACTTCTTTTGCTGGAGTATTGACATGAAATCTAGGGCTTGTAATATAAATTGAATGACTAACAAATCAAATCTTCAATGCTCATTGCTCAGTATTTCTACGAATCAAAGGGAAACTGATGTTTGAAAAAAGTTTAATGTGCCAATGGAACTTGAGGGTTAAAGTTGTACTAACCTATGTTGCTTGGATATGGGTGTGGATCTAGAGGTTGGATTCATCATCATATAAATTCAGGGGTAGAGGGGTTGAGCTAATGAATATATTACAATAATGTATATGACAATTAGGTATTTAAGATTGTTGAAAAATAACTTATATTTTAATCAAGAATGTAATTTTGACTCGTTTCCTACTTAATTAAATGGCGACCAATTGTTGTGTAATTACAGCTTTATTTTTTTTAATTTTAATTAAATGTTTCGGTGCTGGGATATGGCTTGCATTTTAGGAGGATCCTCCATGGTGCGACAACATTTTTGGAGGATCTGAGCAATATAGATACTAACCATTTGACACAGAAGAGATGTAACTCTGCATCTCTGCTGTCCATCTGAATATGCTTTTATTTGATTCTAGGCATTCAATTTTTCTTGTTGCATCTTCCCAACTACTCATATTGTTCTGATGTTTGGGGTCGGAAATCTAGACTACAACAGGTTCCAGTTTGAATCTGGGAACATGAACGTCCAAAGATGCTCTTACCTGCATTGTAAATACAATATGTGCCTACTTCCAAAATTTTCAGATCCAAGGAAAGTAAGCGATAATATATATAATTGGTGTTTATGCTGCTATTGCAGGTTTATGGACCAGAGGCTACAATGACGGGCATTTGTAAACGGGCAATTGATTGCATTATGTCTGAAGCATAAATGTGAAATCAGAAGAAACTTTTGTTGCATTCTTGAAATTTTCTGCAATTAAGAAGAAACTTTGTTGGATTTTTCATTTGCCTTCTGATATTGTTTTGTTCAAATTGGGACCTTGGAGAATAATTGAGATCCTTTTGTTCTATCTGGCAATTTTGCATTTCTCTTAGTTCAGTAGAATTTTATAGTGAAAAATCTGGTTATGTAGAGATGTACCACAGTCCATACGTGAAACTGCACAAAAGCCCTGTGCGTGGCCAAGCAAACACATTCCTTAAACAAGCAAGTGCAGACTTTCAAATTCTTAAGCCATTAGGCAATGTATACTCTCAATTGGCAGTTGGTTCCTCATTACTAAGGTAAAAGATGTGCAATTTAAATGGGAAAGAAAATACGGAACAAATAAATTTGTACCTTTTGGAACAATGTAATTCAACAGCAGTAAATACAGTAACTTAATAATTGTATATACACAAATTCAGATTCAGACTATTGGTTTGACTTATATTATGAAAAGGGCCATTGTAAGATGATTTCGTCAATTGACTGCAAACCAATATAAAAGAAGTTATAACAATTTTTGAGGCAATAATCTCCCTCTAAACAAATTTCTTTTAACGACTAAACCGTGGATGTTATTGTGTTATGCGCGGGGAGAAAGAATCCTCAATTTATAAAAGTCTAGAATTATTTCCTCCATGAAAGGGGTTATTCAAATATGAAAGATTTATTTGGAAAAAATAGAAATTAATTATGGTAAAATCTAAATCAGGTAGGAAATTGCGCACAAAACCTAACAATGTAGTGCCACAATCCACACGTGAAACTGCACGAAAGCATGTGCGTATTCAAGCAAGCACATTCCTTAAACTAGCTAGTGCAACCGACTTCAGTTTCGGAATTTTTTTGGTAATTAATGTATATACTACTTATATATTTAGAAATATTCATAGAAGTACTATACATCAATATATATCGCTAAAAAGTTATTTGAAATATATTTGAAACAGAAAGAATAAACTATGTGCTGTTATGGTGCAATTCATTATTTTGGAAAATATTTGAAGTTTATGTATACTGGAAAGGTTTTTTCCTTTTTTAGAAATATAGCATGGCTCCATATATACGAGTCCCATTGCAACCGTAAAATTACTCTCTTAAGTTTTTTCACTGATTCTTTCAATTTCTAATTCCTAGCAATGGCTACAAGACTAGTTCACATCTCATTCACAGTAGTAGTTGTAATAACACTACTATTAAGTTTCCCTTCCACCACCCTCTCGGCCACCAGAAAACTACTCATATCACCATCCCCCGATAATAGTACCACTACTCCCACAACAACATTAACGTCTCCTTCGACTTCCATTAATGTTGAAGTCCCAAAACAGGTCAGCAATAATAGTATCCCAACAGGAGGAACGTGGGTTTACGTTGCTAATTGTAGTGAACATGGGTGTCCTCCACCGCCCTCCAAACACACAACTTCAAAGCATATTGATGCACTAGTTGTTTTATTTTATGTGCTTGGGGCTCTAGTTCTTGTAGGTGTGATGTATTGTGTGCTGTGGTGTGTGTGTGGTGCAATGATGGTTTGAAGTTTGATCAAGTATTATGAAAATAAAATTCATGGTTCGTTTGGCACAGGGAATTTTGTAATGGAACAATATGCAAGCACATAGCTTAAGTTAGCAAGTAGGACTATTTGTATTCAGTTTACTCACACATTATTTATCATTTATTAATTTTGGTACGGGTAGCCCCAATTTGTAGAAGAAAATCAACAGCCCCAATTTGTATTCAGTTTACTCACACATTATTTATCATTTATTAATTTTGGTACGGGTAGCCCCAATTTGTAGAAGAAAATCAACAGCCCCTTGAGCTTGAGGTTTTCCTGCAGTTGGAAGAAGAAGTAGAAAAAGAAATAAATATATAGTGATAATTTGTTTTTTTCTCAACCTGATAAATAGGAGAGAAAATCGAATTTAGTTCTTCGTTTTTTATAAAAACTTTACGAAGAAAAACGTCTCCCTTTGTTTCATGCATTCACTTGGATGGTAATCGAGGAGTATCACTTTGTGATTATGGGTCTTGTAGTTTGGAATATTTGGAGTAATTTCCCACCTCAAATAGTTTGGACAAAGAAAGTCTTTTGATATACTAATAATAATGTCATTGAAATCCTTCTCCCGCAATCATCATCATCATCATCATCATCATCATCATCATCAAGTGCTTCCCTTAGCTTGTTATTTTCAAATTTTCCAAAACAATACAGATTTTTTTGTTTTCTTTTAGAAGTATAATGTCATATCATGCAAGTTAAGTATGTAACTTACGATATAATATCATGTAATATAAACTAAGTAGCTTATGGTAGAACGAAACACTTCACGTTTGAAGAGACATTATTAACTAAACACAAGGTGTTGTATGGTTTCCAGGCTTACTTGGAGTATGTTCTTCTGTTTAATTTTCTGAATTTTTTTTTATTCAATTTCCCAGTAGCCCTGGGGGTTTGTATTAATCCCGAAAGATCAGCACCAATCAGTTACGCAGAGGTGGATTAAATATCCTTGCCCCCGGGATATAAGCTACATAACAGAAAGCAACAGTTATTTGCAAGACTTCTACGGTACAAAGTCACCAAAAATTAAGTTTCTTGTGTTTGAGTCTAAGCGAGGGCATCTGGGATTGATCCATTCTGTATGACCCTCTTGCATTTTGTGGTAAGTCCTCCATGGTAAAGAAATTGTGATCTTGATGGTGAATGCTACATTTACCCAGTGCGTCTGCAACTTGATCCCGATGAAAAAGTGATGAAAACTGAGAATTCTTGAATCTTTATTGGCTTTAATTTATTCCTAGTGTATGTACCGGGTTATACTGTGGTAAAAAGGCTCGATCCAAGAGGTTGTGCTAGTTCCCAATTATGCCAAGTTCTTATATCAGTAAATTTGGTTATTATGCCAAGTTCTTATATCAGTAAATTTGGTTATTATGCCAAGTTCTTTATAACCTGCAAACTTATGCCAAGTTCTTATATCAGTAAATTTGGTTATTAATCAACCGTTCATGAGGTTGTGCTAGTTCCCAATTAGCCAAGAATTTCTGATGCCAAACTAGTATGCATGTTTGAAATTTGACCTTCAAAAGAGAAACGGGGAAAAAAGTAAGTGGAGTATCTTGGGATCGAAATAACAGGTCATAATGCGGGAGCTATCAAAACAAATATTAAATGACAATGAATCAAACAACAATGAAAAAATTATAAAAAGGACTTTGATGATATGATATGGGTTTGGTCAATGACCTACATATGATAAAACTAATTAAAAATATTCTAAACCTATTGAGTGAATAAATCACCCCTCAAGCGAAACTCTCTAAAGGAATACATTGTGATTTTTTTTTTGTGTCATTGTTGTATGAGAGGGATTTTTCAATATTTAGAGGTCCAAAACCTTTTCCTCCAAGAAAAGGACTAGCCAAATATGGAAGACAATTATATTTTCCTTTTCAGGAAAAGTAAAGCAATTATGCTTATACTTTGACTTTCCTACGAGAAAAAAGTAAAACTCAAATATGGTAAGAAAATTAGCCCAAAACCCTAACAAATCTCACATTTTGGCCTGGATTTTCTTGACAAAAGTTGATCTGTCTTCTTCACATAATCTTCATCACTGCTGCTTGCTATGGTTAAAAGTAGGCATCGGTTAAAAATTTGAGTCTTGTGCGTTACAAGTGAGCATAGCTTGAAAGTGAAGCCCATGCGTTAAAAGTAAACACGGGTTGAAATTGGCCTAAGCGTTATAAGTACACAAGAGTTGAAAATTTGAGCTCGTGCGCTGAAAAAAGTAAGCATGAGTTGAAAATTAGAGCCCAAGCATGAAAAATAAGCATGGGTTAAAAATATATTTTTTTGTTTTTAAAGATGTGTAGCAGCAAGATTGTTGAAAATATGATTGACAAAATTCATCTCCACATGTAGTATTTTGGATCTTTTTTTTTTTTTTGGTTGACAAAAAACTTCGTTATCATCAAATTGGTTGCTCTTGATTAGAACCCATCTTGAACCTATCATCAACCTTGTCGAACTTGGCCCTGATACCACTTGTTGGGATCGAAATAATCAGGGCGTCATGCGAAAGCTAATAATTGCAAACCTTGAACGGCGATAAATCAGATGATAAATAAAACTATACTAAAAAGGCACAATATTATGATATGATTTGGTCAATTGACCTGCATATTGAAATATATACTAATATAAAAAAGAAAACATTAAATCTATGAGAGAATAATCTCCCCCTAATGAAACTCTTTGCGGACTACATTGTGGATGTTCTGTGTTCTGTTGTATGAGAGGGATTCTTCAATATATAGAGGTCCAGAACCTTTTTCTTCAAGAAAAAGACTAGCCAACTATGGAAGAGAATTATATTTTCCAATTCAGGAAAAGTAAAACAATTATGCTTATACTTTGGCTTTCTTTCAAGAGAAAAATAAAACTCAAATATGGTAAGAAAATCAGGACAAAACCCTAACAGAATATTTAAGTGCAGGCTTTCATATTAAAGGTCATATTAGACAAGAGGGGATTGCTCAGATGGTAAGCGTCCTCCACTTTCAACCTAAAGGTTGTGAGTTCGAGTCATAGTAAACGTTCTTCACTTTCAACCCAAAGGTTGTGAGTTCGAGTCACCAAGGGAGCAAAGGAGAGAGTTCCTGCAGGGAGGGGTTAAAAAAAAAAAGGTCAATGGAAGTGGGTCCACCTAAATTGTTTCAAAAATAAAAAAAAAATAGTTTCTCAGCCACCGCTTAATCCAGCCTTACGCATAGGAGTATTAAAATTTCCCCCACTAGTGTAAAGCTGCAAGTCAGTTTCTTGATTGAACAGCCTGTAGGCTGTACTGAATGATGTATATTGTTCTTACTCGTTAATAGCGACCTAACACACGGTCGTAAAAATACAAATACAACAAAATATAAATTAATTGCCTTTCTTGCATTTTTCTATCTTTTTTCTTCTTTTTGATTGTTGGTTCTTAGAGGTGTCTTGGCTTAGTCAAAACAATTCAATAATATTAACAGAAAAATATAGTCTATATTAGAGGCAAACGGTAAATACATGTATTAAGGCAACGTAATGTCTATTTCCTAGAAGTACCTCCGTATTTGAGGGCATTCTCGGCATTCCATCCAAATGAGCAAACAAAGATCTTTTTGAAGATGGAGTTTACCTGCTATTCACTTATAGTGTCAAAGTTATTTATACAATGAGGCCACTTGGGACTTGGGATCGCTTAACAAATGTTAGTACTAAGTCCATCCCAATTTAATTATATAGCGGTGTTTGATTAGGCACGGATTAAAAGAAAAGAAGTTTTTTTAAAGTTTGTGGTCTAACAAGAAAATTTTGACACATAAACTGGAACAGAGATAGTTCTAAATATTTACACTATGTATCCGTTATCTATTGGAGTTGGGACATAATTTAATTAGCGAGTAAATATTTTTTTTAAAAAAATTATTGGGTAAAACTTAAGTTCAAACTTTGTTTAAAGATCGAAGAGATTAAAAATGATTAGCCTGGAATAGAGACCATTTCCTAGTCCCCACTTTAAGAATACTTCAAAACTTAAAGAATTATTTTGAAGGCTTGAAGTTGAAGCTGCCATCTCCTAATTAAGAAGCAGTCGCTATATTGAAATTACGCGTTAGCTAGCTATCTTTACCAAGTAAAAATCAAAGACTTTTGCTTCTATTTCTTTCCTATAAATACTGTATCCATCTCTTTAACACTTCATCAGTACATTCTAAGTTCTCCATTTCCTTAACTAGCAATTAAGAAACTATTACTCCACTAATTATCAACTCAGTAAATACTCTTTTCAAATCCCTCTTTGGACGATGAAGAGCGACGGAGCTAAATTGTCAACTTTATTGATCTTATTTTTCACTGTTTCAACATTGGCAAATGCTTCATTTGCATCTCTTAAGTTTGGTTACTACCATTCAAGTTGTCCACATGCAGAAGCCATTGTGAGAAAAGCAGTGAACAAAGCTGTGTCTCGTAACCCTGGCCTTGGCGCTGGCATCATCAGGATGCATTTCCATGACTGTTTTGTTAGGGTAAGTTCTTGTAGTTATTATTTACAGTGTGAATGTGTTATTGTTTAAAAACGTCAAACAATTCTTTTTTGTTAACTACAAATTTCTCAAACTCCTTTTTAAGTATTTTGTCATTAGCTATATATGTGCCTATGTCGATGCTATTTTCGTGTCGCTTTTAAATCCTATAAATTTTATTTTGAAAATATTGAAGAAACTATATCTGATTAGTTCATAGTCAAAATTAAGTATTTTGACCCTCGTGCTCCAAACCCCTCACATAAATTGGAACGGAGGGAGCATATATTTGTATAGCTTTTTTATTTATTCCTTTTGCCAATTTTGAAGAAAAGAAATATGCGCGTTAGACTTAGTAAAAGGTTTGTTCAACTAACAATCTAACTTCAAATTTTATATGATTCAGGGATGTGATGCCTCAATCCTTTTGGATTCAACCCCAGGGAATCCAGCAGAAAAAGACCATCCAGCAAACAATCCAAGCTTACGAGGCTATGAATTGATCGACGAGGCAAAAGCTGAACTAGAATCAATTTGCCCACAAACAGTTTCTTGCTCAGATATAATTGCATTTGCTGCAAGAGATAGTGCATTTAAGCTTGGAGGCATTAGATATTCAGTTCCAGCAGGTCGTCGAGACGGAAGAGTATCCATTAAAGATGAACCAAACGAACACCTTCCACCATTCACCTTAAATGCTAGAGAGCTTGAAGAAAATTTCGCGAAAAAAGGACTATCTTTTGATGAAATGGTCACACTTTCTGGTGCACATTCTATTGGAAGAACTCATTGTTCTTCTTTTGCCGATAGACTTTACTCTTTCAATTCTACTCACCCGCAAGATCCCACAATGGATCCTAGATTAGCAAAACAATTGAGGAAGAGATGTCCGAATCCTTCTAACTCTGGGGTTGATCCAACTGTTCCACTTGATGTTGTTACACCAAACAGGTTGGACAATAAGTACTATGTCAATTTGAAGAATAATAGGGGATTGTTAACCTCGGATCAGACGCTATGGAGTAGTCCTTCAACGGCTAGGATGGTGAGGAGTAACGCGATTCATGGTGCAAATTGGGCTCGTAAGTTTGCAGCTGCGATGGTGAAAATGGGATCCATAGAGGTTACGATTGGCATGCAAGGAGAGATCAGGAAGAACTGCAGGGTCGTGAATTAATTAACCGAGTGATTCTTTTCTTTTATCATTTTTGTTGATTTTTAATTGTATCATCACATTTTTTTTTTCATTTTCAATGTCAAGACAAGTGTAACTGATTCTTTCCAATTGTAATTTAAATTGATGTAAGAGATTTTGCTTATTTTCATGGTAAAGAATGGACAACTTCCATTTATTTGATTAATAAAAGTGCACAAAGTTTCTTTTAGCTGGCCTCATAATTTTTCTTTCAGTTATCCGTAGATTGAAGACGCGAAAAGATGAAGAAAATAGAACCGAAGAAATCATGTTTATTATATTTGTAAGAAGATAAGGTTACAACTGCCTCCAATCAATTGCTAATTATTTAGATAAAAATTTATGAATAAATACAATTTTAAATTTATGAATAAATTTATGACCCAACACGTGACAAGCATAGAGTAGATCACAGTCAACTATTCAATTAGTCAATGTCAATCAAATCAAAGATTAGCCAGTTCATTTTAGAATCAGCACCCGGTCCATCCCCTAACCATAACTAAATAACTTTTCTACCAAAGCTAATGCAGCTGGAATGATCCCTTGTTTCTTCTTTTTCGCATCTCTTCCTGATTAACAAGATGAGCATAAGTAGTCTAAAAGGAATTTTTTGTTTCATGTAACTTTTGGTATGGCGAGACTTTTTAAGAATATAAAATAACTTCGAGATAAAATACAAAATTGGACATGACTATTATCACAATATTTTATTTTACAGCTACAAATATTAAGTTTAAGTTAGTATTCTAGTTCATTATACAATAGTGTACTACTAAATGAGAAGATGATTAGACATACAGCGGGGATAGCTCAGTTGGGAGAGCGTCAGACTGAAGATCTGAAGGTCACGTGTTCGATCCACGTTCACCGCATTTTCATATTTTTTGCCTTTTTAACCCAGTTTGGGCTTGGACCTGAATTCCAGTTCCTCGGGCTTCCAGGGATTTTAACTCTTATACTGTACTTCCCAAAATGTGGAAGTTTTGCATAGTAGCCTGTTTTGACTCGTCATTTATCTTATGGAATTTTTACTTGATGTAACTTCTTCTAAGAGCTAATTATTGATAATAACTATCTTTTAATTTATTAATATTTATTAGCTATAATGATTTTGTAAATTACCATTCATAGCTATATCAAAATACATCAAGTTGGAGTGGTTTAACCTAGGTTCGAACCCAGCCAACGACATTACTTTTCTTATATATTTTTTCTAGCTTTTTCTCCTTATAGTTTGAGTGTATTTAAAAATAGTTCGTCATATGTATCATTAAGGTGGAGTGGATGATGTGGTTATTAAGCGTGACTTTGCCCCTTTCCACCCAGGTTTGAACCTAGCTAACAACATTATTTTTCTTATATATTTTTCCTAACTTCTTCTCTTTGTATTTGAGTGTATTTTTCGACAGTCAAATACATTAGCTACGAATTGTAATTTGGCAATATTTGTAAATTTGCCTTATCTTATACCTGACTTTTATAATTTGTTGTTCATATATCACCTTAAAACATACGGTGTCTGAAGTTATGTTTGACAAAACTAAATTTCAGACAAACTGCTTAAAGTTTACTATGAGCGGGCGAAGTAAAGTTGGCTGAAAGAAATGGATCTCGGTCTTAACTCAACCCCGAAAGCTAGCTCATGAGGGGAGGATTGCTCAAATCTTATAAAGGACACCATGTACCCTTTAACCCACCAATATGGGACTCTTTAACAAACTTCAAACATCATATGTCTAAAATTATCCCAAAGTAGATACACATACAAATATAATTAAATGAAAAAGTAGACACTCATCAAATAAAAGCGTCAAAGTCGGATATATGTTCACTTACCCCTATCCAATTTGAGCATATCTGCATCAGTTTATAAAATAGGCCTTTAATTTTTGGTAGTAAGGACAATTGGAAGTGGACTATGCAGGCACATAAGAAACGTTTTTAACAATTTGGTTTGTCATATTTTCTGCAACCCCGAAAGCTTGGAAGTGTTATCGCCATCAACCTCCCATCTTTCTCTCATTGGTGTTTTTGTAAGTTAATTTCCTAAATGGTCACTCATATTTTAGGAATTGCCTCCTAAAATCACTTTTGTTTCTTTTAGGATTAAAGTATCATCCAACTATCCCTATTTTCCTGAAAATATACTAAACACCACAAAATCCTTCTTCTCTCCTAAGTGGCATGCCATGTCACATTAAAATTTTATTTCTGATGGGTCGTATCTTGTTCGTTTAAAAAAATGGATAGATTTATTTTTTTAAAGTCGCGGAGATATACCTTTTTAAAACGAATCATACCCAACCCATCAGAAAAAAAAATTACTATGTGGCTTTAGAAAAGTATGTCTACTAAAAAAAGTGGGTAGATTTTTTTTTAAAGTCACGTGGCATTTTTTTTAATTAAAAAATAACCTAAATGATTTTTTTTTTTAAAACTCCGTCGGCGAAAAGGGTATTTGCATCATTTTATAATGGCAGGGTATATTTGCACCATTTTGTAACGGTAGGGGTATATATACACCACTTTTGTAATGAGAAGTATATCTGCTCTAAATCGCAAAGTTAAGGGATATGTTTGCACCTTTGCCCTTTTAACAATAAACTTACTTAACTCATAGAAACCCAACCCAACCCAACCCATGACTTATATCCGATTTAGACCAAAATATATCCAAAGAAGCAATGTTATACCTGATTTTATATCGGATGAAACCATGGGAAGACACAAATGTGTAATACCTGATTTTATACCCGTTATTTTGCGGTAGCTGGGGGATTTTGGACAGCGAACAGAAGTTTCCGCAACTTCTCTAAAAATTCTTGCAAACTTCAACAACCAAACTAGCTAGCACAAAATCAACAAATTATAATTAATATTTGTCCAACTTCCGGAAAAAAAATTTGTTAGGACAACTCGTACCATACAAAAATCTTAGAGTTAAACATCTAATATTGAATTAAAATTAAAAAAAATTGTCCACCATAGTTGACTACTCCAAAATATGAAGGCATAATATTTTATAGCCGGGTCTAATAGCAGTTGTAATCGTTCAGCACTATTGTGTTCAGTCATTACAATTTACAAGTGCAAATTAAATAATTTTATCTACTAAAGTTTGAAATCTCACTTACCTTCATTTGATGCTGATTTCAAAGTTTAGCTCCTTTTCTCTATATATTTTTTGGAAAAGCATATCTAATACGTATGTGTTTTACACCAAAATATATTATGCTAAATATAATATAGGATTCATTGGTTCATAGCATTAGGTCCAAGAACTCACACTTTTAGACCATAAATTGGGTAAACGTACTTGTACTCAAATTTATATAGAAAGTTTAGGCTTTTTGTTTATGCTTTATAGTTATTGATAGTTATTAATATTTCAAATAAGTGTTTTGTCTTTTTATTGGGTATAAAATCATCTCTTTGAATATTTTTTTAATCGGGTCTAACTTGGTGCCATGAGTTGGGTTGGATTAAGTGGGTTCCTATGAGTTAAATAAGTTTATTATTAAATTTTAATGTGACATGAAATGACACTTAAGAGAGAAAGGAGGATTTTGTGGTGTTTAGTATATTCCGAGAAAAATATGAATAGTTAGGTGATATTTTAATTCTAAAAGAAACAAAAATAATTTTAGGCACTTCCTAAAACATAAGTGACCATTTAGGGAATTCACTCTGTTTTTGTCAACTAATGATCAAATGGCAAACAAAATGGAATGGTTGAAAAAAATAAATAAAAAAAGCAATTTGGTCACTGACTAAGAAAGTTAAAAATCTTTAGATGATCCATGCAATTCTAATTGCAGTGGAGGTGGGATCCAATGTTGCGTGCATTATGCATTTCCTCTCTTTGTTCATCACTCTTTTACTATTAAATATTAAGTATCTGATAAGAATCGGATTATTGGAATAAAAATAAGAAAATAATGCGGAAAAAAAATATGAAGATTAAAGACTGAATTTAAAGATATACGAAATTCGAGAATAAAATTCCTAACTTTCAAGATTAAGTGATAAGAATCCTAATTGATCTTAGTATTCAAAATTAGCGGATTAAGACTAATTATGATACTAATTGAGTCAATTCAAAAACTTATATCAAAAGGTGATCTAAACCCATATTTCGAAGAAATTAGAGACAATAATTAGTATAAGACTAATTACCTTCTTTAATTAAAAATAAGAACCAAATATATCAAGTACGAATCAATCTTACCTCTTAAAAGAATAGTTTTTATAAGGTTGCAAGATAAATTCAAAGTATCAACACGCAAAGGTGTAAAGAAGAGAAACTCTCAAATAATAATAATGTTGTCTAATGAAAACAACAAAATCCACCCAATATATGGGGAAAACTTATCCCAAATAATCCGGATTGGAATATACTTTTATGAAAATAATTAAATACTAAAATCTAACTAAGATTAAACTAGAAAAACATGTAAAATAATTGGCAAAATTCTCTCCTAATAAAATAGGGAAAAGTAGACCAAATCTGCCAAAACACACGGCTGAACTTCAGCACTTTTTGATAGGAATTTCCAGCCCTCTTTTGGGCGTGCCATCAGCCCATTTTGGCTGAAACTCCAGCCCTTTGTTGGGCTTGATTCACAGGGGTAATGCAGCACTTCTTAAGATTTTTTTTGTGCGGATTATCCTTCAAAGGCACTGGCCTTTTATTTTTGTCCCTCAAATTGCCCCTTCTTAGGCTCATCTTGGGCCCTCCATCTTGCTCTTCTTGGGCTCCATGTGGGGCCCACCTCTTAGGCACCATGTGACCAATCTTTTTCCATTGAGACTTGGACTTGATCCATAAGCATTTTTTTTTTACATGAATTCCCTTTAAAGGCGGTGATCTTTAATTTCCCCACCCTCAAATTGCTGGTCTTTAATTTTTACTTTTCGCTTAAAAAGTAACTGAAAATATCTTGAGTTTCTGGATTCGAACTCTCTCTCAATAAAATAATAATAATAATAATAAAAAAAAATCTCGCAAGGCCTGGCTTAGTAAAAAGTCTGCCTCAAGGCAATTTTTTTTAACTCTGCTGGAATTCTACTTTTCCCTGAATAGGTCTAATTTTATAACAAAAGTCTACCTTGTGATATTTTTTTTACTGAGCAGGGGCTCGAATCCAGAACCTCAGGATATTTTAGGCAAAAAAGACCGGCAATTTGAGGGGCAAAACTTAAAGACCACCCCGAACAAGGGAATCGGGCAAATTGCCCATTCAGAAATATATTAGCACTTAGCCCACTCTTCGCCATGATTCTTGGATCGTTTTTGGGCTCTTCTTCCAAGATAAACATCTTCTTGATTTTTTCTTGAAGTCGGCTTCAACTTTTAATGGAGGTATGCCACCGTGAATGCTATCACTATCTCTTTACTTTATGTTTCTTGTTTTTTCTTTCTTCGATTTTCATCAATATAATTGGTACATGACTTTAATTAGTTTTAATTGTAAGGGGGTCATTTAAATGCCCCTGCAATACAATAACACCCCAAATGTACTTCAAACTAAGTTATTACTGAAACACGATTAAATCTTATCTTGTCTAAATCTTCCAGTAGGTGGCAGCTCTATTTGTGAATAGAATTAAAATAATAAATGAAAAAAAAAAACAATTGGAATCGAAGAGAAGGATTTTGTTTTAGGGAGATGGGTAAAGAGAGAAAAGAGTCTATTGAGAATGGAATATTGTATCAATCGGATATAAAGCAGCAACTTGAAAGATAGAACGTTCTGTTTTTAATTATTTCTTTTGCCAAAAGAGTGTTAAAAATGGAAGTAGGTATTATATATTATGAGTATATTTGGAGATGCTTCCAATTAAACTGATCTATATAAAATTATAAAAATGCATGTGATTGTTTTAAGTATAATATGTTGGGCTAAAATGACTCAAAAATACTTTTAACATGGTGTGATGTTGTCCGCTTTGGGCCAAGTTTGCACGGTTTTTCCAAAAGGACTCACATCATTAAGAGTATCCAACACCTTATGAGTAATTTCTTTTTTCTTTTCAGCTACCAATGTGGTACTTTATTCCACACCCAACAATCTCCTCCTCAAACTACGTTCCACATGGCTAATTACCATAATTCAGGGGTCAAAAATTCAACATGTCCGTGTCCACTCACATCGTCAGAGTATTTACGGTCACCGAAGCTTAAAGGATATGTATGCGTCTTCAAAGCTATGGGTAAAGGTTGTAAACCGGCCCATAGACGAGCAAAGCCACTAAGTTGGGCCCCACGCCACACTCCGCCATCTTCATACTCGTCCCACCAAACCATTGACTCTGATACCAGTTGTTGGGCTAAAATGGCCAAAGATATTCTTAACATATTGTCCGCTTTGAGCCAACCCCGCGTGATTTTCCCAAAAGGCCTTACATCATTAAGAGTATCCAACACCTTATATGTATTCCCTCCGTCCCATAATAAGTGTCACCTTAGCCAAATTTTTTTGTCTCACAATAAGTGCCACCTTAGGAAATCAAGACATAAATTGACTAGTTTTTTCACCCTTAGACGAATAAAGTAACATCTAAATGATGATTGGAAAAGCCACGTAGTAACTTGGTATTGTTGGATTTTCAATTTCAAAAGATTTACTTCTTGTGCATGCTCTAATCAAAAGGTGAAAGTAATTTATTTTTATTATATAGGGGTAATTTGGTAAACTTCACATTGCATTATTGGTTTTTTAATATGCGTGTTTTTTATTAAGGTGACACTTATAATGGGACGAAGGGAGTAACTTTTTTTCTTTTCAGCTATCAATGTAGTACTTTGTTCGCGCACCTAAAGTAATAATATTGGAGGGACAGATTCATGCTGTCCTTTTTATCAGTTTAGAGAGAATTTCTGTCAACCAAATATCCTAGTTCGATTAACATCTATTTGGCCTCTAATTACGTCAGACCCCCTTTGTATATTTGATTATTAAAGCATGCAGTTGTTTAATTTTGTTTATTGATTTCTAATCTTGATTCAACAATAACAAACACACACAGGTAACACAAATATAAACTTAAAACAAAAAGAATTACAAAAAAATTCTTATTTCATTTGATTCGTCATCAAATAGAATCTTGATCACACCGTATTTTAAGAAGAATTTTGCGTTTCCGAAATTTTTCTTTTTCATTTTATTCACACACATACAATCAGTTGAGCGTAATATTGCCACACTTGAGGCAGCATTAGTTCCTTGTCTTCATAAATTATACTTTATTGAACTCTATCAACTTGTAGAATATTTGGTTTCGAGAGAATCGAACGGAAGGAACATATGCGTTTAGGCAAATTCAGATATTCAGGATCACTAAAAAAATCTATTTCAGCATCAATAATGGGGCAGAGATAATATTTTTTTTTGCTTTTATACCGAACACAAGAAAATAATAAGAAATCCATTCAATTTCCTGAAAAATAAAAATATTTTCTAAAGAAACATTTTCCTTCTTACCAAACACACCCAAGATCTCGTTTGATTTGTACATGTTCCATGCATGACTGATATGTCCCTCTAAGATATTTTTGTTAAGGTCCGGAAGAAACTATCTAAGATATGCTTGATTATCTACTCAGTATAATTATTGGCTCATGACTGCATTTCATGCGTTACGTACATATAATGTCACTTTTTCTCTTATTATATATACTCCTTTCTTTCCTTTTTATTTGAACCTGTTTGTGTTATTGTTATTTTATATATTAGTTTAACATATAAAGGAACACATATCATTCTTAAAAAATAAATTATTTTTAGATGCACTAGGGCAATGACTCCAAATCAGGGAAGCATTAAGTTACTCAAATTCGGGTAGCTAGCAAATCAATTTTCATGTTACACCCGTATTTGCTATCCCAAAAAAGAAGCGAACGTAATAGTTTTTTAATATAATGTAATTAATTAAGTAAATATAACATGATCTATCTAATAACTTAAGCTTTTAGATAAAATAATATTGTATACTCACAGTACTCACTTGTTATCTTTAGGAAAAATGGCTATGGTCCCAATTAATCACTTGTTAAATCGTTCACTACGGCAATCAGATTATATTTAATTTGTCCTCTTTTTCTTTCAATTTCTTATTTGAGTATTATCGCTAAAATTAATTACAAGACAATGATTGATTAGTAATTTATTAATCATCATAATTTTTGTTTTTGCTCACAGATAATTAACTTAATCTGTTCAATCATCATGCAGTGACGTAAAAGTTGGTAGGCATGCATTCAACCGACAGCCCTTCAGAGAAAAGTTATGTATTCTCCTTCATTTTTATTAAATGAAGTGCCGTGATAATGTTATTCTAAAATCATATATATCACAATAAGATTATAATGTACCATTACTTAATTAACTTCCTCCATATTGGATTCAACCTAAAGGTTTACTTTGTTCACCCAAAAGAGTAGTTTTTTTCCTATCTGATTTTGTTTCTTACTGACTATGCATTGGTTTTGTAAAATTTGAGAGCCATGATAATTGGAGAAGGCATGTACATTGCCAGGACCATATGATCTGTTCAGGCTTCTTTACTTATTATAAGAGATTGGACTTGGAACACTTGTAGCTAGCTCACTTCCGAACTAGTACTATATTCAAAATAGAAAAGGAGAGAAGAAATATAACTTTTTAGTGCATAGATCTCCTATGTTTTTTTTTGAGGAAAGCTATCTTTTTCGTTTTCCCTTTTGGGTTGTGTATATGATATATCAGTGGCGAAGGAAATTCGATTGTTTGAGACTTGAGAGTTGAGCTATATTGTTTACTTTCCTGAATGCAATAAGATAGAATCTTTTACTGTTATATTATTTATTTCCATCCCACCAACACTTTGGTAAGAATCAACCGCTTTATCATCATGCAGAAAATTATAGTTGATAGCAAAAACATAACTTTATTTATTAACTAAGTCCATCAAGCAAGTACCATGTTGACCATGATTTCGACCCGACCTTGCCATAGGCAGAATGTTAGATTGCCCAACGTACAACTTTAATACTCTGAAGCATCTACTAGCTAGTTGTTGATGGAAAAATTAAAAAAGAGGTAATCACATATCATTTTACTATAATTATGTATAATAGTGAGGTAAAATGTAAGTTAACTAGCTATAGTTAAGTGATTATAATATATCTAAATGCAAAAACACATAAGGTGTATTCATTATTAACATAATATAAATACTGAATGTTGATAAGTTTTTTACCGCGGTGAATATATAACCTCACCTAAAGTAGTACAAATTAAAGCTAAGTTAAATTGTGTCGCCCTTCTAGGTAGAGTTGTCAAAATGAGCTTGATCCATGGGACTAGCTCAACCCAGCCCTTTATTTAAGCAGGGTTGAACTAAGATTCATTTTTTTTTTTGTTGTGCGGATTGCCTGCAAACTTTGCCTTACACCTAAAGGCAAACTATGCCTTAAGGAGAGTTTGCAAGCAAACTATGTCTGATGGCTTGCAAAACTATGGCTATGCTTGATGACTTGCAAAACTATGCCTGAGGCCTAAAGTTGGCTTGCAAAACTCTACCTGCAGGTAGAGTTTGCAGGCAAACTGTGCCCGATGGCTTGCAAAACTATGCTTGAGGCCTAACTTTGGCTTGCAAAACTATGCCTGAGGCCTATCTTTGGCTTGCAAAACTATGCTTGAGGCCTAGCTTTGGCTTGCAAAACTCTGCCCGAGGCCTAACTTTGCTTCAAAACTATGCCTTGCGATTTTTTTTTTTGACTAAGTCGTGGTTCAGACGCCAAAACTCATGGTATTAGGCAAAGAGCAAAATTAAAGACCACCCCCAAAATAAGGGCATTCCTGCGAATTGCCCACTAAGATTTCTTTGGTTCATTTATAAGTGAGGCTCAATAGCGCAGTTTCTCTTGGCCCGTTAGGCTCAAAGGTTGGGTTGAGGGCAGCCCTTAAAGGTAGAAAAGAATAATATATATTTTTTAAATATAAGTAATTAAACAAAAAGATAAAAAGTAATGAAAAAAAGAATGTACTTACTACAAAGTAGTAAATGAGAAACTGGAGTTACAAGTTTTAATCTTAGAAATTAAATTATGTTTAGTTTCTTTCAGACGTGACTTGAATTAGTGAACAAAAATAGTAATTTATATTTTCTCTTGAATTTATTTTGTTTATGTAATATGAGTTCGTGTAATATGGGTGATAGATGATTCTATTTCAGATTACAAAAAGTTTCATGTTCAAATTGTACCAAAAATCACTTAAAATGCTATTTCAAAAGGAAAAAAAAATTTAAAGGTTAGCCCGTCCTAGCCTGCAGCTCGCTAAGAACTGGGTTGGGCTGCCATTTTAGAAACCCTTCGATAAAAGAATCAACCCGTTCTAGCCCATTTAATGCTTAACCCTTTAAGATTGAATTGAATTGGGCCGGATCAACCAATTTTGACACCTCTACTTCCAGAGTTACTTCCAGGAATATATGGACGGACTGTCACGACCCAACCCCGTGGGCCGTGACCAGGGCCCGAATTGGGCACCCGAACACAATCACAAATCCGAGTGGCAAACATATGACTTATACCGACACAAATATCAAACGCTGCCTCAGATTATATCAAACACATCCAGGTATATAACAGAAGCCGACAAGGCGGTGTTTCAAATTTATAAGATTTTCAGAAAAAAATTTCGGCAAAGTTTCCTTTGTTTTTCGGACTATCCAAAATAACCCTGTACACAGCAAATACCACAAAGGCCACACAGGGCCAACAGAACAACATATACATGTGCGAGCCGACAAGGCTGCCATTACGAATGGGTACGCCCCAAACATAAGTCATAGACATAAAACGCATCAATAACTACAAACCGACCCACACCGATGTCCACAGACCTCTAAGAGTAATGACCGTATTATGTGGCGGGACAGGGCCCCGCCATACCCAAATAAACACATACGAATACAACATAAGGGAGTTATACCACAAGCTAGCTCCGGAACAAAGGAGCAGTCCAAAATAGCTGAAATAGTGTCCTAAGCTGGCGGATCTCCGAAACGAGCGTCTGTACCTGCGGGCATGAACGCAGCCCCCCGAAGAAAGGGGGTCAGTACGGAATATGTACTGAGCATGTAAAGCATGAAATGTAGTAATAGACTCATAAGGAGACAAAGTATGTAGGACCCAATGCAACAATCAGAAATTCATAAAACTTGCCTTTGGACATATTTCATCTGTATCATTCTCATATCAATATCGTTATAGAGTTTTGTAATCAAAGTTGCAAAATCATTCTGTATATAACATATATAACGTGTCCCGTCCCTTTAATGAGGGACTCGGTAATTAAAATCATAGCATCATAAACATAAACATAAACGTGTCCCGGCCCTTTAATAAGGGACTCGGTAATAGGGAATGTGCCCCTCCTGGCCACCATCTCCATATCATCATGTCATCATATCATCATATACATATATATATAACGTGTCCCGGCCCTCTAGTGAGGGACTCGGTGATTAATATAGTAAATATGCGCACGAGAACGTGTCCTGGCTCGGGACTCAGTGAAGGATATAGCGGTAAGCACGAGCAGAATAAATAGCAACCACATACATGCAATTCATCTTTTTGAGACTCAGTGGATAAGCAACTAACCAGCTCTAAAGTGTAAAAATAATATTCATATTCAGTTCATCTTAAGTCTCATACAAACTATTACAAGAAACGTTTCAGATTTCATGTACGTATATCGCTTCAACATGGTATAGCTTTTGAAAGTCAAGTATGTCTCTAGTTGTGCAATTCTTTAAGTATAGGAACTTTCATGCATTATTCATTAGTCAATCATATTGTAGGCACATGACAATAACCTTAATGAAATATAGAATCATAAGTCATACATGAAACTAGAGAATAGAATCTACCCCAAGGTTCATATCGTTTCACACTTTCGTCTAGGACATGCCAAAAGAAGAAGGAATATGCTTTACATACCTTTTGCGTTTAGTTGTATTGTAACTTGTACTTGCTGCCCAAAAACACTTATCCTATATCAAGATGTGAAGAACTACAATTAGTCTACAAGGGCATTCAATACGTATTGTGACACTCACAATTCCTTTCTAACAATTAAACGACGTTTCGTTCGCATTCAAACCAACTAGCGTTACAAGTTAACATTGCTAATCGTTATTTCATATATTAATCAAGACTTGTTTAAACATGACTTAGGGAACTTGGGCAGTCCATGCACCATTCAAAACTGTTTCATACACATGGCTAAACAACACACATAGCATTTCCATTCTCACTTAGCAATTTTCCAGTTTTAACTTGCAACAACAACAACACGTTTAATGACATTACTTTCATGATTTTTGGAACTGTTTTAGCATCATTTTCATTCTTACAACAGCCCACAATCATTTCAGTTTTAACTTGAATCATGGCACTTTACATTCACTAAACGTTTGCAACAAGAATCAACATTCAACACACACAAATTTACTTCTAACCTCAAAAACTGTCCACGGTTTTGGACTTCCTTTACCCCTCAACATAATTCATTTCTTTAACACCTCAATTCACATATTCAACATGCATACAATACAACACAATGTCCATAACAACAACAACCCAAATGTGACACAAAACAGTCCCTAATTCTCCCCAAAACAGTCCCTACTACACGGCTACAACACCCTTCCACCATTTCATGATTTTCATCCGTTTATCCAACTACAATGCATTCAATCCATTTCCAATACATGTTCAACAAGATTAAGCATGACTTCATTAGAATCTTCAACACATGGCTCATTTTAAATTCAAGCAAAAACAGTCCAATATCCAACATGCAACATCACAACCAAACTCCTACAATCTTTGTTCATTTGCCTATGTTGATACATATTCAATTCATCAACAATACAAGCAAAATGAAATCAACCATGACTTCACCAATACTCATGGATAACTCTCTACTTCAACTACAACAACAATCCAACAACAACATGCATGAACTATACATTCAAATCGTCATGAAACACAAGAACAATAAGCATTTTTACCTTACAATCTTGTTCTTCACTTTGGACGAATTTTCCACACTATTGAGGTGCTACACTTCTTAGTTTCGTTTCAACAACTACTACATATTCTTGTACACTAAATGAGGAGTTGATTTGAGGAAGAGAACTGTTTTTTTTGGAGTTGAAATTCACTCACTACTCTTGGCTAGCTCTTAGCCGTGAGCTCCTTCTCTCTACACTCTACTTCTTCTAACTTTGAATGCTGAAAATGTGGAGTGAGCAGATTTGTTTGTCTATATGTCCCCCACCATGCCTTGGACATGTGCCTTACTTTATTTTGGGTCAATAACCATTGACCACTCCACACACTCTACACGGCTAGCTTTGTCCCTTTAATGGACTGATTTTTTTTTGTTTGGTCCCCCCAATCCCACTTAATAATATAATAGTGGTTAATTTAATACCCATTTTTCATTTGTGCTTCCATGCCAAACGAAATTGTAGTTAAATTATGACTTGAAACGAAACCGGAAGTTAAAATCTCTACTTCGTATCTTAAAATAGTCTTGTCTTTAACTTGTCACGTTTAGTTTAAAACGTCCCAATGTATGAAAATATAAGATGTAACACGGACTTGGACCACCCATGGTCCAAACTACTTTCAAGTCACATATTTAAAAACTTGAAAGTTGAAATTTTAAGTCAATTCATTTCCCACTTTTATCTATTGTACAGTACTAATGTATATTATCTATTGTACAGTAGTTGTAATTATCATGCGATAACTAGCCGTTGGATGTCAGAGGAAGCTTTTGTTTTTTGCCTTCCCCCTCGCAACTTTTTTTTTTTAAAACTGCCTAATAATGTACTCCTTCATCTCGATTTATGTGGCAATTTTTGCTTATTTAGAGTCAAATTAATTAAACTTTGAAGTTAAATTGGATTAGATTAACTTAATATTTTAAGATTAAAATTTATATATTTGAAAACTATATGAAAAATACTATAATTTGCAACTTTTCTCATATCAATTTGATAAAAAAAAATACATCTTAAAATATTAGTTAAAGATCGCACAGTTTGAATCTCGGGAAACGAAAAGTGCCACATAAATTGAAACAGAGAGAGTAGTTGAGATAGGTGGCGTGATGGGAGTGGTTTGTTTAGCTTAGGTGATTTTGGATATGTTTGGGTCATGAACTTCTTATTCCAATTCCCATGAGGCATGTACGTGTCCAAAAGGGGGACTGAACCGAGACATAATAATGTTACCGTTTCTGCAGCTAGACATCTTGCCCTCCAAAAGTGCAACGTTGGAGACAGAAATTTTAATAAGAGAATTTTGAAAAAATGCGGACAGAAACTTTGATAAACGAATTTTAAAATTGCAAGAACAACACATTTAGAGTTTGAACTTATATTATGATCTAAAACAATTTTGAACCATAAGTTTAATTCTATTAACAGTTATATACATAATTTACTTGTGCAACTGCGAATTTAACATGTGATGACGTGATGGAGAAACTGTCGGTAAGATTGTTCTTTAAGGATTTGGACTTAAAGTTCATTTCGACCTTTCAACTTGCCACTAGACGCGCAGAGTTCCACTTGAAGATTATGCAAGTTATAGATCTTAATATAACATATTTAATGGATCCAAATTGTGGAATTGGAGCTAGATAGCTAGCTTGTATAAAATAATGGGTTTGTTTCTAAAAATATGTTAGCCGGTGGATATATAAATAATTTCAATTTTTTATAGTCCAAGATCCATTAAGAAAATGGGTAGATCGTGTACTGGAGACAATTGTTGTTGCTTCTTTTATACTTTCCTATGTACGCTGTTTTCAAATGTGTACACGGTACACCGACGTCAGATATAATGGATTCTTGATAATACTAACAAACTGGCTCTATGGATTTCCTTTTTGGGGAAGTTGCACATTTTCCTGTTTACCCTTTCCCATACAAAGCAAAAAACAATTACTGCAATAACGATCCACATGGTTGTAGCCTGTGGATGTTTCATGGGCATGTGATTCATTTATGTCACCGACTCCAAAATACCAATTTTGGGAAGAAATTTATAATAAGCACATTTAGCCAAAAGAAAGGACTCCGCTCTACAACAACATATCCAGAGTAATCCTACAGGGAGGGTAAGATGTACTCCAGTGATCCTACAGGGAGGGTAAGATGTACTCCTTTTTAATGGTTCAAATTAAATATATATTTTATTTGGGGTAAAAACTCATAGCGCCGATGTCTAATGCTACATACATTTCTCATACAAACATTCACAGTTAAGCTTTGGTTAAGTAATACTCATATGTTCTCCCTTTAATTTTCTACTGATACAATTAAATTTCTTGATCTGATCACATAAAAACCGCATGTGTACAAGTATTTACCCGATATCCGTTTATATTATTTACTTTTTTCAAAGTTTTTTTACACCATTTCAAAAAGAATTAATTAATAGTCATATGATTAGAATATTTATTTAACTTACCCTTAACATTCCCCTTAAACATTTTACTTAATCAGCTTTCCGGATTGGAGCAGTAAGAGTACATAATTATATTTTGAAAAAAAAAAGTAATAACAAATTACTACTTATTTTTATAGCACGTCAAATACTTTGAAACAAATTTATATTATCAAAATGATTAATATATACGGTCAAAGGGAGTATATAAATTTTTATATATATATTTTAAAAAAATCTGTAAACATGCATGATGCATCCACTTATGGTTGATTCAACTAAAACATTCTTGATTAGCAATTGTGATATAATTTCCAGTTAACCAAAAAAAGATTCAACTAAACAATTCTTACCGTATGAGGCACGGAGTTGAGCATGCATGTTCCAAATACTTTTATGATGGTTTGTAGACTAGTACAGTATTTGTTTAGTTCATAGAACCTATTGACAACGTTTAATTTCCCAACTGGATCGGTTCCCCCCGCAATATTTCAGCTCATTTTGCCTACAAAAATTAGGAGCATATACGTTTCATATTTGACTTCAACTCACCTGATCATGAGTTGTTAACAGTCTAGCTAGCTATATAACAAATTAAAAAGATGAAGATCCAGCTTCTAATCTTTAAAAATTCAATTCAAGTTGGACTTTGATTAGTTTAAGGTAATACTTGGATGATTCCTTGATGGATCCTAAATTTTAATTTTCTTGTTTCAAATGAGTGGGAAAAGGATATAGCTTATCCTTCCATGCTGCATGTGGCATGCTTTATTTAATTCAGTGAGTTTCTTAGAAAAAAGGAAAAACTCGATGTTTGAAAGGTCTAAATTTGAAACAAACAACGTGGTCAATCTAAATTTCATTGGTCTTTTGACCATATAGTCAGTTTGACTTTTTTTTAGTTGCAATTCCTTTATCAATCATCTAAGTAGTTCGCATTGCTTGTGGCAAGTGGCAACGAACCCAAATGGACATACAGATAATCACGGCACTACATTTTGAAAATATCGCAACTACATCGGAGTACTATTATTTAATCAGTTAAAATGAGGTAATAAAATGGGCTGCCTGATAAATGTGAGTAACACTTTCATATGTCTCTGTAGATTGCCTCTATAGTTACATAAATAGAAAGAGAGCGCTTCCTTTTATAAGAAAAACAGAGATAATGAATCAGAAACAATTAAGAAGTTGACAGTTATTCATATTTGTGCATGGTAAGAGATAGTTAGTACTCCGTGAAATTAATCGAGATGCGTATAAGCTGAACCAATTCCACATTTTTTTTTTTTACAATTAGCTAGTTAATTTTCCAGGCACTATCAAGTATCGTTACTCGTGTCAGTTAAAAATAGGCTAATACGCGAAAGAAAATGACAGTTTTGAGCATTGTCAAGCACGTTTGTGAAGGTTGGTGAGTGGCTTCACCAAACCTTTCCAATTCATTATAATTAACTGAATTTTCATGTGGTACAGGTTTCGTTTTCTGTGTGACCAAATAATTAGTAGTAGTTGAAAACTAAAGAAAGTAACTTATGCTTGGTGACAAAAATAAATGATCTTAAATTTCTAATTATCGATTTCTTAGTTATGGAATTATACAGAAAACCTACGAATTTAAGAACATTTTTAGTTTTGGTTGACTTATTAATAGACTGTTAATGACCTTTTTTCCAAGCTCTAAACTTCTATTCCAAAAATATAAACTGTGAAGATCTTGGATGAGAACTATTTTTCCGCGACTTATATACAAAATAAAAACCTATAAAACGGTACTTCAAACACTTTACCAAACTAAATATGCTAGGATTTATTAACTTACATACACTGTAATAAAAATTTATAGCATTTGAATGCACCAATATAATACACCAATTGTTAGTTACAAGTGAAATTTCCTGGTTCTTAATCTCTCAATATAATGATTGGCATTCTTTCCCTCATTGCTTATTAGTCAGTGTACTATCATCAAGTTTCAAGTAAGACAAATAATTTTGTAGATTTTTTTTTTCATACCATTTACAATTTGATTTTTTATTTATTAGCACAACAGTACAACAGCAATCAAGCTTCAGATTAAGAATTAAAAAAATAAAAAGGAAAAGTCATACAAATACAACTTTTTCAAATGGTAATTAAAAATATTACAACTACTTTCAAAAAATTACATTAATACAACTTATTCAAAATTTGAACTTCTTAATGACAAAAATACAATTTTTTAGATTCCTAATATCTCAGTAATACTTAATTTTTAGGAGTTACCACCATTAATACATATTCACTTTGTACTTTCTCTTTCTTTCAAAATCATCCCCCATCTCCATAAAAAAAAAAAAAATCTATGAAAAGGGCATGAGAGATAATGTAATTTCCATATTCCATCTATCATTTTAAAAAGATTTTTTTTCTTTCGTTTCCTCCTCTTTATTCTTCTTTTTTTATTTTCACTGGATGATTGATGCAATTATTTTTTTGTGCTTAAAAGAAATTATTTGAATATATTACTATTAATATTAAGAAAAATACACGAAAATATATGGTATATTGTATAACAAAAGTACATGAAAATATACCTAAAAAGTATATGGTATATTCAAATTGGCAAATTTAACTGAAAATATGATAACAAAATATTTGTGGATATAATAGTAGAAATTAATATATCTAAGTATGTACATTATATACCTAATATATGAATATACTACTCTGCATGTCAATCACTTGTACTCTATAATAACATATATGGTAACAATATATGATATATAGATAGAATATATATATAACAGATATTACAACAATATACTTGTTCATAAATTAGCTTTATTTTTTTGGGTTAAAATTCATGAATTAGCTTGCTAGTAGATTGTGCTGGAGCTTTTTTAGATAAGAATTTATTGTGTTTTTATATGCATTTAATTATGTTAACTAATATAGGGAGTCTCCTTATTTTTAGATTTTTATTTACAGCAATAATCTCCTTGTTTTTAGCTTTAAGTTGCACAATTTATAATATCTATATTAGTTGTAAATTATATAATTAACTCTTATATATCTTGTATTGATGAAAGTTGTCCAAATGAAAACACATATCCATCCAGGCCACTGAAAGCCCGAAACCAACAACCCCAGCCCGGCCCATGGCCCGCATAAGGGGGGTTGGTAAACAAAAAGAGAGTAGTAGCGGTCCATATCTTCACCACTAATTAATTTTTTTCCCTCTAATAAAACTGGATAATAATAGTATTATGGGAATAATTATGTGGGTATGTTACCGTCGTCACCCACCCCCAACATTTCCTAACCGTTAGATTAAACACCCCACACACATCATCAACCGTTCAAATCCATTACCAAACCGAAACCCAACCACCTTAATTAGTAGTCAAAAAAGCACACAAGAACGTCAATGGATGTTAAGACCACGTCCATTGTTGGGTCTATAAATAAGGCTCCAAAGTGTAAGGTTAAAACTCGCAAGCAGTCAGCGAACTAAAAATACAAGGAGGTTTTTCTCTAAAAGGGTAATAAAAGTTTGCTCCTTTTGGATATTTGTGAACCTCTTTTTCTCTCAAGTTCGCTGTTTGGGTTACTAACTTCTCCTTTTTCTTGAGGTAATTTTCAATTATGCTAGTTGAATATTGGTCTTTCTGTTGTTTTCTTGATGGGATTTTATGATAGATCTGACTGTTATTAATTTTGGGTTTTGGGAGTTAAATGATCATATGTGGTTTTGAAGTGATGAAAGTTTGTGTTTTTATCTGGTCTGTTTAGGCGTGGTAATGTTTTAACTTGGGTGTTGGAAACAGGGAAGTGAAGGAAGGGTTTGTTAAATCTGGAAATGAACTAAATTTCCTGTTTAAAATGCTTTTCTTTAAAAAACTAAATCCTTTTTCTAAAGTTTTGATCGTCTGAACTATGAACTCATGTTTGGTATTGTAAATCTTTTTTCTCTGTTTTTACTATCTTCTTTTATCTACGTAGTGTGATTCAATTGTCTTTTCTTTGTGGTTCTGAAAATTAATTAGAAATTAGAAGTAGCTGATTGATCTGGTAAGGCCTTGGCTGGCAAGAGTACAAGCTAGATCTGTGCTAATATGCTTCTGCCAACTTTGGAGGAAGATTCTAGCTCAACTCTATTGCCTTTTAAAAGTTGTAGATCCTTATCTTAATTGGTGGTCCAACTTGATATTTTATAGATAAAAGGAGATATTGTTGTGCTTTTGCTTTAATTTTGTCAGGTTAAGATAAATTACTTTAGGTGATATAATATATTAGGTGAGACTATTTTGCATAGAATCTCTTTTGGTGGTGCATTATCTGTTAGTGATTCTTGTTCTTAGGAATAAAGACTTTTAGCTAGCTGGAGAATATTGCAGTGATTCTTTCCTTGTAGCATCCGTTTCTCAGCATTTCACTGTTTGTTAGGTGATGATGTTGCACTTATACTCAAAGTGGTTCTTTTTAGCAATTGTAGCTTCTATTATATACTTGAACTTGTGTAATTGATTTTATCTTGTTGCAGAATGGAAACTTTCCTATTCACCTCCGAGTCTGTGAACGAGGGTCACCCAGACAAGCTCTGTGATCAGATCTCTGATGCAATTCTCGATGCTTGCCTTGAGCAAGATCCCGAGAGCAAGGTTGCATGTGAAACTTGCACCAAGACTAACTTGGTCATGGTCTTTGGTGAGATCACAACCAAGGCTGTTGTAGACTACGAGAAGATTGTGCGTGACACATGCCGCAATATTGGATTCGTTTCTGATGATGTTGGTCTTGATGCCGACAACTGCAAGGTCCTTGTTTACATTGAGCAGCAAAGTCCTGATATTGCTCAAGGTGTCCATGGCCATCTAACTAAACGCCCCGAGGAGATTGGTGCTGGTGACCAGGGTCACATGTTTGGCTATGCCACCGATGAGACCCCTGAATTGATGCCTCTTAGCCATGTGCTTGCGACTAAAATTGGTGCCCGCCTTACTGAAGTCCGCAAGAATGGTACCTGCCCCTGGTTGAGGCCCGATGGCAAGACTCAAGTTACTGTTGAGTACTACAATGACAATGGTGCCATGGTTCCAGTTAGGGTCCACACTGTTCTCATCTCCACTCAACACGATGAGACCGTTACAAATGACGAGATTGCCGGCGACCTTAAGGAGCATGTCATCAAGCCAGTCATCCCAGAGAAGTACCTTGACGAGAAGACAATCTTCCACCTTAACCCATCAGGCCGGTTTGTTATTGGTGGACCTCATGGTGATGCTGGTCTCACTGGTCGTAAAATCATCATTGACACCTATGGTGGTTGGGGTGCCCATGGTGGTGGTGCTTTCTCAGGAAAAGACCCAACCAAGGTCGACAGAAGTGGGGCCTACATCGTAAGGCAGGCTGCCAAGAGTATTGTAGCTAGTGGACTCGCTCGCAGATGCATCGTGCAGGTTTCTTATGCCATCGGTGTGCCTGAGCCATTGTCCGTATTTGTTGACACCTATGGCACGGGAAAGATCCCCGACAGGGAAATACTGAAGATAGTTAAGGAGAACTTCGATTTCAGACCTGGAATGATGTCTATTAACTTGGATTTAAAGAGGGGTGGCAATAGATTCTTGAAAACTGCTGCCTATGGTCACTTCGGACGTGATGACGCTGATTTCACATGGGAAGTTGTCAAGCCCCTCAAGTGGGAAAAGCCCCAAGACTAAGTGTGTCTGAAAGTGCTTGCCTATGTTTTTGTTCTTTGGTGTTTGCTTACGGCTCTAGAATCCCCTGTGTTTGCTTGTCTTTGTACTTTTTTAACCCTTTTTTTGGTTGTCCTGTTTCTATCGTGTTGGATATCTTGGGCCTTGGAAGATTATAAAAGAACTATTATACTACATAAAAATTAGTGCGTTTATGGAAATCTCTGGTGTTCTTCAGAAAATATATTGAAAAAAGAGGCCAAATGATGAGTGCCCATAACAGTAGTTGTGCACTGGGGAAGCCAGCTGTGATAATGTTTACTTTATGATCATTCGTTTGTTGACAATGAAACTGCTGTTAGAGTTCCCTTAACCGTGTTGACCATGTGTTTAAGGTGTAGATTTATTTAAACTTCAATTATGAATGAAAATAACTTTAAAAAGTTGACGTTTGAAGATTTTTTTTAGTTAAATAGTTCTTGAAGAAGGTTGGATTAGTACTTCTGTTGGTTGATGTAAACGTAAAATGTGGTCCTTTTTCAGGATGAATAATAGCTACTGTTGTATCCATCTGTTTCCCTTGCATATTATTTTAGGATCATTAATCAAAATATGTCAGTTTTCTGTGTATATAGGTACTTTACTATCGGTAGGTAAAGTCGACTGTTATCGACCAACAAAATCTTCTCAAATATAAACACCTTTCGTAATTCCCAGAGAGAAGCATATGACTAATATTCTTAGGGATTTTGCGTATGTTCGTTGTATTTTAAACCAATCGCTTTCGCAAAATTGGGCTTTGACAAAAACCAATTCGTAATTCAAAGAGAGAAGCATATGACCAATATTCTTAGGGATTTTGCGTATGTTCGTTGTATTTCAAACCAATTGCTTTCGCAAAATTGGGCTTTGACAAAAACCAACTCGCTGCAACTAATTTCGAGAGACTTTTGGTCAGAAAGATTAGATGAGGCTCAGTCAATCAAACATTTTCCAAGATTTTAAATTAGAATTTGCTACTACCTCACTATATTTGGTCCAAGTTGAATATGTAATTCCAGAGCAACAAGCAAAGGTATAACCTTTTTTTTTTGGCTTTTGTTTCTTTTGAACGTTATTTAATCACAACATTGACTTCGATAATCAGGTCATTCATGACGTTAGTACTAGTTTTCAAACTTCATCTCCACTTGAAAAGTGCAGACTGAAATACAACCGAAAAGCAAAATAAAAAGAGAAAGAAAGAAAATGTAGAAACTAAAGCTAAACGAAATTGTATGTGACCATCAAGGTTGTAAACTTATACTTTTATGTTAAAGGACCTTCCATCCTTAATTATAGATTTTAGGATTGAGCCGGACAAATGAAGTTCTAAAAGTCCCCGTAGTAGGTTTTCTATTGTGCGAATTAGTCAGAGCGGTGAAATTCGAACACCCATTGGTTAAAGAAAAGACTATGGAAGAATTTTTCTTATGGAAGAATGCTTGTGGCAAAGTGATAGGATTAAAAAAGAGGACGTTAGGATTGAACATTGAACCCTTGACTATTGAAACTAGTACGTAATACTACTTGAGATGGAATTGGAGTTGCTGCGGCATTGATAATATTAAAACCGGAAAGTTTTAGTAAAAGCAAATTGCATCCTAGTCAATTCAAAGTAAAATTCACCATGACCTGAACAGACTCACACCAACAAGTCTTTTGGAAGCAGTAAACAGCTGTGTCAGATAATAGTGGGGAGCGGGGCTTATGATTTTTTATGTTTCCTTGAAATGATACAATACACTATCTTTTTTTTCTTTTTACCATTAGTATCTTTCTTTACTTTTCCTTTTAATTCTTGAAGCAAAAGGATTTTGCATCTCTCGTTTAACTTAAACAACAAATAGATTCAAACACACGCCTTCTGTGGGAGAAGAACAGAAAAAGAAGAAAAGAATGACACTGTTCGAACTACTATAAGTTTCATAATCAAAATAGGCAATTGAAAGGAAGCTCCCAAAATTAACTTGGCCAGTTCCTAGCAAACATTTGCAAATTAAACGCTACAAATCGAGAAAGTTCAAAGTTGGCAAATACCAAAACACCAAAACATAGTTTTGTATTCGACTATAAATTTTCATGTAGCCTTATATGGCATGCTAAGCTTGTCAGGTGATGAAGAATCATGTCCTTGATTCAGCTCTGTAAATGAAAAACCAAAAGATGGTTAGTCTTGTTAATGAATTGCACTTTTGTATAAAAAGGGCTACATTTCACGATATCACTCTTTAGCATGCTCGAAAATAGACTTCAAATTCATTTACATAGAAAAGGAGAATACTCACCACATATATATATATATATAGAAGTATGTATGGACCACCATAGCAGGAAGATAGCAACACTTCTGACCACACAAGACAGATTGATCTTCTTATGATAAACCTTCTCAAAATCAGAAAATTCGGGAGCATCATATATGGTCTTAGTTGTGGTGATAAAAAAATCCATGTTTATGACTGGACCTTCACTGTTATTCAGAACATTTGCTGCTAGCCTTCTTTTCCTCTTATTTTCCAATTCCATCAGAATTCTTGCTTCTACTCTCACTCTTATATGCCTTGCGGTCAAAAGCCTGATCGAACTGTTCGTGATTGTAATCCTCATCTTAAAGAGACCATGAAAATGAACATTCCAGACCAAAACATACACGCGGATAGAATAGATATTATGGCAAAGTCAGGACAAGATGGTACTTTGGTAGTTTGGTTGATATTAATTCCTACTGAGAATACCAAAAGAGTGAAGATGCCCTTGTACAGATCAATATGATCGCGTTAGCTTGTCTTTCTAACTCAATTTTCTCCGAGTGTATTTCATTGTTCCTCTGTTCGACCTCCAACAGCTTCACAGCAGTTGCGCGCAATGCGCACAGAGGAACTATCAAGTAAAAAAGAGAAGGAAAAAAACAATAAAATAAACAAAAGAAGCAAGCAATTTGCTAAAAAGTAAATTTGGCGTATGAAACCAGGACTGCAATATTTATTTTCTGTCCTTATCTAAAGCCAATACCTACCTTCAGTATCATCATCACTAGTTATATATGCTATTCCAGTCTTAAGGAAACCAATACCTTGAAGACTTCCAATATCGTCAATTTCTGTATCTCCTATTCCAGCAATGAAAATCTGCAATTTGATCAACCTACATACTGAAACACTGGAATCAACATCCCAAGCCCAACCAGCAACCCACAAACAATGACAAGGCCAACGACAACAACAACAAGGTAACTTATGTAATCCCGAAAGTGGGGTCTGGGGAAGGGGGAGGGTAGAGTGTACGCAGACCTTACCTCTACCTTGGTAGGTAGAGAGGCTGTTTCCGATAGACCCTCGGCTCGAGTAAGGCAAACAATGACAAGGCCAGATAGAAAAAAATTATAAGACTAGGACATAGATATAGAACAAATAGAAGTAAAAGATTTGGGTTAATTAAGTAGATTAGTACATCCTACAGCAATGGTTTGACTCGACCAGCCTTGTGTAGCTCTCTGCTCACAAGGAATAAATAACAGGTACATGTTTTTTAAGCAAGTGATCCAACTTTATATACCAGCTCTTACTCGATGAAAGCTTTACAATTTATAATAGTGAAAATAATCCACCCTACTGTAAATGAACACTACTGTCCTGTTAGTGTTGGATAATGGTGAATAACATTCTTGTCTTGGTGTATTCTGATTATTGCTTTACAATCCATCGCTTTCCCCAACCTTTTTTTTCGGTTTAGCTTCTGCTTTTTCCCCCTAAGCTACTAGAAAGATGTTACAAGAGAGAGATCCCCATTGTCTGTCTTCCAATTCTAAAATAGAAAGTTTCATTACAAAGAAATCCTTCCTGATCAGTTTTCTTAATTAACCAGTAGTTTTCTCTAACACAAATAGTCAGAGACTGGTAAAATAGAATATTACTAACAACTTAAATGTGTTTCACAGTTCAAAAATATCTCGACACAGAGGAAAAAATTCCAACAGGGGATTTAACTTATAATAGTCGGGCTCTTCAGCTATATGATTTAAGATTTCTTTTGCTCGTTGATGCTTCAAATGCGTGCCATGATTGTTTTTCTTATCTTCTGTTACATTTAGATATGCATTCAACAAAAACATATAGTTATATGCTTACTTTAGTGGCAAAAATGCTTCGCATGCAATTTTAAGCAAACACTGAAGAGACCAATGAACTCCAAGGAGGAACTGCTAGCTAGAATCAAGAAATAGCATTCATATTAACCCTTCATCATATTGAACCTAAGCACAACTGGAGCAAGCAAATATTTTCTCTGCATACATGGCAAAATCCAAAACTAAAGCAAGTGTAGCAGTTGCAAGCCCCAAATTTATACAAAAGAAAAAGAAAAAAGAAACAAACCCCAAATGTAGGATACGTATTAAAATGGGGTAATGAGTTAACCTAAAGTTAAGAGGAATCCCAGGGTAATTTATTAGCTTTATGGAGAGAGTACTCTTTTTATTTCTGTCATCAGCCAGTGTTTAGCATTTCCCATTTTAGCATCTTATATATATCATGTAGTAATAGGGTTGTTTCCTTTATTATGAATGAAAGCTCAGTCTGCCTCCTATCTTCTCCCACTTTTCTTCTCTGCTTTACGCTGCTTCCTTTTCAGTATTTCCATTTACGTGTAATGTAACATTTCAGTGCAACGTACAGTCATGTACCAGCTCCGACCAGTAATTTAAGTGGGTGATTGAACATAAGAATTGTAAAATTGAAAAAAAAAAAAAAGTAGTATTGTATTTGTTTTTAAGTTGAAAATGGTATTCGAAAATTGAAGTTGTTTTGGACATGCAGATAATTGGGGTTATTTTTGGATTTTTGTGAGTGATTTGAAGTGAAAATTGTGAAAACAACATTTTTGAATTCCAAACAGTTTTATTCCAAAAAATTATAACAATCTTATGTCCAAACAGTTTTTGGACTAATGTTCCGGAAAAAAGTGAAAACTCCCGATTTCTTAGTTTTAAAATTTTGTGCATTGAAAATGTAAAAAAATATATATTTAAACAATGTGGTTATAACTTTAGCTACTTTTTTTTACACAGAGAGGTTTTGAACAAGAATCTCTCAACTAAATCACTGAATACTCTAGGAGCAATTACTGAAGTTAAAAATTTTAGCAGTTCAAACTCCATAAATTATTCATGAAGTTCAAAATTTCCCGTAAGGCGAAAACTTCAGCATTGTATATTGAAGTTCGAAACTTCTAAGATTAAACTCCAGCATATGGTGCAAAGTATTTTGTTTACATAGTTTTCAATCCACATTTTACATTTTTTTTGATTCTGTAAATGTTCTTGAAAAGGCTCATTTGGGCACGAACAAGGTTTACAGGTATAAATTAAGAATTATAATATACAATGACTACTAAGTACTACTTTCTTCGTCTTAATTTATGTGATACTTTTCGCTTTTCAGAGAGTCAATTTGACTAAATTTTGAAGCTAAACTGTATTATATTAACTCAATATTTTAAGTTAAATTTATATATTTAAAAATTACATGAAATATATTATAAATTAAAACCTTTTTCATATCAATTTGGTGAAGAATCTGGAAGCGAAAAATATCAAATAAATTGGGACAAAACAAAGTGTCACGACCCAGCCCCGTGGGCCGCGACTGGCGCCCTAGTTGGGCACCCAAACGTACCTATCCATATCGAATCACATACAAATAGCATATATGGCTATAACTGCTATATGCCGTCTCAAACTGTATCCAACTGTATCTGACACAAACATAAGCATATACATATATCGAAAAGCCGGCAAGGCTATCAAATATGTCCAAAAAGCCGACAAGGCTGTCAAATATGTCAAAAGCCGACAAGGCTGTCAAATGGCACAACGGCCCAAAACACAGATACAAATGCACGCCGACAAGGCTGCCATAACGAATAGAATCATACAAACACATCGGAACAGAAGTAGGCACACACACCCACAAATACGTCTATAGACCTCTAAACAAACCAACCGAATCATATGGCGGGACAGGGCCCCGCCGTACCCCTGAACAAATACATACACAACGAACGAAACTGTATACCAAAACATATGCTCTGAAGTGAGAAGAGCACTCCGAACAGCAAAGGATGATGTCCTAAACTGGTGGATCACCAAACTGCGCATCTGTACCTGCGGGCATGAAACGCAGCCCCCCCGAAGAAAGGGGGGGTCAGTACGAGATATGTACTGAGTATGCAAAGCAGAATATACAGAAAACAAACCTGAGACATAAAAGAAACAGAAGTGCCGAACATAAGTGCAAATCCAATCATATCAAAATGTTTAGTTTCAAACATGTAAATCATGCATAGGGTACAGAAGAATATGGTCGCCCGCCCGTCGATGGCGCCATAACACAGCATAACACCAAAAAGTTTCAAATCTCCGTATCTCCGTATCCCCGTCACATATCACATCACCGCATAACGCCATGCACAGCATAACACCAAATATAAGTGGAACCCGACCCTCTTTTGCGAGTAGCTCGGTGAACCATAAACACAGCATAACTCCGGAGTGTATCAAAACGCGCACGATAACAGAACCGGCCCGGGACTCGGCGAAAGGAATAACAGAATGCACGAATAGAGTCGTGAGTAGTCATATGCATAAAATCATTTTCATAAATTCAAACATAAGCAAAATGGTCATATTTGAAAATCGAAATAATAGTTATACTAATCTTTCAAAAGTTCCCGAATTACATAAAGGGAAGTCGCGGGACCCACGGACGGGAATTTACCCAAGTCGGGCCCGCTTATGGAAAACATACTCATTATACATAATGCAAACTCTTATAAAAATATTGGAGCAATCCGAGCATTTATACGAAAGATATGACATTCAAAATTTACGAATTCTTTAAAGTGAAACCCTTTTGGTGCAAAGTTCGGAGAACGATTATTTCGAATACATAAAGTTTCATATTTCATCAAATCATGCATAAGAATGCCAAAGAACATATACGGATCATAACATGCTCGGATGTCGGATTTGGAATTTCCTTAAGGCTCTAATTTAGCCTATGAAAAACTAAGACATGCCAAAAAGAAAGGAAGTTGCCTTACATACCTCGAACGCACTCCAAGATAGCCAATCTAAGTAAATCCCAATCTACGCCTCGGGCTCCCCAAGGTCTACAATTACGCCAACGAATACCAAACATTAGCTATGGGCACTTAAGCCATTCATTCCAAACTAATCATTAAATTCTACAGAAAATTCGGCAGCACTTCCCCTGTAAATAGGCCATCCCGAGAATTTATCTCGCTCAAAATCAACAACAACAACCACAATAACCAACCTAGTAACATCGATAACCAATTCGAAAGGCAAAACAACATTAATAGCTTTCTTTTACATCTTTCAACAACTTTCCAAATATTCGTTTCGACGACTTACATTCAAGCCACATTATCGCCCATACATTCGATTATTAACCCAAACCCATACTAACAACATTCAAGAACATTCTAAACAATTCACATAATATTTCCAACGATCCGAAATTTTTTCCACTGTTGGCCGAAAACAGTCCCCTTTAGCCGAGCAGCCCTCTTTTCATTTTTCCTCATTTTCAAGTCATGTTTTGCGTCACAATCCACAATATAACAATATGACTTTCATAAAATATACAAATTACACCAACGCACAGTGAGCCTCAAAACAGCCCGCATAATCTCAACATCAATCTTAAGTCATTAAATGCTCAATTCCATACTAGAATTCGTAACGACGACACTAAAGCGCTTAAGCGATAATAATGCGATCTTCGGCATATTATATGACTCACATTCGTCCACACTACACATATACATATGTTAATGGTTCTCATATATAAAGATTACATTAAGTGCACCAAAATCTCCAAATCAGTCCGCACATTTACCATATCAATTTTGGGACATTAAACTCTCATTTTCAACATAAAAGTCACCACAACAACCATTACGACGCTAAGCGATATTAATTCATTCTTTGCCAAACATTTGGGACCATATATACGACCACACCCACCTATGTACATATAGATGGTTCTAATTTATTTTTTCACTCTACAACAATCAACATGAAATAAGAATTAATTCATCAATTCCATTTTCCACACCCATGTTCACGGCTAGAACACCCATCACACAACCCCACTTCCAACATACTATATTTCATAATTTCCATCCATATTAACATACCATAACATGAATAAAATGTTCACAACACATAAAACAAGAGCAAACTTACCTTTCTCCTTCAATTCCACAAATGGGTTAGGGTTTGCAATCTCTTGAATGAAGGACTTGATCGCTCCAACGACACCTCCACGCTACTTAGGGACCTCAAAATAGTGGGTTTGTACCCAAGAATTAATTTTAGAGAGGCAAAACTTGGACTTGAATTTCCATGGTCCAAGCCGTGAGGTTGGAGGGAGTATTGCTCTCCAAGGTCTTGATTTTTCTCTCTCTCTAGTGTTGAAGTGGAAATGAGAAAAGATGACTTAAGGGTCATCTTTTAAGCCCCCAAAATATCTCTATTACCTTTGGCCCACACAATGTGTTGGACCAATTAAAATTGGCCACACAATGTGTGGGACCTTTTTGTGGACCACACGGCTACAAGGCCATTTTTGGGCAAGATTTTTAATTCCAATTTTATGTTGTGGTCCCAATTTTTCCTAAGTGTTCAATGCCCACAATTTTATATACAACTTATGCCTCCGAATAAAATCAAATGGTCAAAAATCCTGACTTCAAATCCCGGAATAGTCTAGGCCTTAAATTATCATAGTTAATCCGGATTGTCCCAATGTATAAAAATACGGGACGTAACACAAAGGGAGTAATTACTAAGGTATTTGGTTTGATATTGAAGCTTGGGCTTGGCCTTAACTGTATAAAAATTTGTTTCCGATGATACCTCAGCATCTTTAAAACAATTTTTATCGTATGTGAATAAAAATAATTACTACTCCTTTTATACCAAAATGAGCAAGGAAATCAGAATCATAAATTGCAGACCCGGTGTAGCATTACAATTGGAGAAGTAGAATAGCACAAGTATTTTTCTGGTCTCTGCTTCGCTGCCATTGCCAGCCTATGCAACCGTCCAGCTACCTCCACGTGTCCCTTTTCATGTTCATTATCAACCTATGCTCCCCTTTTGTCTTACCTCTATAATATCCTAGCAAAAAAAAAAAAAAAAACAGAGTTTTGACTCCATATAAAAAGCAAGAAAGCGTTTCTTTCTTTTTTAACGTCATTTATCCTCTTATATGTTGCTATTATTATTATTATTATTATTATTATTTATTATCGTTGGTTTACACTTTCTATTACTACTAAAACAGCCGAGGGTTTCGACATGTGTGTTAATAAGTGGAACTAAAATTCCAGTTATTCACTATCTCTTTCTCTGGCGATGATAATCTTTCTGCAGCACTGAACATCATTTTGTAAGTTTCCTCTCTTTTTCTAAAACGCCTAATCCTTTTTTATTTTATTTTTTGGTTTTGTGTAGTATGATTATTTATTGTAGAATAGGAACTGAGTCGGGTTACAAAGCATATACAAACCTCTCAAGCTCCCCTTTTTGCATGATGAGTTTAACTACGTACTGTACTTCTTTACATTCTTGCGTCCGTTTAATTATAGCTCCACCCTTGTTTTCTGGTTTTCATTTTCCCATGTTATGTTTTCCTTTGGACCATGGCTCCAAAATGAAAGTCAAATAAAGTGACTAATTGAGAAACAGCCTCCAAAGAAGAGTAGCAAAAATCTAAAAGAAGGATATTGAGTTGTGAGAGAGATAGTGGGAGATGACAATGAAGAGGCTCACCTCAAGTTTTGTTGCATTGACTAAATTGGTTATTTAAGGGCAAAACGATTGAAGTAACTTCTAAGAAGCGAACAGGTAATTTGTACGTTGCTAAAGTTTAAAATAGTCGACGGAAAGGATAAAAGTGAATGTCAAACTATAACTTTTCTCTCTTGACTACCCTTGTCTAGCACCTCGTTCACTGAAAGCTACTTCGCCGAAAAGATTTGTCTATGTCTCTGCTGTGTGTATACATAATATAGATTTATTATTAAAGGAAAAAGAGATGTATATATTATGTAAGGTGTTCCTATGTGTATAGATGATCGGGTATCTTTTGTAGAGAACCATATTTTAATGTCGTTTCTCTACTTTTTGGTATATTTCTTGTATACGGGGTTTCCTTCCCATCATTAATACAATCGCTTACCTTATGAAAAATAGTTTTGTAAGGTGAACCTGCTTAAATAAGGAAGAACTCTGACTCATGCCTGAGCTTGCATTTTCGTGTCCCGTCAAACTAGTTTTTGCACTTTGTGTGTTGCCCCCGCCTTTCTTTACTCCCTGAGATCTTTACCATCAGTCAAAATCTTCACCTGCCAATCCGTCCTCCTTGTATTCCTCAATTTCGCCCTGACTTTATCTGCATAGAATTACAAGCTCATTTAGAACATGCCTTCTGATTTATTTTATTGATTTAAGTACTGGATTTCATTCCCATATCCTTCTTTGACACTGAATTTATTGACGCAAATGCTAGATGTTTTGTGTAATTCGTTCATGGCATATCTGGTTAATCGGAAATGGTTGGAGCGACTCAAACTTCCAACTTTATGGTTGGCGGTGGAGTCCACTAGATCAATCCTCTGTTTTCATTTTTGTTAGTCTATAAAAATTTCATAACTCAACTATCTAATCATTGTCTACTTTGTAGGTCATGATGCGTCAACGCTTTGCAAGGATTCCACGTGTCTTGAGTTCTCTAGTTGGTTCAACCATTTCCACGAGCACTAAAGATCTAAGTACTCGGACTCGGGTGCGGGTGTCCGATACGGGTGCGGATCTAGAGGTCGGATCCTTCATGATCTAAATTTTAAGATTCGGGGATACGAATACAGGTATGGATACGGGTGCGAGGATCCGGCTAAAAATAATTGAAATATCTAAAAATAGAACTATGGAACCTAAATTATGAGATATTATGTGAAAAACATGAGGAGAAAATATTGATCAAGAGGAGAATCCCGGAAGGAGATAAAAGGAAAAGGAGTGACATAGAAATTTCAATATACATGGTATTCCATTTTCTTTAAGTCCATCTTAGCTTTTGTTTTGATTATAAAAAATATTGGATCTGTCCGGAATTTTTCTGTTGATTTTGGTCAAAGTACCCAAAAGCTGTTGACCAGATCGGGTACGGATCCCACACCCACACCTAGACCCATGTCCTGTCGACACGGGTGCAGCACCGAAAGTGAAGAGTCCGAGTAACTTAGCAAGTAAAGATCATTTGACTAGTAAGAACTATGGAGCTTTTGAATGTTTGCCTGATTGTATCATTATCACTATCGATCATTTGACTAGTAAGAACTATGGAGCTTTTGAATGTTTGCCTGATTGTATCATCGTCAATATCCTAAGTCGACTTGCCATAGATTGCATTCTGAAATGTCAAAGGGTCTGTCGGCTGTAGAAGGCTTTGATCTCTTCACGTATTTTGCCAACCTTACTTCATGATAAAGAGAGTTTTTTCATACAGTATGACGAACTTGACTTTTTCGTGCTAGAGGAAAATGATAGTAAAGAGAAAGTGTTCAAGAAAGTAAGCCTCAAACCGGAGCTTAAAATGAATAAGTACCATCCACGTCTTTTACATTCTTATCCAGGACTACTTCTTTTTGGCGACCATGTTTTCCCTTATACATTTTTTGTTTTTAATCCCATAACACAAGAGGAAATAACCATAAAGCACACGCTCGGTGCTGGCAGCATCTGTGGTTTTTATTTGTGTCCATTGACTAGGGAACTTAAGATTCTTTATGCTAAAGTGCGAAGTAGAGGCTGTCAATATTTAATTTACACTATCTGGAGTCAAACTTGGAGGAGAATTCGTTCACCTGCTTTGAATTCCATCCCTACTTATCTCTCTCCTGCAATTGTTAATGGTGCAATGCATTGGATTATGGATCGAGAATTTGGGGAAGAGGATGGCATCCCTCCTTGCTCAATTGCAATTTTGATGTTTAGATTGGATACAGAAGAACTCTCTCACATGCCTCATCTTGGAACACAACGTAGCTCAAGACAATCACGTGAATGCCGAACACATGAAACAATGTCTCTTCTAGTGAAGGAAGAGCATCTGTCTTTCTGCCAATTGCGTATTCATGAGAAAGCAATGGACATATGGATCTTGGAGGACTGTGAGATGTGGGCATGGATCAGAAGCTACAGGGTTAATCTTGATCTTGATGTGAATGTTTTCCCTTACCATTCGCCTTCTGCTTATTGCGAATCTGAGCTGATACATTGGGGCATGGCACAGTTTGTAAAGCCTTCAAGCATTCATGATGGTGAACTACTAATATGCTGGTCTCTGAGAGGATTGTTTCTTTATGATTTGGATGGTAATACGGTGAGGAGAATTGAGCCACAAGGAAGAAGCTCTACATTAACCCCATTCACTTGTATGCCTTACACCAAGAGCCTCCGTCACATTGTCTAACTCTCTTCTGTTTCATTTAACAGTAGTTTCAGACTGTCAATGCTTATTTCTTACTTGTGCTGGTTGTGTTGTGTATACTGTGCATTTGACCTGAACTTAGCCAAGGGAATCTATCTCATCAGTGGTCTTTTTTTGTGAAAGCATTATGTTGTTCTGCACAGAGTTCCTTTGGCGGTCGTTTTTGGGAATTCATTTAAGAACTTTATATCCCAGTACTTTAATTGAGCACTTGAGCTATATAGTAAGTAATTGCTTTGTAGATATATATACTACAGATTCACTTTCGGGCTATTGTTTGATTTCTAAGTTGGACCTTACTTGTCCCTATTCAAGAGATGAACCAAACTTTTGAGTGCATGTATGATATCCAGATGCTTATGCTTAGTATTACTATTTAGTGGTGGGTGTAACTGTATTTTTTTTACTGTTCACACTAATGATAAAATCTTCATTGTTGTTTGAATGCTTCAAGTTCCTATCCAGATTGCTTTACCTTACTATTAAATTTCCTACATCTAACAATTGAAACAATGTCTGTCCATTTTCTCAACATCTCGCTTCAGTCTGCAGCTCAAGTAAAAAGCTGAAAGCATTGCTGTTTTAGAAGATGCTGCTATTTCTGCACTATTTCACATATGCCTTGTCATTCTTTATGTCCTTATAATTTGATAAAAATTATGTTGAATTAACAGGAATATATGAGAGAAATACCAGCTGGTGTTTGAGATCCTTTAAATAGTTCTATGATACTTTTTACTTTCCCAGTAAAGAGAAACATAGTGAAATATTTAATTTGTGGATCATATATTAAGATTCTACGTAAAAATGAGTAAGCTACAGCATCACCTTCTCTGGAAATTCAATTTCCTGATGAAAAATGCAAATAGAATGGCAAAAACAAGGGGGTATGCAATCAAAACAACAGCTACGATAGGTAATTGATTGTGGTGAAATCCAAAGTAGTCCCTAATAAAGGCTGCTACTGTTTTCTTTTCTCCAAACACAGTAATCTCCGTTTGTACATCTCCATATTGTGAAGTAAGCATCCCATTTAACGTCCATGATGTAGGTATTAGATAGTAGAACCAGATCCACCATTTTGGTATTTGCTGCAATGAAGGGAAAAGTAAAAAAGATTGAAATGTATAGGTAATTACAAAATACTCATTGATTTCTATATTCAATGTGGCTTAATTTTGAACCACTTACGGCTTTTGGCATCAAGAATCCAGCAAAGAGGTTGAACATTGTGTAAAAGGATGACTGAAGAGTTGCAGCTACTGGAAAGTTTGGCGTCATCGAAACAAGCATCATTCCCAAGTATGTGAAGTACAACAATGTGCAGAACATCGAATAGAAGTACCAGAAAACCTTGTAGGCCGACCAATAAAATCCCATCATTGGATATGTGATGACAGTATATGCAAGTGCTTGAACTAAAAGATATGGAATTTCAATTGCCACCTACAAAATCAACTCAAATATGAAGCAGTGAACCGTTGAAGACAAGTGTAAGATTTGGCATTACTGAATCCCCTGCAATCTCAATAAGTCAACATGCCAATTTTGTAAGCCTTAAACATACCTGTGCTAATGCATAAGCCCATGAAGCATACATCCCAGCAAATCTTTCGCGGTATAGTACTGATCGCTCCGTGGTCACATATGGTAAAACTGAAGATGAATTATTTATGCCACAGAACATCACTGCACTAAACATAGCACCAAATATACTGAAAACAGCTCTGCTGGTTGTCTCTGTCAAAATGGAGGAAGAAAAACAAAAGACAGTCTAAGAAACTTATTAAGCCAAATTGTTGAATGCTAACAAACCGAACAGGAAAAGGTATATCTGAGCAGAAAATATGGGATCAGACAACCTAAATCCTTTTCAACTGTATCATGCCAATCACTTAATTAAGCATCACTTTTGGGATAAACATGACACTCAGAAGTGGCCAAGAAATTTCCATGAGGATGTATAAATTTCTAATTGCCACAGTATAGTGAAGCATGTTGTCAATAAGTTAATTGAAGCATTGGTTGAATAGTACTATATCGCCTTACAGTTTCTTCGCTTTATCCCAAAAGAGCAATCCAAAAACAACAGAAGCAAAAAGCATGTGCAGAGAGCGTATCAAATTGTATGAAGGACTCCTCCAGTAGGATAAGTATTGCTTCCAGAAGCAAGTCTTGAATTGTCCCCAGCCATTCTGTGAAAACCGAGTGGGGAAATGCAAATCTTTTGAACCAGCTGGGGGAAAACTCAGATTCTTCACAAGCTCTTCATTATTTCTATACGGTGTAAACCAAAGAGGAATCATGCGCTAGTTATATATGCAAAATGTGCTTATAAGTGATACAATGTGTAAGATACGTTTTAAAACTTATGGAAAAATGGATGAGGTGAATAGCTATGACCAACTTGTGTAGAGCAGAATTCTTGTATACTTCAGCGAAGTCTACGCTAATCTCAGCTTCGTTAGATGTTGATGTAACCTCTAACATATATGTTGCTGGATTGAAGTTGTTCTTTATTTTTGGCACACCAGAGATACCCTGCGAAATGACAAAAACAAACAGCAGTCTCAGCTATTATTACTGGCCTGCGGCAACATTAACAAAAGGGAAATTAGTGCACCTCAAAATATTCAATCATTTTACATGAATTTTGTCCGAGTGGTCCCCAGTAGATCATGCGCCCACCAGTTTTCAATAGAATCAGCTGCAAAAGAGCACATTTCAAATGAATAACTTTTTGATGATATTCATAAAGGACAGATAGTTACACAATCTGAAAGATATTTCTAAGTAGATGTCTTTGCTTTTACTTCTAGAGTTCGGCATTACCAAGTAATTGCTCCTCACATACATCTTACCTCATCAAATGCTTCAAATATGTCAATGCTCGGTTGGTGGATGGTGCAAACTATTGTTCTTGCTGTTTCAGCAACATTTTTCACAGCCCGCATTACAATTGCAGCTGACCTTGCATCCAACCCTGTTGTGGGTTCATCCATGAAGATAATTGAGGGATTTGCGACAAGCTCCACAGCGATTGTCAGCCGTTTACGTTGTTCAGTTGAAAGCCCGCTGACAACCGGCATCCCAACCAACATATCTTTTATTCCATCTAGCTCAGTGGTCTCAAGGACTTCTTTCACAAACTCCTGCATATGTGCCACATCAGTTCAAATATAGATAGTCAGAAGAAATAGTAATTCAAACTTTAATGTTATTAAGCTCGTACATATTTCGTTTTGGAGTCAATCTGAGGATGAAGTCGTAGCCGAGCAGAAAATATAACTGATTCTTCTACAGTTATCTGAGGAGAATGTATGTCTGTCTGCTCACAATAACCTGAAACTCTAGCAAATGTCTCTTGAACTTTAGGGTACCCACCAACTTTTATTTCTCCTTCAACATAACCACTTGTTTTTCTACCGGCAAGGACATCAAGGAGGGTAGTTTTTCCGGCCCCACTGACACCCATAAGGGCTGTAAGGACACCAGGTCTAAGTGCGCCAGTAATATCCGAAAGAAGTTGGAGCCTATTTTGTGCGAAACCAAGCTCCTTCATTGCCTGAAATGGTAAAACCACAACCTTAGCCACTGAAATTTGGTTTCAACAGATTTTTGTAATCCAAAAATGATCCAGTACTAAATGAGATAGGTCTAGAAGACTACCATAGGAGTGTCAATATAGTACTGAACATCTTGAAACACAAGAGATAGGGGTTCGAAAGGTAGAACCATTCTTCCTGGAAAAAAAAAAAAGAAGAAGAAGAAATCATATTATTAAGAGCAAGCAAGTAATAATAAATATAGAGAGATGAGAAAGATAGTAAGAAACTAAATTTCTCAGCCAGTTATTCATGCAATAAAATAAGGGAGTGACCTGCTTCTTCATGAGAATACATTGTGGTTCTAGGAATTGTGGTCTTGGAATTTTCTTCTGCATCTGTTTTATCAAAAGAATCGCTACTTCCTTCTATTTGGGAGTACTTAGCGGCTGATATAATGGCACGAGAACCAGGAGCTGCATCACATTTTCAAGAAAACCAGCAAGTAAACTACAATATCTATTGCGCAGATTCTTCATTTATTTTTGAAGTAGAAAAAAGATGAACATACCTTTTAAGTAAGTTAAGGCCAAGGTGAAACCGATGTTAAACAGTATTGTAAGGCCAAATAAGGCACAAACTGATACCCAATAGAAATATCCATTAAAGTTTAACCCATGGCTTTCAAGGACTTCATTCCCTATAGTTGTGTTTGTTGCGAGCGTCTGTGTTTAAAAGTGAAGCATGTTGTAGGAGTATAGAATATAATGTGGATAACTAAATTTAAAAAGCTGCTATGAGACAGATAAAGCTATTGGTTTAAGTTAACAGAAAGGTCTCTATCAAGGAGGTAACACGTCTAATTAGGCTGCTAAGAGATCAATTTCTGGTTTTTCTGATCATGCATAATTTTGTGGCAGATTTTAGAGGTTACTACTGTTGAAGTGTGTGGCTATCTCATCTAAAAGCTTAAGCTGTTAGAGAGAGAACACTTTTTAATAATTAATTATATTCTCAACACGCCCCCTCTTGTGTGGGCCTGATTTTTTTCATGGACCAAACACGTGGAAATTCTTTTTGATAATGGGTGGCAATGAGATTCGATCCCGGGACCTTTGGCCTGCTCTAACACCATGTTAAAGTGTGTAACCATCTCATATAAAAGCTTAAGCGGTCAGAGAGAGCACACGTTTTAATAGTTAATTATATTCTCAACAACTATAACTATCGAAATTAAGTGCCTATGAAGTACTTGAGTGGATAGTTACAATAGGAATACAAATCGTCAAGCACATGGGTCCAAGGTAGCCTTTAGATTTCTATTTCTATTCAAGGAAAAAAGTAAATATGCTTTCCAAAATGCGATCTGTTGTGTATATGATGAAGAATATTACACATTCAGGTGTTTCTGCGAATCTAAAAGACAATTTACGCTTTGTATGTTCCAAGTCTGAGCTAAGTCACTACCATTGACATGGATATCAATCATTGAACTTAGAACCTTTCCTAGACAGTTTCGGATAACAAAAAAGAACAGACAGACCACAACACACTATCATTTTCTTATACAGATGATCTTATTTTTTCTTTTTTCGGAGTGTAATTTCATGACAGGAGATGGGCAAAAATCATCAATATCTTTTAATTATACGGATGCCTTAGGGAGAATACTTTTCAATATTGCATGGTGGTGCCTCAAAACAGCCATTTTGTGCAACTTGTCTTCAGTTCCACATGCAATGTGCAAAAGTCAGTTACACAATTAAAAGAAGCGAAGTATTTGAGCTATTATTGGCTCTCACCTTTTGCCATCTTGGGGCCAGAAATTCATTTACAGAAAGACCTATCTCACCATATGTCAGCGGAGAAATCCAAAATGCCCATTTCAGCCAAATTGGCATCGAGTCTGTAGTCAAATACTGGTAGTTTAGTTCTTCTACTCACCCTCACATGAGCATCATATAAAAATGAAGGGGAAAAAAAGTAAGAATGCTTACGTCTTGGTATTATGAATCCGCTGAATAAAAAGACGAATAAGACTGATAAACTACCAGCAGCTGCAGAAGCAACAATAGTCCGGCAGACAGATGCCAAGAAACGGAACATGGATATCGATGTCATGTGCACAGCAAATAATAGAAGTAATTGCCGGAAGAACCTGTAAGTGACAGAATTTTGTCACGAAAATGCATAAAATTTATTCAAATCATTCCTCAAAGACAATTATAGTTGAAGGAACAACAGCAACAATTAAAGTAGAAGATATTACATGCAACACTCACCTTCCAGCCTCAGGGCTGAAACCAATGACATAATAGGTCAGACATGTCCAAATGACAGATTCTAATAGAGAGAGAGGGATCTTGAGAATCGTAGCAGGAATTGCATACGCCCATGCTGGGTAAAAGCACAAGTCGTTCTGTTTATAGAAAACTGCAAGTCTTGTTATTGTCATGGATAGCTCAGGGAATCCATCCACAAGAAGAATGACGAGAGCATAAAACAGAGCTCCCATATAATAATTTGCATGTACAAGATCAGTATCCATCGGAGTTCTCACAAATACAGTCATACTTATGGATGCAATGATGACAAGCTGCATAGAAAAAGCATAAATAAGTTGTGAGAAATCTCAAAAAGGAAAATGTGACTTCCATCTTTGCTTTGGATAATGTGAATGAGTATAGAATTTCTATGACTCCTGGAATTGTCAAACGGAACAGAAAGTTCTTCATTCAGCTTTTGAGAAGACTGATCACTGACCTGAAGAGTTTTGAATATGTAGATAAAAGAATTCCTTTTCATCAGAAGGAATTCTCTTGATATACAAGCTCGAAAGAGTTCCCATTTAGGAAGTGAATAGTCACGAAAGGTTACAGAATTTCTATGACTCCGGGAATTGTCAAACAGAACAGAAAGTTCCTCATTCAGCTTTTTCCTGTAAGGAGATTCCTTAAATTTTCTTGATAATGTATCAACTGACACGAATCTATAGGTTTCTTTAGCTCCATGCCAATACTGAGCTTGATCTTTTCTCGATGTCACCTGAAAAAATGAACAGATTGATGAGCTTCTAATTGAACGAGAGAAATGTAATGACCATTTAACTTCTATGGACTTGCCTCCTGGAGGAAGTCAGCCACCCCTTTCCTTTCAGGACATTTTAACCCACAGCTTTCAAAAAATTCTAAAGCATAATTTCTTGGCCCGTGGTAAAGAATTTTTCCCTCAGCCATCAGAATTATATCATCAAAGAGATCAAAGGTCTCTGGCGTTGGTTGAAGAAGCGAGACAAGTATAGTGGCATCTGTAATATGTGCCAGCTGCTGAAGGCAAGCAACAATCTGGTATGTAGTCGAGCTATCTAAGCCATTTGATATTTCATCCATAAATAACGCTTTTGTGGGACCAACCATCAGCTCTCCTGCGTTACACAAAGAGTTGGTTCCTTTATACTTTTCTTACAAATTATATCAAGTACATCAGTAGACTTATTGGATAACATATACACATAATACAGCTGATACCATTGTTACAAAGCAGATCATGGTTTAAACTTACCTGTTGTCAGTCTTTTCTTTTGACCACCCGATATACCTCTTCTCATGGCATCACCAACCAATGTGTCAGCACAAATATCAAGCCCAAGAATCTGAACACATGCAAGAATATGGCAATCATCAACTTCTATTCCGAACTTAACAAATAATTTCCAAAGAGGGTACTTCAATAAAGTTACCTTCAGAATATAATCTGTCTGCAGGTTTGTCTTTTGTCCTTCAACAGAAATAGCCTATATGATTAAATTTGATTTAGAAGGTTAAATCCATAACAACATTGTCAAATAAAAATGGTATAATCTTATTCAATAAAAATATCAAGACAGAGATGAAACGGGAATAACTTGATGTTAAAACTACCTTCATGTAAGTATCTATATCTGCATCAGGAACAATTCCTGCTTCTTTCTCCCTTCTGCTTAGGTCAATCATAATATCTTCAAAAGGAAAGGCATTGCTTTAGAAACTAGCGCTGGAATGTATTCATCACTACAGTTTATCTTTTATGTGCTGAAAGGCATACCTGATCTGCTTCCAACTCCTTGAAAACGAGATGAATAATCTAGTGTTTCTCTAACGGTCATTTCATGGATGTGTAGGTCATTTTGGCTTATATATGCAGAAGTTTTCTGTGGTACAAACTCGTCCAATTTATAACCATTGTAAAAAATCTCCCCAGAAACCTGTTGACATGGCCAAAAACAGACACAGTAAGATTGACATCAGCTCCCTATATTATGAACTCTATCCATACCATGAATTCCACATCATTCTTGTTCAAGTGAAGGTGCAAAAATTAGTGCAACTATTCACTAGTTTCTTCTTGGAGGAGGCATCGCTAAAGTCAATAAGGCTTCTGTTCTCATGATGAAATGAGAAAAATATAGCAATTAAGTGTTCCCTAGCTTAGATCTTAAAGATATAAAGGAACTAAAACTGACTAATTAGAATCAGAGAAATCACTAGTAAAACAAATCCGACAAATGACGGCCTGTTAATTCACATTCCAGTATGCTGTAGATCAAAGTATTTGTTCTATATCAGCTGAAGGATTTTTTTTTTTTAAGAAAGTGTTCCTATATTTTTCTCTGGCTGACATTAAAACAATAACAACTTTCTTTTTTCTGACACTAAAAGAGAAACAACTTGGAAGAGACCTCAAGTGATTTGTCCAGGTTTCCTGAAAGTGCTTTCAGTAGTGTTGTTTTTCCACATCCAGGAGGTCCAAGCAATAGAGTCATTCTGTAAGAATAGCAAATAGCTTGAGTAAATTCAAAATGACAGGTTTAAGAACTCACATTTTAAAATGACAACTCAAAATGAAGATCTGTAACTCTCCATTCAGAACATGCTGGAGGGGAAACTATTAAAACGGTAGACTGAAATTAGCCAGAAAAGTAAGCTGCACCAAGCTTACGTCTCAAAATTATCATGAATGCAAGACCTGTTCTGACACTTGACCCAAATAAAATCCACATCTACAAAGTGTACGTCAAAAGAACCTGTTGCCATTTTATGCGTATGATAATGTAATCACTAAATAATCACTTGCATCAATGCTAGTCAACTAACTTACTGCAGAACAATACCATGCGAGCAAGTATATTATTCATCTTTCAGCTGTAATTATGGATCAAATCTATTAAGAACATTACTCAATGTCGGGGTAAGGTCTGCGTACACTCTACCCTCCTCAGACCCAACTTGTGGGATTACACTGGGTATGTTGGGTATGTTGTTGTTTACTCAGTCAACCAAGCTCAAGTATCTGGAGGTTAGTTACACAATGCACATTATCAAGTTCCAAAGTAATACACGATTGAGAGGCGAATGCTTTTCTGGTTCACATAACCGTTTCTCTTACACACTGTCAAAATGACCATTACTGAATAGGGGTATGTAAAACATCAAGTGACAGATAAAACAAAGGATGACTAGTTCACTAGAATTTTAACCAAAAAAATTGAGTTTAATACAACCAACACGGGTTCTGCTGTTATTCTCGTTCAGTCAACGAGTGATGATTGATGAGACACTAATTGCACCACATATGAGATGAAAATTACAGGCAGTGTAATAACAATGGCCAGAAAAAGGTCTGTCTCCTGCAAGTCAGAAACTAGAAATCCAAGAGGTTGGGGTACTTATTGTGAATTACATTGGTATAACTATTTAAATTTAGTATATTTCCATGGAAAAGCTTCGATGACATACCGTCCGGGTTTTATTACGCCACTGACATCATTAATGATTTTAATCTTGGCCACTTCTGACTGTAGACCTGGAAGCCTGGCAAGGTTCTGTTGAGCAAATTGAATCACTGTATTAAGAGAACTGTCGAAATCACAAGTAGCAAAATAAATGCTGGAGCTTGCACTTTCTGCTATACTTTTAACATTTGAGCTCCGAAACCAGGATCATTTTGAAGATGCTCATCAAGTCTCTCTTACTTTTTCTAGCAGAATTGGTTCCAATGCATCAGAAAAAATTAACTTATTGTTGTCACGTATAGGTAAAATGACCTACCAGAAAATATTTTTAAAATTTGACGACCCAACGTATCGAACCGGACATATTAGCACAAGAAAGATTCAATTATTCGCAGTTCAAAATGGTTCAATTAATAACGTCTTCTCCTACTTGAAGTCCTAATAAATGCCCCTGATGATCAATTTTTATATCCAGCACATATGTAAGAGATCAGATTGATGACCATATAAATGGTGTTCAAGCAAATGGAAAAAACTTTCCATCATTATGCTTTTGAGAGAATTCCAAAGAGTAGGGAGAGGCTTTCCCTGGACTAGCTCACATTCTGCTTCAATGGTTAAATTTTCAAATCTCACTTCCACTGTAGGCAATTCTACACCAACTCTACAAGAGTCAATCAGAGCCTAAGTTTATTGAATTACTAACAGATAAATCTTAGATAAAATGAGAAGACAAACTGTGAAATATGCAAATAATGATGATCATAAAATAGCATTGTCAATCACTATAATGACCTTTCAACGTCTATAATTTAACTTTTACTGGCAAGTTATGTAACAGTCTTACTTGTCAATTCTCTTTCTGATTTTGTGCAACATTTGAAGGTTGTCATGTTCAATGTGCTTAATCATCTTTTCTATGAAAACATGCCTTTCTACAGCTCCGAGCTTGGTAACATCAGTTACCCTTTTCGTCTTAACATTGGCCTCATTGCCATTGATTTCCTCAAAGACAGATGATCTCAATCTGTCAAAAGTTGGCAGCCTCTCAATTGCAGCCCAGGCCAACATGTTCTCCTCATCTACAACATCGTCCTTTTCAGAAGCACTCAAGGCTGAATTGCTCCTGAAACTCGAACTCTGGCGCCTGAATGATGATCTCAAGCTTCTTCCAATCTCTGAGAGATCCATTCTAATCGACTCTATATCGTCCGAACCAAACAGCTGAGCCATTTTTTGTGTAAATATTTTCAGCCCCAAACCTGCATTTTATAGGGAGAATAGTTACAATATTATAAAATATATACATATATGATAAACAGTATGAAGAAGTTTCAATTTGTTTGTTGTCTCTTGTGCCAACAAAGCAATAATGGGCATGACAGAGCCTGTAGTGGAGCTTGATTTAGTTTAAGGAAGAATCTCTAGCTTAAGTCTTTGTTTTTGAATTTATGCACCTGCATGTCAGAGCCTTACAATAATCAATTCCTTATTTTCCTCCTACTAAAGTCAACTAACTCTGTGCCTTGAGGAGTTGGAGAATGTGAACATTCTTTTGTTTATTCAAAGATTTCTCCTTTTTTTTTTTTTTTTTTTAATTCCTTGAACAAGGCTTATTGTAAACATCTGTTTACGTTATCTATATAAAGAAACCAAGAATGCCTTAATTCATAAAAACAAAAAGTGAATGATGTTCTGCCCAGTCTAACTCTCTTCCCTTTCGTTTAACAGTAGTTTCAGACTGTCAATGCTTATTTCAGATAGCCAAAGGCGGATCCAGGATTTAAATTTTATGGGTTCAATCTTAAGATTTTTAGCATTAAACCCATTATATTTTTAAAGTTAAGGGTTCATATCTACTATTTATTGCAATTTTAATAATTTTTTACACATAAATTTAGGCTCCGCATCGAAAGTTTGGGGTTCAGTTGAACCCCTACCCTGTAGGCTAGATACACCTCTGCAGATAGCCAAGGGAATCTATCTCATCAATGATCTTTTCTAAGAAAACATTAAGTTTTTCTGCCCAGAGTTCTTTTTTATTTTTCATAAATGCTTGGAGGCTAAAGGTGTACCTGTGGCGTACATTAGGTGATCAAGGACATGTATGAGGGAGCCAAAACCAGGGTAAGGACAGTAGGAGGAGACTCAGAGCACTTTCCAGTTGTGATGGGGTTGCATCAAGGATCAGCTCTTAGTCCGTTTTTATTTGCCTTGGTGATGGATGGATTGACGCGGCAAATTCAAGGTGAGGTGCCATGGTGTATGCTTTTCGCGGATGACATAGTCCTGATCGACGAGACTCGTAGCGGAGTTAACGCTAAGCTGGAGGATTGGAGACAAACTCTGGAGTCTAAAGGGTTTAAGCTGAGTAAGACCAAGACAGAGTACTTAGAGTGTAAGTTTAGTGAAGCACCTCAGGAGGCTGGCTTGGAAGTGAGGCTTGGTACCCAAGCCATCCAGAAGAAAAGTAGTTTCAAGTATCTTGGGTCTATTATGCAAGGCAGCGGGGAGATTGATGATGATGTTACACATCGTATTGGGGCAGGGTGGATGAAATGGAGGCTTGCTTCCGGAGTGCTATGTGACAAGAAGGTGACACCACAACTTAAGGGCAAGTTCTACAAAGTGGTGGTTAGACCGACTATGTTGTATGTGGCGGAGTGTTGGCCAGTTAAGATTTCTCACGTTCAAAAGATGAAAGTTGCTGAGATGAGAATGTTGAGATGGATGTGTGGCCACACCAAGAGTGACAGGATTAGGAATGAGGATATTCGGGACAAGGTGGGAGTGGCCTCGGTGGAAGACAAGATGCGAGAAGCGAGATTGAGATGGTTTGGGCATGTGAAGAGGAGAGACACGGATGTCCCAGTGCGGAGGTGTGAGAGGTTGGCCATGGATGGTTTCAGTCGAGGTAGGGGTAAGCCAAAGAAGTATTGGGGAGAGGTAATTAGACACGATATGACGTAGTTACAGCTTAGCGAGGACATGACCTTAGATAGGAGGGTTTGGAGGACCCACATTAGGGTAGAAGGCTAGTAGATAGTCTCATTATCCTGTCTTATTAGTAGTCGCATTATCATAGTATAATTTCTTGTGCTCTGATTTATGCTATTATCTGTTATTTCCTGTGCTTTGATTATTCTATGTTATTTGTGTAGCTTGTGTTACTTCATTTCCATATCGCTTTGAATCTCTTAGCATTATCTGACCTCTTTTTATATTTTTTATTGAGCCGAGGGTCTTTCGGAAACAGCCGTCCTACCTTGGTAGGAGTAAGGTCTGCGTACACTCTACTCTCCCCAGACCCCATGTGGTGGGATTTCACTGGGTTGTTGTTGTTGTTGTTGTATAGTGTTCGGGCCAGCTTACGCGCCCTCGATTAATTTCACGTGATATCCGCCACCTCTCACCAGGAACAAATACCAGGTAATTTTGCCTAGAGTTTTCATAGTGGTGGTTTTGTGCAATTCGTTTAAGAACTCTTTATCGCAGTAATTTAATTGACCACTTGAGCTATATAGTAAGTAATTGCTTTGTAGATTTATGTACTATAGATTCACTTTCAGGTTGTTGCTTGATCTGGAGTTGGACCTTACTTGTCCCTACTCAAGAGACCAACCGAATTTTTGCGTGCATGTATGATATGGTGGGTGTAACTGTAATTTTATTATTCACGGTAATGGTAAAATTTTCATTGTCGTTTAAATGCTTCAAGTTGCTACCAAGATTGCTTTACCTTACTATTAAAAAGTACTAACAATCTAACAATTGAGACTTTCGATGATGTAATTTAGCCAAATAGTATAGTGTTATGAATCATCATTGTAAGAATTTTCTCCCGACCAGTTAGTTCCTATTTTATGTTTAGTATTTTTTGATAGATTATGTAAATATTAGTTAGAATATTTTTGTATATAAACCAATTCAAGTAATGAAAGGATTCAAGGAAAATATTTCCTACATGGTATCAGATTAGGGTTTCTTTCTTCTTCCTCCTTCCGCTACGCCCTAGTCCCTATTTTTCCTTCTGTAAGTCGTCGCCCCCTTCTTATTTTTTTCCCATGGCCGACGCCTCTACCACCCCGGCTAAGCCCACGTTCCACCTGGCCCTCGCGGTCTCCAATATCAAGAATCACATCTCTGTTACTCTTGAGATGGAAAACTCACAATACGGTACGTGGGCTGAGCTTTTCAAAATTCATGCTCGTTCTCACAAGGTCCTTCATCACATCATTCCTCCACCCAAAGGTAAGGAGAAGCCGGCTCCCAAAACTGATGAGGAAGTTGAATTATGGACGACCATTGACGCCACCGTGCTTCGATGGATTTATTCGACAATTTCGAATGATCTGTTAAACACCATCATCGAACCAGACGCTACTGCCATGGACTCTTGGGATCGCTTGCGTGATATCTTCCAAGATCATCAAACTTCTCGTGCGGTGACTCTCGAACAAGAATTCACGACGACTCGTATGGAGGATTTTCCCAATGCCTCCGCCTATTGTCAACGTCTCAAGAGCCTTGCCGATCAACTGAAAAACGTCGGGGCTCCCGTGACGAATAGCTGCCTTGTCCTTCAACTGGTCTTAGGTCTCACTGAGGCGTACAAAGAGGTTGGGACACAAATTCTCCATGCAAAGCCGCTCCCCCCATTCACTGAGGCTCAGTCTTCCCTTGTTTTGGAAGAATGTGAGCTTGCGGCAATGGTGTCTCACGGGTCTGGTTCGGCTATGGTGGCCTCGGTCGACGACGCGCCACTCCCCTCGGACAACACAAGCTCACGCCGAGGGAAACCGAAAAATTCCCGCTGCCACAATTCTGGAACTGGCCGTAAGGGAGGCTCAGGTCGCGGTTCAAGCAGTGGCAAATTCACCGGCGGCCGCGGTAATTCAGCTCGAAGCAGTGGCGGTCAGCAGCCAGCGGGCTCCACTTCGCAACAGTGGACTGCCGGCCAGTTTGGCCACTGGCAGTGGGTCCCGCAGCCATGCTGGGCTGCTCCTCCCCCCTGCCCGTACCTGACGGCTTCTTGGGCTCGTCCGCCGCCAGTCCCGCCACGACAACAGGGTATATTGGTCCCTCCTCCAGCCCAACAACTCTACACGGCGGCAGTGGCCTCTCCCGGGTCGTATGTTCCAACTGACATTGAGTCCGCAATGCACACCATGACCTTGAACCCGCCCGATCAAAATTGGTACATGGACACCGGGGCCACTTCTCATATGACATCCTCGGACGGTAATCTCTCGTCTTATTTTAATTTGAGCAATCAAAATAATGGTATTGTTGTGGGAAATGGTCATTCGATTCCAATTCGTGGTTGTGGTCATACTAGTTTGCCTCCCCCAAACCCCCTTTTATCCTTACAGAATGTCTTACATGCTCCTAAACTCATTAAAAATTTAATCTCAGTACGGAAGTTTACTACTGATAATTCGGTGTCTGTTGATTTTGATCCATATGGGTTTTCTGTGAAGGATTTTCAGACGGGGATGCCACTAATGCGGTGTGATAGTCGGGGAGATCTTTATCCAGTCACCACCATCAAATATCCAACCACCACTCCATCAACCTTTGCGGCGTTGTCCTCTCATTTTTGGTATGCTCGCTTGGGTCATCCGGGAAATTCTATCTTAGATTGTCTTAGGCTTAATAAAAGCATTGAATGTAATAAATCTAGTCATTCTAGTATTTGTCGTTCTTGCGTTCTTGGTAAACACATTAAGTTTCCGTTTGATTCTTCTATTTCCGAAACTTTGATGCTATTTGATATTATTCATAGTGATTTGTGGACCTATCCCGTGTTAAGTTCATTGGGTCATCGATATTATGTTCTTTTTATGGATGATTTTTCGAAGTTTTTATGGATTTTTCCTTTGGCTAAGAAATCTGATGTCTATGCGAAATTCTTAGTTTTAAAAACCCACATTCATACCCAATTTGAACGTCATATTAAAAATGTCTGATATGATAATGGGAGGGAATATGATAATGGTCAATTCGGGAAATTTTGTGAGTCTAATGGGATGTCCTTTCGTCTTTCTTGTCCACATACGTCTGCACAAAATGGGAAAGCCGAAAGAAAAATCCGTTCTATCAATAATATCACTTGGACTCTCCTTGCTCATGCTTCTCTCCCCCCTTCATTCTGGCATCACGCCTTACAAATGGCAACATATCTTCTTAATATTTTACCAAGTAAATTATTAGGTCACGTTTCTCCTCTTCAAGTGCTATACCAAAGAAAACCATCTTACTCTCATCTTCGGGTTTTTGGTTGTTTATGCTATCCCCTTTTTCCTTCTCCGACTATCCACAAATTGCAAGCCCGGTCTACACCGTGTGTCTTTTTGGGGTATCCTACGAATCATAGAGGGTATAAGTGTTATGATTTATCGTCCCATAAAATCATTATTTCTCGTCGCGTGATTTTTGATGAGAATGTCTTCCCCTTTTCCAATTTACATTCTCCCACTTCAATTACTTATGACTTTTTGGATGATGGCATTTCCCCATTTTGGTTGCATCACTTGGCTTCTACTCCGGATAGTCGGCTCAGCCCCCCCCCCCCCCCCCACTGCTCCCATGCCACAGCCCGCTGCCCAGCCCCCTCCGCTGGCAGCAGCCTCCCCTACCGCACCTACCCCTCTCCCCGCTGCCTTGGGTCAACAACCCTCGGCTACGTCTATCCCACCGTCACCCCAGCCACCCCCTTCTACCAATCCGCCCCGAATGGTGACCCGGAGTCAGCATGGTATTTTTAAGCCAAAACGCACGTTTAACTTGAATACCATGGTTACGAAATCCCCTCTCCCTCGTAACCCTGTGACCGCCCTTCGTGACCCGAATTGGAAAATGGCTATGGATGATGAATTTGATGCTCTTATTAAAAATAAGACGTGGGAGTTGGTGCCCCGTCCACCTAATGTGAATGTTATTCGTTCTATGTGGATTTTTACTCATAAAGAAAAGTTTAATGATGATTTTGAGAGGCATAAATCCCGTCTTGTAGGTGATGGTAAGACTCAACAGGTTGGCATTGATTGTGGTGAGACCTTCAGTCTAGTGGTCAAGCCGGCTACGATCCGTACCGTTCTCAATCTTTTATTATCAAAGAAATGGCCTATTCATCAGCTAGATGTCAAGAATGCTTTCTTACACAGTGAGCTCAAGGAAACAGTGTATATGCATCAACCTCTGGGTTTTAGAGATCCCACTCATCCGGATTATGTATGTTTACTCCGTAAGTCCTTATATGGGCTTAAGCAGGCCCCGAGAGCATGGTACAAGCGTTTTGCAGATTGTGTCTCTTCTCTTGGTTTTTCCAACAACAAATCTGACAATTCTTTGTTCATCTACAAAAAGGGGTCCGATATGGCATACATGTTACTTTATGTTGATGATATTATTCTTACTGCTTCCTCAGATTCTCTCCGATGCTCCATTATGGCTCTTCTTGCCTCGGAATTTGCTATGAAGGATCTGGGTCCTTTGAATTATTTCCTTGGCATTCATGTCACTCGCCATAAGGATGGCATGTTTCTTTCGCAATGCAAGTATGCCGAAGAAATCATTGATCGAGTTGGGATGTCTTCTTATAAGGCTACTTCTACTCCGGTTGATACTAAATCGAAGGTGAGCGGCACATCGGGTGCTCCATATGATGACCCGACTCACTATCGCAGTCTCGCAGGTGCCCTTCAGTATCTTACTTTCACGAGGCCGGATATCTCTTATGCTGTTCAACAGGTATGCTTACACATGCATGCACTGCGACAGGTTCATGTGCATGCACTTAAGCGTATCATTCGTTACATTCAGGGTACACTTGACTATGATTTGCATCTTTATCCGTCGTCAGTGATGGACCTTCTTTCCTACACTGATGCGGATTAGGGGGGCTGCCCTGATACACGTCGGTCAACGTCTGGTTATTGTGTCTTCCTTGGAGATAACTTGATATCATGGTCTTTGAAACGCCAACCTACCCTCTCTCGTTCAAGTGCTGAGGCGGAGTATAGGGGGATTGCTAATGTTGTCTCCGAGTCCTGCTGGCTTCGCAATCTTCTATTAGAATTACATTGTCCTATTCATAAGGCTACTATGGTATATTGTGACAATGTGAGTGCCATTTATCTTTCGGGAAATCCGGTGCAACATCAGCGCACCAAACACATTGAAATGGACATTCACTTTGTTCGTGAGAAGGTTGCGCGCGGACAGGTTCGTGTCCTTCATGTTCCATCCCGCTATCAGATTGCCGATATTTTCACCAAGGGACTACCACAGGTCTTATTTGAAGATTTTCGGGACAGTCTCAGCGTTCGTAAACCTCCCGTTTCGACTGCGGGGGTGTGATAGATTATGTAAATATTAGTTAGAATATTTTGTAGTCTACTATTTTAGGTTAGAATATTTTGTATATTGTGTAATCTCCTATTTTAGGTTAGAATATTTTTGTATATAAACCAATTCAAGTAATGAAAGGATTCAAGGAAAATATTTCCTACATTTTTGCCTATATAAAAATCAGGATTCTAAGTATGTGTCCATTGACCAAAACAAGAAATTAAACACAGTAAAGGGTTTGCAATCAATCTTTTACAATATCAAATTTAAGATGGAATTATATTGCTTATTTGTAGTTCTTGTATAATAAACTTTATACTCTCATCTATTCTTAAAAAAAAAAACAGATTAGAAAACTCATGTACCGTATCAAACCACGTAACTTCTCTCCCTCGTATTATGAATATACCACAGCCTTATTTTTCACCAGTCTAATGTACAGAAGGAGCAGGGAAACTATTTAATTTGGATCATCTACAGTATTAAGTTTCTACATACAAATGAATAAGCTACGACATCACCTTCTCTGGAAATTCAGCTTCCCAATGAAAAATGCAAACAGACTGGCAAAAACAAGGGGGTATGCAATCAAAACAACAGCTACAAGAGGTAATTGATTGTGGTGAAATCCAAAGTAGTCCCTAACAAAGGCTGCTACTGTTTTCTTTTCTCCAAAGACAGTAATCTCCGTTTCTACATCTCCGTATTGTGAAGTAAGCATCCCATTCAACGTCCACGATGTAGGTATTAGATAGTAGAACCAGATCCACCATTTCGGAATTTGCTGCAATGAAGGGAAAAGAAAAAAAAATATATTGAAATGTAAATACACACACAGACAGAGGTAATTACAAACTATGCATTGATTTCTACATCCGAAGTGGCTTAAATTATGAACCACTTACGGCTTTTGGCATCAAGAATCCAGCAAAAAGGTTGAACATTGTGTAAAAGGATGACTGAAGAATTGCAGCTACTGGGAAGTTTGGTGTCATTGAAACAAGCATCATTCCCAAGTATGTGAAGTACAACAATGTGCAGAACATCGAATAGAAGTACCAGAAAACCTTGTGGGCCGACCAATAATATCCAATCATTGGATATGTGATGACAGTAAATGCAAGTGCTTGCACTAAAAGATATGGAATTTCAATTGCCACCTACAAAATCAACTCAAATATGAAGCATTGAACCGTTGAAGACAAGTGTAATCCCCTGTAATCTCAACAAGTCAACATGCCAACTTTGTTAAGTCTTATATATACCTGTGCTAATGCATAAGCCCATGAAGCATACATCCCAGCAAATCTTTCCCGGTATAGGACCGACCGCTCCGTGGTCACATATGGTAAAACTGAAGATGAATTATTTATGCCACAGAAGATTACTGCAGTGAACATAGCCCCAAATATACTGAAGACGCTCTGCTGGTCATCTCTGCAAAAAGGAAGAAGAAAAAACAAAAAGACAGTCTAAGATACAAAAAAAAAAATATATATATATATAGAGCGACTCTATTTTAGTTGATATAACCAAGTGCATTGTCATTTGAGATAGATAGTCACATCAATGAAACAGAACTTTAGTTCTGCATAAACTTTCACACACTAAAAGTGGAACTCCGGAGTTCTGTTTTAGCTGTGTGGGTGATGTCAACAAAGATATAACAAAGCCAAATTATTGAATGTCAACAAACCAATCAGGAATATCTGAGCAGAAAATATAGGATAAGACAACCTAATTCCTTTTTTAACTATATCATGACAACCACTTAATTAGGCATCACTTTTGGGATAAACATGTAAATCAGAAGCGGCCAAGGAATCTCCATGAGGACGTATAAATTTCTAATTGCCACGGTATAGTGAAGCATGTTGTCAATAAGTTAATTGAAGCTTTAGTTAAATAGTATTTTATCGCCTTACAGTTTCTTCCCCTTATCCCAAAAGAGCAATCCAAAAACAATGGAAGCAAAGAGCATGTGCAGAGAGCGCATCAAATTGTATGAAGGACTCCTCCAATAGGACCAGTATTGCTTCCAGAAGCAAGTCTTGAATTGCCCCCAGCCATTCTGTGAAAACTGGGTTGGGAAATGCAAATCTTTTGAACCAGCTGGTGGGAAACTCAGCTTCTTCACAAGCTCCTCGTTATTTCTACAATAAGTGTAAACCAAGAGGAATCATGCATTAGTTATATGAAAATTGTGCTTATAAGTGATATAAAGTCCAAGATACATTTTAAACTTAATGCAAAACTAGATGAGGTGAATAGCTATGACTAACTTGTGTAGAGCAGAATTCTTATATACTTCAGCGAAGTCTATGCTAATCTCAGCTTCGCTAGATGTTGATGTAACCTCTAACATCCATGTTGCTGGATTGTAGTTGTTCTTTATATTTGGCACACCAGAGATACCCTGTTAAATGAGAAAAACAAACAGCAGTCTCAGCTACTATGCAAAGAAGCTATTATTACTGGCTTGCTGCAATACTGATAAAAAGGGAAATTAGTGCACCTCAAAATATTCAATCATTTTACAAGAATTTCGTCCGAGTGGTCCCCAATATATCATGCGCCCACCAGTTTTCAATAGAGCCAGCTGCAAAATAGCTCATTTCAGACGAATAACTTTTTGATTATATCCATGAATGACGCATACTTACACAAACTGAAAGATATTTCTAAGTAGACGTCTTTGTTTTTACTTCAGGAGTTCTGCATAACTAAGTAATTGCTCCTCACATACATCTTACCTCGTCAAATGCTTCAAATATGTCAATGCTCGGTTGGTGGATGGTGCAAACTATTGTTCTTCCTGTTTCAGCAACATTTTTCACAGCCCGCATGACAATTGCAGCTGACCTTGCATCCAACCCCGTTGTAGGCTCATCCATGAAGATAATTGAGGGATTTGCAACAAGCTCCACAGAAATTGTCAGCCGTTTACGTTGTTCAGTTGAAAGCCCACTAACACCCGGCATGCCAACCAACATGTCTTTTATACCATCTAGCTCAATGGTCTCAAGGACTTCTTTCACAAACTCCTGCATATGTGCCGCATCAGTTTCAAATATAGATATCGCCAGAAGGAATGGTGGTCACGAAAGAAACATTAGTTCAAGCTTTAAGTTATTAAGCTCGTACATATTTTGTTTTGGAGTCAATCTGAGGATGAAGTCGTAGCCAAGCAGAAAATATAACTGATTCTTCTACAGTTATCTGAGGAGAATGTATGTCTGTCTGCTCACAGTATCCTGAAACTCTAGCAAATGTCTCTTGAACTTTAGGGTACCCACCAACTTTTATTTCTCCTTCAACATAACCACTTGTTTTTCTACCGGCAAGGACATCAAGGAGAGTCGTCTTTCCAGCCCCACTGACACCCATAAGGGCTGTAAGGACACCAGGTCTAAGTGCGCCAGTAATATCCGAAAGAAGTTGGAGCCTATTTTGTGTGAAACCGAGCTCCTTCATTGCCTGAAATGGACATAAAACCACAACCTCAGCCACTGAAATTTTGGTTTCAACTGATTTTAGTTATCCAAAATTAGCCAAATACTAAATGAGATAGGTTTATAAGACTACCGCAGGAGTGTCAACATAGTACTGAACATCTTGAAACACAAGAGATAGGGGTTCGAAAGGTAGAACCATTCTTCCTGGAAAACAACAGAAGAAACCATATTTTAAAGAGCAAGGAAGCAACTATAAAGAGAGATGAGAAAGATAGTAACAAAAACAAAGTTTCTCAGCCAATTATTTGTGCAATAGAAATAAGAGGGTAACCTGCTCCTTCATGAGAATCCATTGTGGTGCTAGGAATTGTGGTCTTGGAATTTTCTTCTGCATCAGCTTTATCAAGAGAATCGCTACTTCCTTCTATTTGGGAGTACTTATCCGTTGACAAAATGGCACGAGAACCCGGAGCTACATCGCGTTTTCAAGAAAACCAGCAAGTAAATTACAAAACCTGCTACGCAGATTCATTAAAGTACAAAAAAGATGAACATACCTTTTAAGAAAGTTAAGGCCAAGGTGAAACCGATGTTAAACAGTATTGTAAGGCCAAACAAGGCACAAACTGATACCCAATACGAATATCCATCAAAGTTTAACCCACGGGTATCAAGGACTTCATTCCCGATAGTTGTGTTTGTCGAGAGCGTCTGTGTTTAAAATGAAGCATGTGATACGAGTATTGAATAGATAATAAATTAAAAAATCTGCTATAAGACAGATAAAGATATTGGTTTAAGTTACAGATATGTATATATCAAGGAGGTAAAACATTTAATGAGGCTGCTAAGCCATCAAGTTGGAGTTATTCTCATCATGCAGAATTTTATGGCACATTTTTGAGGTTACTATAACTATCAAAACTGAGTGCCTATGAAGTACTTGAATGGACAGTTCAATAGGAATACAAATCGTCAAGCACATGCGTCCAAGGTAGCCTTTAGATTAAGGAAAAAAGTACTATGCTTTCCAAAAGGTGATATGTTGTGTATATGATTAAGGACATTGCATATTCAGGTTTCTGGGAATCGAAGAGACAATTTACGCTTTGCATGTTACAAATTTGACCTAAGTCACTACCATTGACATGGATACCTGTCATTGAACTTCAAGAACCTTCCCTAGACAGTTTCAGATAACAAAAAAGGAACAGACAGACAACAACACTTTATCATTTTCTTACACGGATGATCTCTTTTTTTTTTTTTCCAGTAATTTCATAACAGAAGATGGGAAGAAAACTGAAAGAAGAGAAGTATTTGAGCTGTTATTGGCCCTCACCTTTTGCCATCTCGGGGCAAGAAATTCATTTACAGCAAGACCTATCTCACCATATGACAGCGGAGAAATCCAAAATGCCCATTTCAGCCAAATCGGCATCGAGGCTGTAGTCAAATACCGGTAATTTAGTTCTGCTACTCACCCTCACATGAGCATCATATCAAAATGAAGAACAAAGAAGTAGGAATTCTTACGCCTTGGTATTATGAATCCGCTGAATGAGAAGACGAATAAGATCGATAAACTACCAGCAGCTGTAGAAGCAACAATAGTCCGGCAGACAGATGCCAAGAAACGGAACATGGAGATTGATGTCATGTGCACAGCAAATAATAGAAGTAATTGCCGGAAGAACCTGTAAGTGACACAATTTTGTCACGAAAATGCATGACATTTATTCAAATCCATCCTCAAACATAACAGCAACTGGAGAACTGCAAGCTGCTGATGGAAGCCTATTGGAGATACAGCAGCAACAAAGTAGAAGATATTTAGATGTAGCACTCACCTTCCAGCCTCAGGGCTGAAACCAATGACATAATAGGTCAGACCTGTCCAAATGACAGATTCTAATAGAGAAAGAGGAATCTTGAGAATTGTAGCAGGAATTGCATATGCCCATGCTGGGTAAAAGCACAGGTCATTCTGTTTATAGAAAACTGCAAGTCTTGTTATTGTCATGGACAGCTCAGGGAATCCATCCACTAGAAGAATGATGAGAGCATAAAATAGAGCTCCCAAATAATAATTTGCATGTACAAGATCAGTATCCATCCGAGTTCTCAAAAATACAGTCATACTTATGGATGCAATGATGACAAGCTGCATGGTTGAAGCATAAATTGCAATAAGTTGTGAGAAATCTCAAATAGGAAAATGTGACAGCTATCTTTGTTTGGATAATGTGAAAAGTATAGAACATTTAGTACCTTGAACTAACATAATAAAAAGAAAAGACTGATCACTGACCTGAACAGTTTTGAATATGTAGATAAAAGAATTCCTTTTCATCAGAAGGAATTCTCTTGACATACAAGCTCGAAAGAGCTCCCACTTAGGAAGTGAATAGTCATGAAAGGTTATAGAATTTTTATGACTTCTGGAGTTATCATATGGAACAGAAAGTTCTTCATTCAGCTTTTTCCTGTAAGGAGATTCCTTAAATTTTCTTGATAACATATCAACTGACACAAATTTATACGTTTCTTTAGTTCCATGCCAATACTGTGCTTGATCTTTTTTCGATGTGACCTGAAAAAAAAAGAACCGATTTGATGAGCTTCTAATTGACAGAAAGAAATGTAAGGACCATTTAACTACTACCGACTTGCCTCCTGGAGGAAGTCAGCCACCCCTTTCCTTTCAGGACATTTGAACCCACAGCTTTCAAAAAATTCTAAAGCAGAATTTCTTGGTCCATGGTAAAGAATTTTTCCCTCAGCCATCAGGATTATATCATCAAATAGATCAAAGGTCTCTGGCGCTGGTTGAAGAAGCGAGACAAGTATAGTGGCATCTGTAATATGTGCCAGCTGCTGAAGGCAAGCAACGATCTGGTATGTAGTCGAGCTATCTAAGCCATTTGATATTTCATCCATAAACAATGCTTTTGTGGGGCCAACAATCAGCTCTCCTGTGTTACACAAATAATTGGTTCCTTTATACTTGTCTTACAAATGTACAACTAACACCTTTGTTACGAAGCATGATCGTGGTCTAAAATTACCTGTTGTCAGTCTTTTCTTTTGACCACCCGAGATACCTCTTCTCATGGCATCACCAACCAATGTGTCAGCACAAATATCAAGTCCAAGAATCTGAACACACACAAGAATGTAGCAATCACCAACTTCTACTCCGAGCTCTAACAAATAATTGTCAAAGAGAGTACTTCAATAAAGTTACCTTCAGAATATAATCTGTCTGAAGGTTTGTCCTTTGTCCTTCAACAGAAATCGCCTGTATGATTAAAATTGATTTAGAATGTTAAAATCTATAACAGCATTGACTGCAGAGGAATACAAACATGTTTCTCCAGGCATGTTACAAGTAACTTATAAATTTCGATATAGTCTTGTCCAATAAATATATCAAGCAACTTATAGCTCAACAAAGATGAAACGGGAACAACTTGATGTTAAACTACCTTCATGTAAGTATCTATATCTGGATCAGGAACAATTCCTGCTTCTTTTTCCCTTCTGCTTAGGTCAATCATAATCTCTTCAAAAGGAAAGGTATTGCTTTAGAAGCCAGTGCAGAAATGTATTCATCACTACAGTTTATCTTTCATGAGCCGAAAAACATACCTGCTCTGCTTCCAACGCCTTGAAAACGAGATGAATAATCTAGTGTTTCTCTAACAGTCATTTCAGGGATGTGTAGGTCATTTTGGCTTATATATGCAGAAGTTTTCTGTGGTACAAACTCTTCCAATTTATAACCATTGTAAGAAATCTCCCCAGAAACCTGTTAGACATGGCCAGAAGCAGACACAGTAATATCGACATCAGCTCCATATGTGATGAACTCTATCCAAACCTTGAATTCTACATCATTCTTGTTCAAGTGAAGGTGCAAAAATCAGTGCAACTGTTCACTAGTTTTTTCTTGGAGGTGGCGTGGTAAGGTTAATAAAGATTTTTCTCTTGGTGAAATGGGAGAAAGATGGCAATTAAGTGTTCCCTAGCTGAGATCTTAAAGATATGGAGGAACTAAAGTGACTAAGAGGAACCAGAGAAATAACTAGTAAAACAAATCCGACAAATGAAGGCCTGTAAAAGTTCATTTTACTGAAATGGATAACTTTTAATTCGCATTCCAGTATGTTCTAGATCAAACTATTTGCTTTATATCAGCTTAAGGGTTTTTTTAAGAGTGTTCCTATATTTTTCTCTTGCTGACATTAAAACAAAAACAACTTTCTTTTTGTTGACATTAAAAGAGAAACAACTTGAGACCTTAAGAGATTTGTCCAGGTTTCCTGAAAGTGCTTTCAGTAGTGTTGTTTTTCCACATCCAGGAGGTCCAAGCAGTAGAGTCATTCTGTAAGAATAGCAAAGAACTTGAGTAATTCAAAATGACAGGTTCAAGATCTCACATTTTAAAACGATTTCACAATGTGTTGGTGTACTTATTGTGAATTGCATTGGCATAACTATTTAAATTGAGCATACGGCAGGGAAAAGCTTCGATGACATACCGTCCGGGTTTTATTACACCACTGATATCATTAATGATTTTAATCTTGGCCACTTCTGACTGCAGACCTGGAAGCCTGGCAAGGTTCTGTTGAACAATTTGAATCACTAGATTAAAAGAACTGTCGAAATCACAAGTAGCAAAATAGAACAACCTAATGCTGGAGCTTGCACTTTCTGCTATACATTTAACATTTGAGCTCTGAAACCAGGATCACTTTGAATATGCTCATCAAGTCTCTCTTACTTTTTCTAGCAGGATTGGTTCCGATGCATCAAAAAAATTAACTTATTGTTGTTACCTACTATTAAAGTTAGACAAGCCAAAGTATTGAACTGGAAATATTAGCACAAGAAAGATTCAATTATTCCCAGTTCAAAATGGTTCAATTAATAACGTCCTCCTACTTGAAGGCCTAATAAATGCCTCCTGATGATCAATTTTTACATCCAACATTAAACAGCTGCTACTTTGGTTTGAACTAGCATTAATGTAAGAGATCAGATTGATGACAATATAAAGGGTGTTCAATCAAATGGAAAAAACTTACCATCATTATGCTTTTGAGAGAATTCCAAAGAGTAGGGAGAGGCTTTCCATGAACTAGCTCACATTCTGCTTCAATGGTTAAATTTTTATATCTCACTTCCACTGTAGGCAATTCTACACCAACTCTACAAGAGTCAACCGTAGCCTCAGTTCATTGAATTACGTCTAACAGATAAATTTTTGATAAAATGAAAGACAAACTGTGAGGTATGCAGATAATGATGATCATAAATTAGCAATTAGCATTGTCAAATGCAAGAGGAATGACCTCTCAATGTCTATAATTTAATTTTTACTGGCGAGTTATGGAAAAAAACTCTTACTTGTTGATTCTCTTTCTGATTTTTTGCAACAATTGAAGGTTGTCGTGTTCGATGTGCTTAATCATCTTTTCAATGAAAACATGTCTTTCTACAGCTCTGAGCTTGGTAACATCAGTTACCCTTTTTGTCTTAACATTGGCCTCATTGCCATTGATTTCCTCAAAGACAGATGATCTCAATCTGTCAAACGTTGGCAGTCTCTCAATTGCAGCCCAGGCCAACATGTTCTCCTCGTCTACAACATCGTCCTTTTCAGCAGCGCTCAAGGCTGAATTGCTCCTGAAACTCGAAGGCCGGCGCCTGAATGATGATCTCAAGCTTCTTCCAATCTCTGAGAGATCCATTCTAAATGACTCAATATCATCCGAACCAACAAGCTGAGCCATTTTTGGTGTAAATATTTTCAGCTCCAAACCTGCATTTTATAGGGAGAAGACAAAAAAGGGGTGCACCATGTATGTCTAACATAAAATATTCATTCCTTGCTTGAACAGCTAAATTTACCGTAAGATAGATGAGGTAAGGAAATACATCATTCAACATTTTTTTATGAATGAAGGCATTCTTGGTTTCTTTATATAGATAACGTAAATGAAAGAGACATACAGAGAGAGTAATCAGAAGTTTACAACTGATAATAAATAAGGCTTATTGAAGGAATTAAAAAAGGAGAAATCTTTGAATAAACAAAAGAGTGCTGCACATTTCTCTAACTCCTCAAGGCACAGATTCAGTTGACTTTTGTAGGAGGAGAATAAGGAATTGATTATTGTAAGGCTCTGACATACAAGTGCATAAATTCCAAAGTTCAAAGACTTAAACAGAAGATTCTTCCTTTATCTATCGCCAAGTTCCATACTCATTATTGCTTTGCTGGCACAAATGACAAGAAACAATTTGAAAATTCCTCATACTATTGTTTATCACACACACACAACTCCCCGCGCGCGCACACACAACAAACACCCCCACCCACGCACCGGCCCGCACACACACACAAATATATATATATGAATATTCTTTGTAGTTGGAGGGAGGTGGGTGAGTGCTGTATGTGCACTCATGTAAAGGCGTGAGACACTCCAGCTAAATAGGAGGTCTCCAGGAAGATGAATTTTACAGTTCTATGAATTGTAATATTAAAAATTTTAATTGAAAATACAACTAAACCATATTAATTACTAGTACCAATCAAAAGAACATTATCAGTGACAGCATAATCAACTATCCAAGATTGTGTCCCAGTGGTCAATGAACTGAGCTGAAGATGGTGAAGTCTCATAATTAAATTCTAGCGGAGGCCAAAAATATTAGGCGATTTTTACCCATTTATCCAAGTTTTGGTGGATAGAATTATCCGATATTTTTTCCATTCATTCCAATACTAAATATGTCTTTTAACTCAATTTATGGGTGTCTAAACTACCAAAATATTATAATTATTCATCAACATACAGGTCTACAGCAAAAAGAAAAAGGGAAAAGGGTCCAAACTACCCCTATACTCCCTCCGTTTCATAGTAAGTGGTTTTTTAGGCTCATGCACAATTCTTGAGAAGTTGCTCACTCATAGAAAATTAGGAGTATTTTTACTAATTTAACCCTAAATAAGTTTTACTATTTTTTAGAAAAAGAAAAAATAGTTAATGAATGTTGACTATTTAAATAAGGGTAATTTTGGAAGAATCCGCCTAAAGTTTCTTGAAATCCTAAAAAGCATCACTTATTTAAAAAAAAAAAAAAACTAAAAAACCACTTATTATGAAATGGAAAAAATACTTTTATTTATTAGCTAGTTTTACCCCGTTACAAGTTGGGTTATTTCTACCCTCCCGTTAGCAAAGTTTATAAAAATACCCCAATCAGACGTAATCCTCAAATAACCTGATTTTACTAAAATTACTCACTCCCTCATTTTAACACGCAACCCGCCCCCATCCACCTCCTAATAAATAGCGAAACGTAATATCTACCCTGAACGCATTCTTCAGGTGGGTTCGTTTAATATATGAAACATAAATAAAAGAACATTATACAACAAAGAAAGGTAAGGAAAAATGGTAGAAGATAATTGGAAGAAAAAAGAAACTAAGGCAAAAACACTTAGCTTATTGGTAAAAGCCATAGTCTTGGACAGTCTTGTAAGTTGTAACGTGTCGCACTCAATTCTTTCTTTGCCAATTTGAATAACTTAGTTATATTAGGCAGGTTAAATTGTTTAATCTCTTACTTTGAGTTAGGTTTTCGGATTTAACAATTTTTTCCAAATCAAACTAAGAAAGACACAAGAATAACACTTATCACAATTCAAGATTTGAAAGGAAAAAAAATAAAATGGTAAAGAAATCTATTTGAAGACCTATCATGATCAGAATGTCTTTACAAAAACGCTAGAAATCTATTTGATGGCCAACAGTTAACCTCTTTAAAAATAAAAAAAGATGTTTTCAGGTTGGTCTAGATCATGTAATTAATATTAAAACCCAATGGAGTAGAATATCCCCCACTGATTTAGCTTTCAAGTTTTGTCAAGATTCCAATGACCACCTGTCAGTAGTTTATCTACATTGCATAACTAGGTGGTCCATTTTCACGTCGCGTTTTAATTTCTTTTGCTATTCCTTTTCCTTTTTTCCTTCTGTAATTTCTTGAGTAAATTGTATTCTTTTTTCCTTCTGTAGCATGAGTATGATATTTGGAATTCGTACAATATAATTAGAATAATACGTTAAAAGATATATAGCCCTCGTAACCGTAAGCTGAGGTGGGGCCCACATGATGAGATTTTTATAAAGGACATATGATAAGTTATATGGACAATATATGTGAAGTTAAACACAACTCAAGAAGGACCCTTGAGCCAAATCCAAGTGTAAGCCCTCCAAAAAGATGTTTTTAAGCTACGTTTTCGGGTGATCTGACTTCGGAAGGCCATAACCCCATCATTATTTGGGAATTTGGGAAAACTCCAAAAATTAAAGTTGTAGATAATTGAAATACCTTTCCAACCATAGGTCGTGGGCCTGTATGTGACATTGGGATAAAGCTTTATGGACGTTTTAAGGCAGAAAGGTCAAGTTGGGCAGTGAAATGGGCCCAACCCGATTCCAAGTCGGGTCAGGCCCATTTCCCTTGCTATTTAAGGGTAATTTTCAGCTTATCTTCCTCATCTTCATACCAAAAAAATCTAGAAAATTCTAGAGAGAGGGAAGAGAGCTTTTAGAGAGAGAAACCAAATTTTGATCACAATCTGAGCCCCGAATCCCGAAGCTCATGAAGAGAAAAGTGTTGTACGTTGCGTTGCCTTCAATTTGAGCTAAAAATCAGCCAAGAAGAAGAGTGTTGACGTGGTTGTTGCATACTTATGGTAAGATTAAGGTCCCTTTTTCATTGTTAATAAGTTTATTTAAAGTTTTAACGGATTAGAACGAAGAAAATAGCGTTATAAATTCGTTTGTTGTTTTGTTGAGATTTATGGATCGGGGGCTGTTTTAGTTGGATTAAATGGATGGAATTAGCTGATTTATGATGTATAATAATTGTTGATGTTGTTGACAAGTTGTTGTTCTTGAATTTGGGAGAATAAAGTGTATGAAGATATCATATACAAAGCGTATACCGGGTTGTTTTTATATGATTTTCGTGGTTGTTTTGTGACAATATTTTGGGGCTGTTTGGTGGTTGATATGAATTATTTTGTGGGCTGGAATATCGTGGGATTGGCTTTAGTTGTTGTTGTTGTTGTGTTTGTTGTTATACTATAGATATACGAAAATAAAGAAGTGTATACAAGCATTGGTATACGAATGTATATTGAGCTGTTTTGGAAGTGATTTAAGAATGGATTTAATTCTAGTTTAATATGAAATTGTTGTTGTTGTTGGTATTTTGATTGATGTTTGGCTAGATTGGAATCTCGAGGATTGTTAAGTTTTCAAGGGAAATGCTGCCCGAATTTCGTTAAGTTTCATTCGTACTTGGATTGGTTAGTAAGTGAAGTGGATGATCCAACTGTGGCTTATGTTATCTTAATTTTAGACCTACGAGCTCGAGAAGTAGACGTTGGACATTTAAATAAGCGTTAAAGGTATGTAAAGTTAACCCTTCTTTCTTTTTGGCATGATCCATATGAAACAAACAGACGACAAATGTTTAACTCCAAAGAAGCTCCTATTCTTAGAGATACTAGAATGGCTAATGTTCTTGATTTCCAGAACCTATTTCATTATGTCTTGATACATGTCTATGATTCCAGCCGTCCTATTTTGATATAATCCATAGTGACATTCGAAGGGTGCTTGATATGACTATTGCCTTGATTTTCAAATGATGGTTCATTTTGATTATTCTATTGAGTCTCAGATATGATTTAGTTTGCATATGGTTGCTCACTACTCTGCTCGTGCATGCCTCAATATGTCTTTCACCGAGTCCCGGGCCGGGTATGTTTTCGTGCACAGTTTCACTGCATTGTTCACCGAGTCCCTCACTAGAGGGTCGGGTACGGTATATATATATATATATATGATGATGATGATGATGTGATGATGTGATTATGGCGCCAAGGATGACTTTATTCACCGAGTCCCATAATGGGCCGGGTATGATATATGATATTGATATGCATGATTTACATTTCATAAGGCAAATGTATTGGTATTTTGAATGTCATACTTGTCTCCTGTGACCTCTATTTCAGTTATGATCCTCTTTACTGTATCACGTGCTTTATATACTCAGTACATATTCCGTACTGGCCCCCTTTCTTCGGGGGCTGCGTTTCATGCCCGCAGGTACAAATAGTTGGTTTGGTGACCCTCCAGCTTAGGACTTCTACTCAGCTGTCTTGGAGAGCTCCACTGTTCTGGAGCCTAGACTTTTGGTACAGATCTTATGATGTATATATATGTTTATCCAGGGGTACGGCGGGGCCCTGTCCCGTCATATTTCACTATCGATACTCTTAGAGGTGTGTAGACATATGTGTGGGTTGTGTATAAGTTTGTTCAGTTGTGTCTATACGATGTGCTATGGATATTGTTATGTAGTGGCAGCCTTGTCGGCTTGCGTATGATATTGATATGTACTGGCAGCCTTATCGGCTTGCGTATCATATTATGGTTTGATTAGTTGTGACTCCTCAGGAGACACGTTATCCGAGTATGTATATATATGATGACGTTATGAACCTTTGGAGTTCTTATGCAAGTTTCCATATTGTTTCATAGATTCGGTTTGACTATATTTAGCAGGTACGTATACGAGTGTCCAGTTCGGGCACTAGTCATGGCCCATGGGGTTGGGTCCTCACAGATAGTGCCTATATATATCCAAATACGCGTAAATCCATCCCTAATCATTTCTTTTTCATCAATCTATCACTTCCACAAATACCTTTTCTTTACCTAAAATCACTAAAGCTCTTGATAGCAACTCAAATACAAGGGTAGGAATCATTTACATACCTTGAGGGGTCAAGAATCCCAAGAATCACCTTAACTTTAACTCCCTAAGCTTCCCATTCTTGGAGAAACCCTAGAAACAACCTTCTTCTTCACAAGCTCGGGGTTACGAGGTCCGGGTCTTGTCAAATCTTCACTACTATGCCATAAATGTTGGGAGAGCAAAATATTAGGGTTTTCTGATCTGGGAAAGAGAGAAATAAGACAGAAAGTCGTGGACCATGTATTTATACTCGGAGAATTAAATGCTTCAGTGGTCCAGTTCGATGAGCGGGTCGACGACCCGTCGACGTGCGCCTGCAGAATGCAGAGCTGCGGAATCCTATCAACGTCGCACAACGACGGCCCGTCGACAGGTTCGACGACCCATCGATCTTGACTGGTGTCTGTAAACTTTTCTAATTCGGTTCAGGTCGCATCGATTCAATTCGTTCAACTTCAAATCCTGTAAATCACCAGGAATACCTGCTGGTACCATTGCACATGGGGTAGGACACTTCCTATCTCCAAAACTCGGGCTCGGGTCAATTCCCAAGGCATACCCAACTAGGAAATCATAAGTTCTACCACTACGAAGACGAGGGGTGTAACATTCTTTCCCCCTTAGGAACATTCGTCCTCGAATGTTCGAGCAATCCTGGGTTATAGAAATTTTGGCATAGTTTCCCCTGTACTTATATCAATCCGTCCTGTACGCAACAACTCAAAATAATGCCTCACAGGGACACATACTATAACATACAATACTATGGCCCCACACGACCAATCACGATAACTGAAATGAAATAATACCTGAGAAAAGTGATGCCTCTGACTGCACCTCCTGTACTGCTGGGAACAAATGCGGGTACTTAATATTCATCGCTTCTTCCGCTTCCCAAGTCATTTCTTCAACATTCTTATTCCTCCACAAGACTTTAACGGAGGCTACATCCTTTGTTCGCAACCGACGGACCTGTCTGTCCAATATAGTCACTGAAGTCTCTTCGTATGATAATTGTTCGGTCACCTGGATATCATTCACTGGTATAACTCTTGAAGGATCTCCGATACACTTACGAAGCATAGATACATGAAATACTGGATGCACCGACTCTAACTCCAAAGGCAATTCTAGCTCATATGCCATTGTACCCACTACACGAATGATCTTATATGGCCCAATATATCGAGGGCTCAACTTACCCTTCTTGCCAAACTGTAACACCCCGTACCTTTAACCTAAGCTTTAGCCATGATCCTAGACTTAGAAAACCCGATAAAGAATATGGGAATTGGAAATTTCCTCTTCAGTTGTAAGATGGTAGTTTACACCCATGAACAGTGATTGTATTTCAGTATACGGCCCGTATTTCAAGTCGTAAACTGGTACCAAAGATTTCTGAACATTCTGGAATTTGGCATTTGGATGTTACATTGTTAAATACGGATCGTATTTCAAAATACGGCCCGTATTTCAAAACTTATTTGGAATTTGGGAAAATGTCCTTGATGAAAGTTGTAGATCTTTGAAATACCTTTCCAACGGTATATTATGAGGGTCAAACGGACATCTGTGCAAAGAGTTATGACCATTTTACTGAAGAGACGCAGTGCAGTCCATACGGAATACGGACCGTATTTCAAAATACGGCCAGTCTTTCAAAATACGGCACTGGGCGTAAACCTCAATTTTTCAGAACAGTATATATTCGTCCATATCAGTTCAAATCATTATTTTTCATTCCTTCAAGCCCTAGAACGACCTCCTACCCTTTTGCATCATCAAGAACACCAAGGTAAGCCTACTCTAATTATTCCAAGTCAATTCTAATACATATCCTTGTAATCTAAACAAGAAATCATCATTCCTAAACTAAGCTTTTCAAGAAAACCCACCTCAAAGTTCAAGAATTTAAGATTTTGGAAATCTTCTTCAAAGTTCAACTCTTTAATTCAAGTTTTGGAGCATTACCAGGTATGTAGAGTTATTATCTACGTGTGAGAACATCATTGTTCTTCCCCACGCCTCCTAATCCATAAAGTATGAAACTTTACAAAACTAGGGTTTCTATTCTATACTATTCTCATGATAACTCTGGGTCCATGTCTGTGACTATATTATGTTTGAATTGCTATTATTCTATCATTGTGTTCTTGATACTCATTATGATTATTGAGAATCTGTCTGTAATCCATGAAAACTCATATTTTGTATTCTATGGGTTCTTGGATGCATGTTTTTGACTAAGAATGATTATTTCATGAATATCCTATATGTCTACAAGTTTTCATGCAATTAAATCATAGGAAAAATACACCAAAACACCCCTAAACTATACCCAAAATGTCGATATCACACTTAAACTATACAGACGACCCATTACACACCTGAACATTTCAGAAGTGAATTTATTTACCCCCTGCAAACTGATGACCACTTGCACAATGGGAAGTGTAACCCACTCTCATCACCACGTTAGCGCCACCTTGGAAATTTCCTAAATTTTAATTTTATATTTATTTCCTTTTCTTTATTCATTTAATTTTTTATTAATTATATTTACACTAATTAATCCCTAATTAACCATTAAAATCCTCCAATAATTATATCTTCTTCATCACCACCACCTCATTTCACTAGAATCACCAATGCGCTACCACCATCGCCATCAATTTCACCACCACCAATCCGCCACCAATTTCACCACAACAAATCCTCCAATAATTATGGACAAATGAATTTGAACAGAGGGAGTATTAGTAATTTTACTACTACTGCTGCTATTACATCAGCAGTAGTAGTACCAGCCCGCTTTCACCACTACCAATTCAAGTTAGCAAACTTGGCATCCACCAACTCATATTCACATTTCACTACCACCCCATTTCTTCTTCATTCCCATCCTCCAAATTCATATTTTTTTAATCTCATCCCCACCCCCACTGCTACCTTTCCCCCGCCATTTCTCCCCCTGCTCCCCTATCTTCACGTCCCCTGCCCCTTTCCTCCATTTTTCTCATCACATTGTTTAATCGGGCAATTAATTGTTACTTTCTAATTTCATTATTAAAAAAAAATCCACAATCCAATAGAGTTTGCAGAGATTTAGTAGTAACCTAGGTTTCATGGCTACAAAATTCCAACTTTTAATGGCTCCAAAATCTGAACCTTTTTCTTGTAGTATTTTGATATTTTTTTCAAGAAAGGAAAAGAAATGGGTGAAATTGATGGCGGTGGTGGTGGTGGCTATGGTGTTTTCCGGTGAGATGTGGTGGCGAGATAATTTGTGGCGGATGGAGCTCCATCAATGGCGGAAAAATGAAGAAGAAATGGGGGTGGAAGTGAGATTACAAGAATGAAAGAAGAATGGGGTGGGATTACAAAAATATTAATTTTGCAATTAAAAAAGAAAAAGAAAAAATGAATTAATTTTAATCGAAACGCGCCTATTTTTTAATTAATTTTACACTTTATGCCACATCAGCTCAGGAGTTGTTATTAGTTCCACTTTTTCATATATTAGGTGTGTAATGGGTCGTCTGCATAGTTTAAGTGTGATATCGACATTTTGGGTATAGTTTAGAGGTGTTTTGATGTATTTTGCCTAAATCATATAATTACTTTCATGTCATGATACAAGAAATATACATGCTAAATACAAGTTATTTCATGAAACCATGCTACAAGTTATCTCATGAAACCATGATACAAGCTATGTTACAAGTTACTTCGTGAAATCATGATTACAAGTTATTTCACGAAAATCATGGGCTTCTTAGCCAACTATATTATGTTCATGTTTTTGGGAGTTGCACGAATTACCGAGAAGGCTCAGATAGCCTGAAACTACGTAGCCACCGTAGGATAAGGATCGCTCCGCCCAGTTAGGACGATACCTTAATTTTACACTGAATGGATCCATCAGGCACGTTACCACCTTATACCCTGGCAAGGTATGGGGGCTCTGCTGGTCCGGCGAGGTACCAGAATCCACGTATCCACGTGGTGATATCATGTTGTCGGTTTATGAAATGTTCTCCCTACTTATCATGTTTTACTTATGTTATATATATATGTACCCATGCTCATGCTCATGCTCATGCTCATGCTCATGCTCATGCTCATGCTCATGCTCATGTTCATGTTCATGTCCAGGTTTTCAATTTCAGTTCTTATCATGTTATTCCATGTCCCATGTTATTTCTTTCAGTTGCTTTACATACCAGTACATTCAATGTGCTGACGTCCCCTTTTATTGCCCGGGGACCTGCATTTCACGATGCAGGTATGTATTTATAGGACGTCGCATCGGCTCAGTAGGATTTGCTCGTATTAGCTCATTGGTGAGCCCCATCTCATTCGGGGTTTAGTCAGTTATCTTTATTTTACTAGTCATGCATTTAAAGGTATGCTGGGGGGCCTTGTCCCAGCAAGTACGTTTTCCAGTCAAGATTCACGATTAGAGATTTCATAGACTAGTCAGTTTAGTTATGTTAGACATGCAAGGTATTTAGCCATCTTTGGCTCAACTCATGTTATTTCCGCATTTATGATTTAAACAAGTATTTTTCATTAAATTATTATGACATCTCATGTTTTATAAAAGCTCATCACGTTCATGCTATATTTCCACTCATGTATGCCTCATGATGATTCAGCAAGCCATGTGTTTCGCTCGGTCACATGCAGCATGGCACCGAGTGTCATGTTTCGCCCAGGCCATGGTTCGGGGCATGACACAAACGTCATCACTCCCTTCATAGGTGAAACTTTCAGGAACACCCAGTCGCCCATCTTGAACTCTAGCTTACGTCGCCAATTATCCGCATAGGATTTCTGTCGGCTCTAGACTGTTAGCAACCTCTCTCTAATTACCTTCACCTATTCAACCGTTTGCTGTATTAAGTCTGGGCCTAGTAACTGATCCTCCCCAATATCAAACCATCCTATGGGCGATCTACACCTCCGCCCATATAAGGCCTCATAAGGAGCCATCTGAATACTGGAATGATAACTGTTGTTATATGCGAACTCGATAAGAGGAAAATGATCCTCCCAATTGCTCGAAAAGTCAAGCACACAAGCTCTAAGAATATCCTCAAGGGTTTGTACAGTATGCTCTGCTTGCCCGTCCGTCTGCGGGTGGAATGCGGTGCTAAGACTCACCTGAGTCCCCAATCCCTGCTGGAAAGACTTCCAGAATCTGGCTGTGAACTGTGCTCCCCTATCTGAAATAATGGCTGAAGGAACACCATGGAGTCGTACAATATCCTTAAGGTAAAGCCTCGCATAATCCTCGGCTGCATAAGTAGTTCTAACAGGCAGAAAGTGAGCTGACTTTGTGAGCCTATCATTTATGACCCATATCGAATTACACTTCCGCTGAGTACGGGGCAACCCTGTAATAAAGTCCATATTAATTACCTCTCACTTCCATGTCGGAACCTCCATAGCCTGCAATAGACCTCCAGGCTTCTGGTGCTCTATTTTAACTTGCTGACAATTTAAACACTGAGCGACAAATTCTGCTATATCTCTTTTCATACCATCCCACCAATAAACTTCCTTGAGATCATGGTACATCTTTGTCGAGCCTGGATGAATAGAATAGCGGGAGTATTGTGCCTCTCCCATAATCTGCTAACGGAGTCCTGCAATACTAGGGACACACAATCTACCTCGATATCTGAGTACCCCATCACCTGTGATCACAAAGGGTGTCTTTTCTTTCTGAGGTGTTGTATCTCGGTAATGAACTAGAACAGGATCCTCATACTGACACTCATTTATCTCAACTACCAAGGATGATACCGCTGTGTCTTGAACAGTAACTCTTGCATCACCTGAATCTAACAATCGAACTCCGAGGCTAGCCAATCGATGAACCTTTACGGACCATTTCTCTTCTCTCTGGCGATACGTGAGACAAGCTACCCATAGATTTGCGACTGAGGGCATCGGCTACCACATTAGCCTTCCCGAGATGATACAGAATGTCCACATCATAATCTTTTAAACTCTCTAACCATCGCCTCTGACGCAAGTTCAAATCCTTCTGTGTAAAGATGTACTGGAGGATTTTATGATCAGTATAGATATCAACATGGACACCGTACAAGTAGTGCCTCCATATCTTTAAGGCATGAATCACTGCTGCCAACTCAAGATCGTGGGTTGGATAATTCTTCTCGTGCTTCTTCAACTGTCTAGAAGCGTAAGCGACAACCTTACCGTGTGTCACACCCCATTTTAACCCGGGTTGATTTAGGAGTATGACATATTGGTGATTCCTGTTTATTTTATTTAAGGAGTCGCCACCTAATTAATTTAACGGTGAATTAGGACACCTAAATGTTAACTAAGGTAAAGTTAAAACTAAACCTCAATTAATAATCTGCTTAACCAGTATGATTCTAGGTAAGGGCTCTATATTATCCTAAAGGGAAGGGGTTAGGCATCCTTTAGAATCCGTTAACTCACGGTTATCCGACCAAACTTAGGTTAATTAATTGAAATTAAAGATGTAGCATTTTTAATTTCAAGAAGTGGGCTTGTAATGTTGCTAATGTTTCAAAGAAAAATATGAACTGCTTAAAATAAGACTTATACATATTGCTAAGGCTTTAAATAAGAAGGTTATTAAAATAAGACTAATACTTTGTATAAAAGAAAAACTTTAAAATACTATTTGAATAAAATTTATAATAGTTGCTAATAGATTTAAAGGAAGTAGCATAATAAAAATGAAGTTTACAAAGTATGATAACTTACATATAAATAGAAGAAGATGCGAATTTATGCAATGTTTCAATAAATATTTAACAAAACTAAGCAATGAGATATTAATTGACTTTGAGCTTTAGAAGTGTGAATAAAAATATGAAATAGCTAATAGATTTCCTTTATCCATTTTTATATTATCTTTATCAACTATGCTTAATGAAGAATATGTGTGATTGACTCAAAAACTTGAAGAGTTATAAAAAATGTGTTTGAATTTATGTTTGCATATTAATGATGTTTTGAAATTTCTCGAATAGTAAGAATAAAATACACTTCTCTTAACTCGAAATATAAAATCATGCCATTTTTGCAAATCAAAGAAATGAAATCAGAAAAGAGGAGAATAATCTTATCTTATGTGATTAAATGTTAGTCTTCCTTAAACTAACTACCCATTACTAGAACTAAACCTACTGATTAATTATGATTTATCGAAACTAACAAAAACAAAACAAACAAAGAGTTAGTTACATAATACAAATTAAATGCACAAAATAAATAGAGGAGTAGATAATTTAAATGGGCTCAGCCCATTTTAAAGAGAGCTACTGCAATCGGACTGTTGTTGCTGTTGCTATTGGGCTTAGCCCAGAAATTCCCTTTTTATTTTTTGCTATGGATGGATTGACGCGGGAGAGAGATTACGTTGGGATTTTAGTCCAACACCGAATATGGAAGAAGAACGAGTCCCTCGGATTCGTATGCGGTGTTCATGCATAAAACGGAAGAAAGGAGTTAGTGCATAATCGATAAATAAGGCTAAATACATGAAATGTAAATAAATGAACTAGTAAAAAAAATGTATATAATAGGTATATTTGAGCATATCTCATGTGTATACTTCTTATATAAGAAACAACTACTGCATATAACAAACACACTGATTATACTCCTATTTCCTATCTAAACCTGAAGGAACAGACCACTCAACCAGACCAATACGTCCTCAACCCATTGAACTTTGTTTGACTCAGGGGTGAAGAGAATGAAGAAAATAAATAGCAAGGATAAAAGGATCATACGCGGGAGCAGAAATAACCTTGCAACAGAACTAATCCATATGAATTCGGAGATGAACATAATTAAATTGAAATGAAACTGAACTGAGGAAGGGAAGCAGTTGTCACATTTTCGAATACCAAGACTAAATGAATCTTCCTGATTCATTAACACATCCGAGTATGCAAATAAAATGAAAATGAATACAAGGTTGGGTTAATTTACACTACTAGTAGTGATTTTCAACTATTGTACATTCACAATGTCTAGTTTCATGCATGGCTTATCAACAGTAATAACAACCTTTGAATGGAGAAGATGCATCCACCAATTCTGCTTCTTTATTCTACTAAAACTCAAACAAAAAAATGAAAACAGCATTTCTCCCACAGAAGTTCAAATACAGAGGACCAGCTCATTTTACTATATTTAGGATAACTCATACACATACACCAAATTCTCACATTAGCAGACTCCACATCCAAGCTGGAAAAAGATTTATTTTTTATGTCCTTCAGTCCATTTATTCAAATAAGCAGCGAAATAAAGGCAGGCTGATTACGCTATTATGCATAGCCAACCTGAATCCAATCATGCTTAGGCCCTATTACGTAACAATCGACTAACTACTTCTACCCTGGCTTAACACAGGACACGCATTAAACTAGACAAATCATATTCATATAATTCCCAAAGACATACTTGAAATGGACCAGGCTAACAACTAGTCATGCTAAACAGACTAAATGTCTTAAATCTACTGAACAACAAAATGCAACCAAACCAAAGATATTAAACTGAACCAAATCATGAAAGTAACTACTAAAAAAGAAATTGAACCAAACAGGGGACATATTTGTTAAAGTTTTAAGGTAGAGATTACTGTATGTTAATTAAGGATTATCAATCATACTATTTGATTAAACAAGCCAATATACAGATGTAGATTCATACTAAGGTAATCTTCAGATAATACGAACATGAACAAATATCAAGATTAAGGCTAACTGAAACATAGTCATATATTTTGTTCCATTTTACCAAACAGCATTAAGCCAATATCGAAAGTATAGATTGCATTTTGAACCTCCTTCAACATTTTCGAATACCAAGAATATCTTCAGCTAGTCACAACAAACACAACAGGGACTGGATTACCAGTAAAAGTAACTAAGCGGGATTTCAGGATCAGTAATTAACCCATACAAACTGGGCATGATTTAAAATAGGCATCTACTTATCTAACTCTTGCATACTGATCCCTGAACCTAACTAATCGGGACCAAATTAAGAACTAACTCATATGAACATGTTTAGACAGGAATCGAACTCATGTAAACGTGCTTAACTAACAGATGGCGTAACTAAGCCACGAATATCAATTATCAAAAAAAAAAAAACAATCTTAACTTAATGATTAACATGACTATACTAACAATTTAATGTATAGGCAGAAAATAAGCAAGCAATACTAAAAATAACTTAAAGAGAATAGGATTACCTTCTTCGGGTGCAGCGAAGTGGGTGCGGGTCTTCGATTCACACTCGAAACACTTCAAATTCGAGGTTGCGAAACTCGGATTCGCAACAAACACAGAACAGACGAAAAATCGTTTGAGTATTTTGATTCGATATTTTTGCGATATTGTGACAACTAAACAAAATATTTCGCAGAGGATTTCTTGAACTGAAAGAAAATCGGCTATTTGGGAATCTGCTGAATCCAAAAAAATCCCCCCTTTTATCGATGAATCAACCCCATTTTATAGGGTTTTGGGTTCAAGACAAAAATGACGAAAGGAACAGAGAGAGAAGTAACGTGGTGATGTCAGAGCACGTGGGGGTATGGGTGTGGTGGAGATGATGGTCACGTGGTGTCAGAGGTATGGGTGCGGGATGGGGGTCACGTGGTGAGGATGGAGTGGAACAGAGGGATGGCAGAGGAGCGACACGATGAAGTGGAATGGCAGTGAGGAGTGGAGATGTCGGGCGTGAGTGGAGATGATGGATATGGGTGTGATGATGTCGGAAAAGTAGTGGGGGTAACGTGGGAACAAAAGAGGATGGGGTGGCAGCTAGGGTTTAGGGGTAAAGGGGAGGAAGAGGAGTGGGGCGATGGAGTGTTTGGCTGGATGAGGAGGCGGCGATGGGGAGGTGGAGAGGCGGAGAAGGAGAGAGGGAAAGGAGAGGAGGTGAGAAGGGAGCGGCGGAAGAAAGTGGGGAAAATGAAGGGGAACCCTAAAAGGGTTCCCTTATTCGAATGACAAAATGGATCGGACCCGGTCCACGAGTGGACCGGGTCAATTTTAGACTGGGTATTAAAACAATAGGCTAATAAATTAAAACACGAATTATTCTAAAAATTGAGATAAGAGATATGGACTAGTCCAAAAAAATATTAGGAGTCAATCGGGATTTGATTTGGAGCCCGGTAAGTCAAAATACGGACCGAGTGCAAGAAATAATTTGGTTTCTAAATTTGAATAAGAGACCTATTTAAATAACTTGTGTTAAAATATTGATCGACATAAAATATGCAAACATTAATGTTCAGATAAAAAATGGCGTAATAGCCGTGCAATAATATTCCGAAAATCCACAGTAAGATAAATATTATTATTTAATTATGCAAAGATAAAATGCGATGTGTGTGCGTAAGCTGGTAAAATACTGAAATGATAAAAAATTGTGAATAATAATAATAATAATAATAATAATAATAATAATAAAATACGATAAATAATAATAATTGATAGAATGATACAATGGCGGTATTGATAAGAGGCTAATAATTATAGTAAACATAATATATATTTTTTATTTTTTTCAAAATATTAGAAGCTTAAAATAGGTATTTGGCAGAGAGACGGGACAAAATTGGGTGTCAACACCGTGTTGTATCAATACACAACCAATCCAACACCTGAAGCATCACAATATACCACATAGCCATCTGCTCCTTCTGGAAGAGTCAAAACTGGTGCGGAAGTTAGCTTATCCTTCAACGTCTGAAAACTCTGCTCACAAGCGTCTGTCCATTGGAACTTAACTGATTTCTGAGTCAATTTGGTCAATGGGGCTGAAAGAGAGGAAAATCCTTCTACAAACCTTCTATAATAACTTGCCAAGCCCTAGAAACTACGTATCTCCGTTGGTACCGTGGGCCTTAGCCAATTCTTCACAGCCTCAATCTTCTGAGCATCCACTCTAACACCTTCTTCTGAAATAATGTGACCCAGAAAAGCCACAGAGTTCAACCAGAACTCACACTTAGAAAACTTAGCATACTACTCTTTACCTCGAAGAATCCCAAGCACTGCCCGCAAATGTTCTGCATGATCGGCCTCTGACGGCGAATAAACCAGAAAATCATCTATGAACACAATCACGAACAAATCCAGAAAGGGCCTGAATACACGATTCATCAAATCCATGAATACAGCCGGGGCATTAGTTAGCCCGAACGACATAACACGGAACTCATTGTGGCCATATCTAGTCCAGAATGCCGTCTTCGGAATGTATTCTTCCTTCACTCTAACCTGGAGGTATCCTGACCTTAAGTCTATCTTCGAGAAATACTTGGCGCCTTGCAACTGATCAAATAAATCATCAATCTTCGGGAGCAGATACTTATTCTTTACAGTCACTTTATTCAATTGCCTATAATCAATACACATTCGCAAAGATCCATCCTTCTTTCTCACAAATAACACTGGGGCTCCCATGGTGACGTACTAGGCCTGATAAAGCCCTTCTCGAGCAAATCTTTCAACTGTTCCTTCAACTCTGCAGGTGCCATCTTATAAGGAGGAATAGATATTGGCTGAGTGCCTGGGAATAGGTCAATAGCAAAATCGATCTCCCTCTCTCGGGGAATGCCTGGAAGCTCATCTGGAAACACTTCTAGGAACTCATTAACCACAAGGACAGATTGAAGAGTCGGCGACTCTGCTTGCACATCTTGAACTCGAATTAGGTGAAAAACACACCCTTTTCTGATCATCTTCTCTGCCTTAAGGTAGGAAATAAACCTACCTCTAGGCGAAACAACATTACCCTTCCACTCTAGGACTGGCTCGCCGGGAAACTGAAATCGGACTATCTTTGTTCTGCAATCAACATTAGCATAACAGGAAGCCAACCAATCCATTCCCATAATAACGTCGAAATCAATCAAATCTGCTACAAAGTGGCGGTCAGAAACTATAACAACACAATCCCGATATACTCGTCTAGCTATGACCGGATCGCCAACTGGCGTAGACACCTCGAATGGTTTAATAGACTCAGGTTCTACCCCAAACTTACCAGCAACAAATGGAGTAACATATGATAAAGTAGATCCTGGATCGATCAATGCATACACATCATAGGAGGAAAAGGATAATATACCTGTAACAACATCAGGAGACATCTCGCGGTCCTGTCTACCAGCCAATGCATACACGTGGTGCTGAGTACCGCTCGAGTTGGACGCTCCACTCCTCCCTCTACCTCGCCCTGCTGGCGTTTGAAAAACTTGGCCTGAAGGGCGCACTACAGAAGAAGAAGAACCAGACATAGACCTTGTAGGCTAAACAGTGCCCATGCCACCTCCTAACAGACAATTCCTCATCACATGACCTGGTCGGCCACAAGAGTAACAGGTATTCGATCCCAATCGGCACTGCCCAACATGTAACCTACCACTCTAGGCACACCGTGGTAAGAGTGGTCTCATCTGTCCTGAATCCGGTCTGTACTGGGAGCCTGATGCTCTAGAACTTTGGGCCGCTCCGGAATAAGAAGACCGATCAAACCTCGAGCCTGAAAACCGCGGAGGTGCACTCCCTACCGAATGATATGAATACTGGGAATGTTGCCGCCTCTGTCCTCCCCTGGCTCACTTCCAATGTCGAGAGATCTAGCCCTCTTACCATGGCCTCGGTCACGGTCACGCTCTGTCCCCCTCTGACGCTCGCGATCTTCCAGATTCTGTGCATATGCCTGTATAGGGAGATATCCATGCATGGCTGCAATGCAGCAGTCGTACAAGCATCTATCAAATGTCGCCCTAAACCAGCCACAAAACGATGAACTCTGTCCTCCATCTCAACCACCATGGCTAGGGCATATCTAGCCATAGAATCGAAATACACACAATATTCTTGAACACTCATGTTGCCCTGCTCAATACGTAGAAATTTGTCTGCTCGGGCTCGCCTGACCTCAGGAGGCAAATAATGGCGGATAAAAGCATCTGCGAACTCTCACCAAATAGGTTGAGGAGCATTCTCTCCTCTAGACAACTCCCAAGTCTGATGCCACTGTACTGCAATGTCGCGAAGTCTATATGAAGTTAACTCCACCGACTCAACCTCACTTGCATGCATAACCCTCAAAGTCCTCATCATACCATCAATGAAATCTTGGGGATCCATATTCTACTTTATCACTGAAAATTCTGGAGGATCTAACTCAAGGAAGGTCTTAACCCTCGAACTACCAGCTCCTTGCCGCTGAGCCTGAGCGGCTACTAATCTGGTCAATAACTGAACAGCATCCCGCACATCCTGGCCTGGTGCATCTGGCTGAGGAACTAGGGCGGTTGCTTAAGACGGTGTATGTGATGTCTCAGATGGGCTCTCACTCTGAGCCTCATCCTGAGCCCTAGTGGCCTGCCGAGTATGGCTAGTGGCCTCTCCTGTGGCTTTCTTGCCTTTCTGGGCAGCTGTAGCTTTCTTGGGAGGCATTGCTGAAATCATAGCAATTCATCAGAAAGCGAACACCTAACACATGGCTCTATCGCACAATCTAGGAGAGAAAGAATGACATCATCCTAAATGTCTTGTAGTCTCCTGTTTATAAGTGTGGTGCACAACACGCCCATAAACAAGACTCTACTAGACACGGTCTGTAGACAACCCTAGGACGGAACTGCTCTGATACCACTTCTGTCACGACCCAAACCGATAAGCCGTGACGGGAGTCTGACCTCTAGCGATCAAACACCCCTAAACACTTATTTGAAACATACTTGATACGCTCAAATTACACCTATTAATGGCGTAAAGCGGACGTTGTCAAATATAGTAACCCAACAAGGTTGGGGTCGAATCCCACAGGGAATATGGAGAGAAAAGATTACTAATCGTATGCGATACCGATCTTTAGATGCTTTAATCCTATTCCGGATAGTTTGAATTGATTGTTGAATAATGTAATTTAATACTTTGACTTAGAATGTAATTAATGTGAGAGAGAGAGACTAAGGTTGTGTTCCCCAATTTGATTAGATATTATGCTTCAGGTTTCAAAGTGATATACTTCTAATGGTTGTTCTATGAATATGCACTTGGTCTTTTAAAGACTTCTTAATGTTTCCCAACAGTTAAGCAGTATTTCCTCTTTATGATTCTTCCGAATATAAAAGAGTTACAATCGAAGAGCGACCAATGATGCCAATTTAGACTTATTCTTATTCCTAAGTTAATCTATTAAACGAGGGTTAACGCCTCGAGTCATTGATATTCAATCTTACAAATATTGACTCTCTTTCCCAAGAAAAGTCAATATAATGGCTTCGGCTAATGCTTGCAATCATTACCCAACGTTACAACTCAAAGATAGAATAAATAACAACAACCATTATGCATATATCAATAATAGAAACCCATTCACATAATACCCATCATGGGATTCACAACCTTAGAACTGAAATTAGCTACTCATAATGTTTCTTGATAGAAAAAGCTTAAATATTAACATAATACACTTACAATACTAATACAAGATGGAATGAGAGTGAAGTTGTTGCCTTAAATGCTCCAATCACTTCAAGATTAAAAACCTAGGGTTTATGCCTCTAAAATAAAATCTGAATGTTGAATTAAAACCCTACATTATGTATTTATAGAGCCAAAAATCGCGCCAAGTTTCTGGACAAAAATGCCCTTACGCCGCATTGTTACGGACCGTAACTCAGGTTACGGTCCGTCCTTCATTTCGTCATTTGACCACTTTGACGTTACGGCCACCATGCGACGGACCGTACCCTGTGTTACGGTCCGTCCTTCTGAAGCGTAAGTGGTGACAATTACTTGGCACTCTCTAGAATTTTGGATGATGTTACGGTGAAGGGTTACGGACCGTAACATGCGTTACGGACCGTAACACTAAACCGTAACACTGAAGGTTTTATTGAAACTCTCTGGAAATTTAGCTCATGTTACGGTGACATGTTACGGACCGTAACATGAGTTACGGACCGTAACACTCCACCGTAACACTGATGGTTTCAATGAAACTTTCTGGAAATTCAGGCCCTGTTACGGTTCAAAGGTACGGACCGTAACATGAGTTACGGACCCTGTTACGGTCCGTAACATGAGTTACGGAGCGTCGCTTAGCTCCAATTTGTCCCTTTTTTTTAGCATTACTTCTCATTTCCAATCCTTAGTTAATCAACCCTATAAAACACAAAAATAACATAAGAAACAATGTAAAAACACTTAAAATCAAGCAACATGTCTAGTTACAAAGGCATAAAATGTGCTAAAATTCACGGCACATCAACACCCCCAACTTAAGCTTTTGTTTGTCCTCAAGCAACTACAACAATACTCGCTACTAACACACGACATCTTAGCAAAATAAGAATGACTACGGTGGGTTTGGCATGTGTTGTTAGCACGGACTCTTCGATCCAAGAAAAATATTTAGGCTCTTATCCATCTCCTGTTTGTGACACAAAATGCACATTTCAGAAAAATTTCAATTAACCATGCAACCTCAATTAATGACACAATCATAGTACGGGGGTCTCTATGCACATGAATTTCAACTTCCAGAAAGCCAGTTACTTTGAAACCTACAATCCTTATGCCCTCACATAGACCAAAGTATGTCCCAACACACATTTACGATATAAATGGGACAGAAGACTAAAGAGACAGAAGAACACTCACACTCACAAAGAAATTTGCATACCATGCGTGCACAAACCATAGGCTTGCCTTTATTTTCCATGCATTCAACTCTGAACAATTTGATCGTGATCACATTAGGACTTTTTGGGCTTGTAACGTTGGCTTAGGGACGGGTAGGATGAATATTTGGGTATCGGTGACTCACTCTCCTCGACACTTCTTTTTGACTTCATTCATCATTCTTCCTATCATTTCCGACCCTCCATCTTTAGCGCGGATTTCTTTAGAACTTACATACCTATATATCTAAAAAAAAAAAAAAAAAAAAAATTCACATTGAATTATGTCCCTTTATATTCGTGAACACCCCCAACAGGCCTTTGGCCTCATTTTTCGCATCTTGACTTATCACCCCCAACTTAGGCTTTTAGCCTCATTTGTCATTCTTCCGTGTCAAGGAGGGACTTGGTGCCAAATGGGATTATTCACAAAAGGGAAATAGGTTAGTTCATGGTTAATCAAAGAAAAAGTCTATAGGCTCAAAAATGGGAGACTAGGGATCATTTTCTGTACGGGCCAGGCTCATTTAAGATACTTGGGGGTTAATACAAAGAAAGTCTAAGATCACTTCACAATCAAATTCTCTTTTGAATTCACGCACGACCAACCGGGCAAGTTCTAGATTGCAAGCATCATATGCAAATAGAAGCTAAAAACTCACCACACAATGGTATAAGGATTGTTTAAATATTCCGACTTCATTTCCGTTTGAAGATTTCATATGCATAAACACCCTTTCTTTGCAATGTCATTAAAAGAACCATACATGTCAATATCAACAACTCATTTTTGATGTATATCACAAATTATTTTTCGGAGGGATATCATTGAACTTGTAAAAACCATTTATATCTATGCTAGAAACACGGACCACTACCACTTAAGTCATCATTACTTTACTTCTATATTAAACATCCTAAACATGCTAGGTTTAACATACACATAGCATTCTTCGGGAATAGAAACACATAGCAAAGACAAACCGAAGAACGTCCTAACACATACTTGCTAATAAAAATAATACCAACAAAACAAAACAATAACAATTGTCTTAAACACATGCTTATTATCACAATTTTGGGATAAAATACCCATCAAAACAAAAATACTAAAAACAATCTCCAGTATACTAAAACAGCAATCCCAACAACCAATCAGTAAATACTACACCCCCAACTTAAAAGCATGCATTGCCCTCAAAGCATCAATATAACGCATTAAAAAAAATGGAGGGCCTCCCTGGAGCGCACTAGGCACTCGGATCTGTCGCAGCATCATGGGGTGGAGCAGTGGGTGGGGGAGAAATACGGTGAGCCGTCTCATTGGGCTGAGCTGAGCTAGAAGTAGCTCCTGCGGTGTCGGAACTTAACCGGGACTCTTGGCGGATTCTTTTCAAAGTACGCCGCTCCTCTTCCTCATTCTGTGGGCGCAACTCAGCATATGGATCAAGACTTTGGAGAATGGGCTCGAGATCTGGCGATGCTCTGCTTCGTTTCCCTTTGTCCACAGAGGGGATATCCTCCTCCAACTCTTCGTCGTGCTGTTCCTCAACCGTGTCTTCGTTGTCATCATCCCCTAGTAGGCTCTGAACCGGCTGGTATAGGCTCTGTACCAACTCCGTGTGTACTTTAGGAACCTGGTCTGTCGCCACAGCCACTTCCTGGGCCTTCAATTTCTGCACATCATCCTTGACAGACCGCAACTCACTCCGAATAGCGCCCAATTCCAATGTAGGGTGTGTCCTAGTCAGCTCAGTCATCCTGCCCTCAATACCATCTATTCGGGAGTGGATTTGTAGGTGGTCCGCAGCCATTTGTTCTTTTATCGGTCGCAACGCTGCATCAATAGCCCTTTTTGTGAATAATTTTAGCTCAGTCATGATCTGCTTGACCTGCCTATCTGTGCGATCCGCTTGCAGGACCACTGCCCCAAAATTGTCCCGGTTGAACATCATTTTTTTCGCAAGCTCGGGTGGGACTCCTGGTGTTGCCTGCGGTGGTGCTGGGCTTGCTCCAGTGGAAGAGGTAGGACCACCCGAAGTAGGTGCGGCTGGAGGTGGCATAGGCTGTGTAGCATGATCAGCCGGTGGAGCCTCAGAATCTGTGTGCTGATCCGCAGCAGCTCCCTCTTCACCCATGATAGCCAAGGGTATAACATCTGATCCCGTAGGCCCCTCCGGCACCTCAGAAACCGATGCAGAGGGCAACGAACCCTGGCTGAACACCTCATCTTTCCCTTTTGTGATGTCATAAATATGGCTGGCAATCACACTGTGATCGATATGGGGTAGGGGTTCTGGTTCTGCACGCAAGCATAGTAGCGTAAGCAGGCATGGATGAATGAGGGAAGTGGCCGGCTGGGTGGCTCTCTCTTGGAGGTCTTCGGCTATCAGTCGCCCGAAGTTGATCTTATATCGCGACATTATGGAAGCCACAAGAACAGCCCTGTCTGGAGTCAAATAATTATCTGATTGGGTAGGACGGATTCGGAACAGAATAATTTGCCACCAAAACTTTGCCTCTGGCGTTAGGGTGTTTTTCCAAATCCGCGTGGTGGCTGTCAACTTTGGCACTATGGCCCATTCAGGATCTGTTGTCCGTGCAATAACAGAAGCTACCCATTTTCGGACGGGGATTGTATCCTTCTGTTCAATTTTGTAGGCAAACTCCCCTTCTTCCGCTGCTGTAGGCTCTATATAATCTTCCCCGAATAGTGTTTTATTTATAGCCGATGGAGAGACATCTATCTTCTTTGTCCGGAATACAACCTCATTCATTGTCGGTACTTGAGTTGCTCGCTGCCCTTTCTTCACTACTTTGAATACAGCTGCCCCATATGAAGCGTAGAATTCCCTAACAAAAACCGATATGTAGGACCCAACGGGGTTTTTCAAAAACTCCAACTTGTGGAATCGGATAGTATCACTAATGCCGGGATATCCTTCGATTCCATCGAAGATGACATTCCGTTCCTCGAAAATACTCCGCCTTGGGTCCATTCCCTCACCTTTTACCCGCTCACACCCCTTGTTATACAAATCTTCAGATCCCTCCACATTAAACCGGAGGATCTTCTCAGTCATAGTTTGTAGCCGAATGTCAAGTTTCCTTCTTTCCTGTTCGCGCTCTTTTTCGCGCTCCTCCGCAGTAGACTGTCTAATGGGTGGTTGAGGTCGGTGTGTTGGTGTGATAGCCCGCTGGGGTTCACTTTGGCTCGACGAACTCGACGAGCTCGACTCTCTTAACTCCTCAGTCGAGGAGGAACTTTCTGATTGTGGGTCTGGTTGGCTGGGGGCAACTGGTGGGGGTGGCTTGCTGGGTGCGACCGGCCTCTTTTTAGGCCTGGCGTCCTTGATCAGATCGTCGTCGCGCAGCCGTGAGGTTACCTTGCTTGCAGCACGACCTTTTCCTTTTTGCGCGACCTTAGCTGAAGCCTTCTTTGATTGTCGTGGTTTACCCATACCTGTGGAAGGAAAAGTTAGATATGATGTACGAGAAGTTGTAAAAATTTTACACCTTATGAATTTAAGCCAAAGACTTTAATTAGGTCAGGTACCGTAACACAGTCGACGGACTGTCGATGGTGTTACGGGCCGTATCTTCATCCGTAACTGAAATGGTTCAATTAAGCAAAGGGACCGTAACACAGTCGACGGTCCGTATCGTAGGATACGGTTCGTAACGTCTCACCATAACATGATCAAAATTTTTAGAAAAGTTACTGGAAATTTGAGAGGTGTTACGGTATGATGTTACGGTCCGTCACTCGTGTTACGGTCCGTAACACCTCACCGTAACGTCTGTCAAAATTCCAGAAGGTTTTCATGGAATCCATCGATGTTACGGTGTGGTATTACGGTCCGTAACATAGGATACAGACCGTACGTTACGGTCCGTAACACATAATGACGGGCAACGGATTAGCAAACAAATGACTTGGCCAAATTTTCTCGTTTTAAGCACGAGGCCAAGATTTTTGGACTTAATGTCCCATGGGTATGTTGTAAAACAATATTATATCCCCTCACATGCCTCGGGTTACTCAGACTTCACCCGGTTTTATTAAAGTTTTTATTGGGGACTTTTATCGAACAGTTGGGTGGCAAACCGATTTAGTAATTTCAAAAATGAAACCTTTAACCGGATTTGCCCTCCAATTCAGTGGGAAGCAATTGCTCGTGCCCAAGAATCTTTTAAACAGCACCAATACTAATCCCAACCCTCAACCATTGTCAAATCCCCCATAACTTATCAATTGAAATTCAAACTCAACCAACACAGCCCAAAACACGAATTTCAACGCATATTATACGAAATTATTCATGAGCATCATAGAACTCGCATTGATAGCTAAAAGAAAAGAGCAAAGACATGTAATACCTGATCGTTGGCGATTGTAAGGGTGAAACTCAAAATTACAACAGGGATTGTGATAAGAAGATAGTAAAGAGATTTTTTAGAGAAATATGGGGGAGAATGGAAGATGAAGAGAGGAGGATGTGAAGAAGAGAAGAGAGGATTTATGAGGGAGAAGCAGTTGAAAAACGTTTTAAGAATCCTTTTAATTTGAAATGGGAACCGTCGGTAATGTATTTAAACATTTCCGACAATTACGTTACCTGTTACGGACCGTATCCTGAGATACGGACCGTATCTTGTGTTACGGTCCATCAAACGACCCCGTTTCACTTATTCATTAATGACCTGGCAGTCCAATCGACGGACCGTAACTCGTGTTACGGTCTGTATCACCTGGCGTAACATGTTGAAAATTTCCAGTGAAGCCCAGATTTTGTATCAACGTTACGACCCAGGGTTACGGTCCGTAATACGTACGACGGACCGTAACTTGTACCGTAACACTCTTCCTCACCCTTCAGTGATTTTTTTATTTTTTTCTTTTTGCCTGTTACGCTTCATGATACGGACCGTAACATGAGTTACGGGCCGTAACATGGAGCGTCTCGCCTTGAATCATTCAGCAGTTATTTCGTCCCTTCAGTTCTCAAAATCCCATCACATTAGCACATCAACAACACAAAAGAATACAAGGACAATACAAACTTTAAACTACTTACAAAGCGGTAAATGTGGGTTGCCTCCCACACAGCGCTTGGTTTAACGTCACAGCTCGACGTGGTACCTCATTTTCGAGTTCAGGAGCCATATTTCAAACGATACCTATCCACAACCTTACCATCATCAATACACCAATGGTAATGCTTCACTCTTTGTGCATTCACCTTAAACGTCGGAGTGCCATCCTCGGATTTCACCTCAATGACGCTTCCATTTGGGGATACACTCACAATTTCAAAAGGGCCAGACCAACGGGACTTTAACTTGCCTGGAAAGAACTTCAGGCGTGAATTGTATAACAAGACCAAGTCTTTTGGCTGAAAATCCCTTTTTAGGATCTTCAAGTCATGATAGTATTTCATCTTTTCCTTGTACAGTGTTGCACTTTCATAGGCATTGTTCCTAAATTCATCCATCTCGTTGATTTGAAACAACCGCAGCTTGGTTGCTTCATGCCAATCCATATTCAGCTTTTTCAATGCCCAAAGGGCTTTATGCTCAAGCTCAATAGGCAAATGACATGCTTTCCCAAATACCAACTTATACGGTGAAGTCCCTATAGGCGTTTTGAATGCCGTGCGATATGCCCATAAAGCATCATCCAACTTTTTAGACCAGTCAGTGCGATTCACATTGACCGTCTTTGCCAAGATGCTTTTTATTTCTCTGTTTGAGACCTCAACCTGACCACTCGTCTGAGGATGATATGGAGTGGCAACCCTGTGATGCACGCCATATTTTTCAAGAAGATCAGCAAATGGTTTATTGCAGAAATGAGATCCACCATCGCTAATAATAGCTCTAGGAGTGCCAAATCTAGTAAAGATGTTCTTTTTGAGAAACGCATTGACTCTCCTACCATCATTGTTAGGCAAGGCCACCGCCTCCACCCATTTGGAGACATAATCCACTGCGACAAGAATGTATTTCAGGTCGTAGGAGCTCACGAAGGGCCCCATAAAATCAATTCCCCATACATCAAATAGCTCCACCTCAAGAACAAAGTTCATCGGAGTTTCATGCCTCCGACCTATTGTGCCCTGGCGTTGGCATTTATCACAAGAGCGTGCCAACATATTTGCATCACGATAAATGGCTGGCCAGTAGTAGCCACACTCTAGCACCTTGGCTGCTGTTCGATTTCCACTGTGATGTCCACCAACTGGAGAATCATGGCAAGCTTTCAAAATGTCCATCACCTCAGATTCCGCCACACATCTCCGGATCATATTGTCAGCACACGTTCTGAATAAGTAAGGCTCATCCCAACAATACTGTCGGCAGTCTCTCAAGAACTTCTTCTTTTGATATGTCTTCAACTCTTCAGGAACGATGCCAGTTACCAAATAATTGGCAATATCGGCATACCATGGTGCCACATCATTGGCAATGACCAAAACTCTTTCATCCGGGAAAGTGTCATCAATATCTAGCACATCACTCGGTCTCCCTGGTGCTTCCAGTCTGGAAAGATGGTCAGCTACTTGATTTTCTGACCCTTTCCGGTCTCTGACTTCAAAGTCAAATTCTTGTAGCAACAACACCCATCTTATCAACCGAGGCTTAGCATCCTTTTTCGCCATCAAATAGCGCAATGCAGCATGGTCAGTGTGAACCACTACCTTGGCACCCAACAAATAAGCCCAGAACTTTTCAAAAGCATAAACAATAGCAAGTAATTCTTGCTCCGTTACTGTATAGTTCAGCTGGGCTCCATTCAATGTTTTGCTGGCATAATAAATTGGGTGTAGGATTTTGTTTAGCTGCTGACCAAGAACAGCACCAATTGCAAGACCACTGGCGTCACACATTAATTCAAAGGGAAGTGACCAATCTGGGGACACCACAATCGGTGCGGAGGTTAATTTCAGCTTCAACTCGTCAAACGCCTTGATGCACTTTTCATCAAAATTGAATTTGGATTCTTTTTCTAAGAGTTTGCACATGGGATTTGCAATTTTTGAGAAGTCTTTGATAAACCTTCTATAGAATCCGGCGTGCCCCAAGAAACTCCGAACTCCTTTTACTGAAACGGGCGGAGGGAGTTGTGAAATCACATCGATTTTAGCTTGATCAACCTCAATCCCTTTTTCTGAAATCTTATGGCCAAGGACAATGCCCTCCTTGACCATAAAATGACACTTCTCCCAGTTGAGCACGAGGTTGGTTTCCTCACACCGTTGCAGCACCCGATCAAGATGACCCAAACATTCATCGAATGAATCTCCCACCACCGAGAAATCATCCATGAAAACTTCAAGAAAGTTTTCAACCATATCAGAGAATATGGACATCATGCATCTTTGGAAGGTAGCTGGTGCATTGCAAAGACCAAATGGCATCCGGCTGAAAGCGAATGTCCCATAGGGACAAGTGAAAGTAGTCTTTTCTTGGTCTTCCAACGCAATGTTGATCTGGTTGTATCCTGAGTACCCATCCAAGAAACAGTAATAAGATCTTCCGGCTAGCCGATCAAGCATTTGATCAATAAAAGGCATAGGGAAATGGTCCTTGCAAGATGCGGTATTCAGCTTCCGATAGTCCATACACACTCTCCAACCGGTGACAGTCCTTGTCGGAATCAACTCATTTTTAGAGTTAGGAACAACAGTGATGCCCCCTTTCTTTGGCACACACTGAACTGGGCTTACCCATGGACTGTTGGCTATCGGGTAGACCACCCCAGCATCTAACCACTTAATTATTTCCTTCTTCACCACCTCTTGCATCGGTGGATTTAATCTTCGCTGATGCTCAACACTCGGCGAACTTTCCTCCTCCAACTGTATTCGGTGCTCACAAATTCCGGCGGGAATCCCCCGGATGTCTGCAATAGTCCATCCCAAAGCTCTTAAATGCTTTCTCAATACTTCGATGAGTCTTTGGATTTGGCCCTCATTCAGAAGTGATGACACAATAACTGGGAGGGAGGCATTCGTTTCAAGAAACACATATTTAAGATGAGCTGGAAGTTGCTTGAGATCCAACTTCGGTGGCTCAATAATTGAGGGTTTTGCGGGAGGAGTTGTTCGCTTCTCTAAATCAAGAGATAGTTTCTTGGGCTCATAAGAATAAGACCCCAGACCGATGAGTGCATTTATTGTCTCAGTATATTCCTCCATTTGTTCAGCATCAAAATTTACCAAGATGGCCGATAGTGCTTCACTCAAACATTCTTCCTCCATTTTGAATTCCACAGCATCATCCACCTCATCAACAGAATTTATGACTGAAATACTTTGATAAGGACTAGGTAATTTCATACCTCTGCTTGCGTGGAAAGTCACCTCCTCATCGTTCACCCGGAACTTTATTTCGTGCTTCTCGGAATCCATAAGAGCTCTCCCCGTGGCAAGGAAAGGTCTTCCCAGAATAATAGGAATTTCTTGATCAATAGCACAATCAAGAATCACGAAATCTGCCGGCAGAAGGAATTTCCCGATTTGAACCAGTACATCATCAACTACCCCCACTGGCCTTTTTATCGATCTGTCAGCCATCTGCAATCTCATGGTAGTTGGCCTCGGCATTGCTAACCCTGATCTCATAAAAATTTCCAGGGGCATAAGATTTATGCTAGCCCCGTTATCACATAAAGCCCTAGCAAAATTTTGCTTCCCTATGGTGCATGGAATTGTGAATGCTCCAGGATCTTCCCTCTTTTGCACTGTGGTCTTGGAAAGAATGGCACTAACGCGGTGAGTGATGCCTACAGTGTCATGTTTCAATGTTTTTTTCTTCTTTGTTAAAAGGTCCTTCAAATACTTAGCAAAGCCAGGCATTTCTTGGACAGCATCCATGAACGGAAAATTCATCGTTAACTGCTTGAGTTGATTATAAAATCGCAAGCACTTCTTATCTTCTGTTTTTCTCACCAGCCTTTGAGGAAAAGGTGGTGAAGATTTGAACAATTGGCTCAAAGGGCGAAGAGCACCGGAAAGTTTTGCCTTCCCCTTTTCCTGGTTTTCCACCGGTTCCTTTGGTTTATTAAGATTCAGCTCTTCTTCAACTACAATGGGGAATTCCTCCCCTGCTTCTTCCTCGACAATATCATCCAATACACTAGGCTGCGCCTCTTTTTCAACAATATGTTCCTGATCAATTGGCTTTTTATTGTCACCCTGAAGTATTTTTCCACTTCTGGTGCTAATGGCAAGTACATTCTCCACAGAGTTCACTCCACTACCTTTTGGATTAGGAACTGTATCACTCGGTAATTGTCCCCGTTGAGGAGTATGCACTTCTCGGGAAAGGTCTCTGAATTGCGCTTCAAGCTTCTGAATGGAAGCTGAATGCGATAGTTGGACCTGGGACATTCCCTTGATTGTGCTCTCTGTTCTGTCTTGATTCATCAGCATTTTCTGCATCATACTCTTCAGTTCTGCAGAATCATTAGACGTGTTACCAGCAGAGTTAGTAGCTGAATTATCTTTCCATGGCTGGGAATTGGATGCTTGCCCCCTAGGTGGAATGTAGGGGTTAGAGCTCTTGTTGCCATAATTATTGTTATTGTAATTCCCTTGATTGGGATTACCCTGATCAGTTCTTCCATAATTCTGTCCTTGGTAATTTTGTTGAGGCCTTTGCCATGGGTGATTACCGGAACCTTGGTAGTTTTGCCGTTGATAACCCCCTTGCGAGTTATTGACATAATTCGCATCCTCATATTGTGGCTGCCCCTCAAGATAAGTTTCGTCAGAAACTTGATACATTCCGGGAGCATGAGGTGGCATCTCATCGATAACGTTTACACATTTGGCCTCTTTCTCCATAAGCCTTTTGGATAATAAATCCACGGTGGTTTGCAGTTGAGCGAACGCATGATCTCGCTCATGATTTTCTTTGGCCACCGCGGCCACAGAGGGACTACCATATGATAGGAATTCGCTATCAGTCGAATGCCAGGCTTGATTATGGGTAGTAAGCTTGTCGAGCAACCGGGTGATGTTGACAAAGGTTTTGTCCATAAAGCATCCCCCAGCTGCAGTGTTGACAGCTATTTGATTCATTGTATCTAGCCCCTTGTAGAACTTCTCTGTGAGAATTGCATCTGGAAATCCATGATTCGGAGATTGAGCTAGATAATATTTGAACCTCTCCCATGCAGCATATAGTTGTTCCCCTGGAAGTTGTTTAAACCCAAAAATCTTATCCCGAAGCTCAGCCTTTTTGCTGGGTGGGAACCATTTTTTTAGAAAGATATTGGCCAGCTCATTCCAGGTATGAATAGTATTGCTCGGGAGCTTTTCATACCATTCCCTAGCTTGGCCAGCTAATGAATATTTGAAAACCCGCAGTCGCAGTGCATCAGCAGGAACAGCACCTTGAGATTGTTGGGAACATACATGCACGAAATTCTTTAGGTGTCGAAGTGGACAGTCCTCCGAAGAATTTCGGAAATAGCCTTCAAGTTTCAATAGCTGATAGATAGAACTATCAATTTTGAAATTAGCATTTCCTGTTCTCGGGGGAACTACAGCAGAAGCATAATCAGCTTCGTCGATGAATTCTGCAAATACATTCTCATCCTCCTCTTCTTCTGGTGCAGGATGGTTCACTTGGATCCCCCCTTGGTTACCTTGATTGCGATAGGGGTCTTCCAGCCATGTTCACCTGGTTCACTAAAACAGCAAACGAGGTGTGATGGAATAGAAAAAGTTTTAAAGAATAGTACACAACAATTAGTAATTTCTGAACCGTAGTCCCCGGCAGCAGCGCCAAAATTTGATACGCTCAAATTACACCTATTAATGGCGTAAAGCGGACGTTGTCAAATATAGTAACCCAACAAAGTTGGGGTCGAATCCCACAGGGAATATGGAGAGAAAAGATTACTAATCGTATGCGATACCGATCTTTAGATGCTTTAATCCTATTCCGGATAGTTTGAATTGATTGTTGAATAATGTAATTTAATACTTTGACTTAGAATGTAATTAATGTGAGAGAGAGAGACTAAGGTTGTGTTCCCCAATTTGATTAGATATTATGCTTCAGGTTTCAAAGTGATATACTTCTAATGGTTGTTCTATGAATATGCACGTGGTCTCTTAAAGACTTCTTAATGTTTCCCAACAGTTAAGCAGTATTTCCTCTTTATGATTCTTCCGAATATAAAAGAGTTACAATCGAAGAGCGACCAATGATGCCAATTTAGACTTATTCTTATTCCTAAGTTAATCTATTAAACGAGGGTTAACGCCTCGAGTCATTGATATTCAATCTTACCAATATTGACTCTCTTTCCCAAGAAAAGTCAATATAATGGCTTCGGCTAATGCTTGCAATCATTACCCAACGTTACAACTCAAAGATAGAATAAATAACAACAACCATTATGCATATATCAATAATAGAAACCCATTCACATAATACCCATCATGGGATTCACAACCTTAGAACTGAAATTAGCTACTCATAATGTTTCTTGATAGAAAAAGCTTAAAGATTAACATAATACACTTACAATACTAATACAAGATGGAATGAGAGTGAAGTTGTTGCCTTAAATGCTCCAATCACTTCAAGATTAAAAACCTAGGGTTTATGCCTCTAAAATAAAATCTGAATGTTGAATTAAAACCCTACATTATGTATTTATAGAGCCAAAAATCGCGCCAAGTTTCTGGACAAAAATGCCCTTACGCCGCATTGTTACGGACCGTAACTCAGGTTACGGTCCGTCCTTCATTTCGTCATTTGACCACTTTGACGTTACGGCCACCATGCAACGAACCGTACCCTGTGTTACGGTCCGTCCTTCTGAAGCGTAAGTGGTGACAATTACTTGGCACTCTCTAGAATTTTGGATGATGTTACGGTGAAGGGTTACGGACCGTAACATGCGTTACGGACCGTAACACTAAACCGTAACACTGAAGGTTTTATTGAAACTCTCTGGAAATTTAGCTCATGTTACGGTGACATGTTACGGACCGTAACATGAGTTACGGACCGTAACACTCCACCGTAACACTGATGGTTTCAATGAAACTTTCTGGAAATTCAGGCCCTGTTACGGTTCAAAGGTACGGACCGTAACATGAGTTACGGACCCTGTTACGGTCCGTAACATGAGTTACGGTCCGTAACATGAGTTACGGAGCGTCGCTTAGCTCCAATTTGTCCCTTTTTTTTAGCATTACTTCTCATTTCCAATCCTTAGTTAATCAACCCTATAAAACACAAAAATAACATAAGAAACAATGTAAAAACACTTAAAATCAAGCAACATGTCTAGTTACAAAGGCATAAAATGTGCTAAAATTCACGGCACATCAATACTGAACATCAATAGCCCATAAATGGCACAAACTAATCTCATAAAGAGGAAACATCCGAACTCTGTACAATCTGCATATACATATAAACATAACATGCGGAAGAACAGTGCAAGCCAGCTAGGCTGCCATATATACTGTACACAAAAGAATATAAGCCGACAAGGCTACATCGTCTGACTACTGCACACAACTGTCTACATACCTCTACTGCAATAAAGTTGTAGAAAGGACGGGACAGGGCCCTGTCGTACCCATCTATATACATCTCAAAAGAATGACCTACCAAAATAGACTGCAACTCCGGATCGAATGGAGTGGACTAATTGCTGCTGGATAAGGGTCTACTAAGCCGGACCACCTCCCTGTCTACCTGTACCTGCGGGCATGAACGCAGCCCCCCGAGCAACGGGGAGTCAGTACGGATAATATACTGAATATGTAAGGCATAAAGACAATATGTATATATGTATAGAAATCATGAATAAGATTTGAACTCATAGCTGAAATGACTATCTGCATAAATTTGTATGAATTAGTATCTGTCTGCATCTGACTGAATCTGTATGTCGGGAAGCATGGACATGTATATATATATATATATATATATATATGTATATATCTAGTAGGTATACACCTCATCGTCACATCACAGGCCACACCTTCACCCCCGTCAAGCGTGTCTTTCTCACATATATACTCCAACATCACATGCCACTCATGGACCACTCATAGGCCACACCTTCACCCCCTGTCAAGTGTGCCTCGCACATATAGTACGTAATATCATAGGTCACACCTTCACCCCCTGTCAAGTGCGCCTTTCACACATACCCTTGAGAATTGGAAGTAAATGCGTAATACAAGTAAAACTGAACGATAGGATTCTCAAACAGTAAAGTGATAGTTTGCCTCTCATGGGCCTTACTGAACTCATACTACTAGGATAGGGAATCATAAGATCTGTATATGGGGAAAATACCATAGCCGGGGTACGGGAACATCAAAACTGTATTTTTCTTAGAACTTATAAGAATAGAGTAATATGGAAACTCTCTTACTCGTTTATTGGTTCATATCATAGGATCATGCCAAAAAAAAAGGAATAACCTTAACATACCTTGCCGTATATCAAATTTCCCAACTTCTACTTCTTGAACTTGTAAATCTACAATTAAGATAACATAAGCCTTAATTAGGCTACTTGCTTTGCTTACTAATCATCCTCAAGCACGTATAAAGCTTAACGAATCATAGATGACCATCTCCTTTATAAGCTTACAATGATAGCGCCTATATATATCCAAATACACGTAAATCCATCCCTAATCATTTCTTTAAAATAGTCTCATGCCACTACTTTACCCTTCATCAATCTATCACTTCCACAAATACCCTTTCTTTACCTAAAATCACTAAAGCTCTTGATAGCAACTCAAATACAAAGGTAGGAATCATGGGTCAAGAATCCCAAGAATCACCTTAACTTCAACTCCCTAAGCTTCCCATTCTTGGAGAAACCCTAGAAACAACCTTCTTCTTCACAAGCTCGGGTTTACGGGGTCCGGGTCTTATCAAATCTTCATTACTATGCCATAAATGTTGGGAGAGCAAAATATTAGGGTTTTCTGATCTGGGAAAGAGAGAAATAAGACATAAAGTCGTGGACCATGTATTTATACTCAGAGAATTAAATGCTTCAATGGTCCGGTTCGACGAGTTGGTCGACGACCCGTCGACCTGTGCCTGCAGAATGCAGGGCTGCAGAACCCTATCGACGCCGCACAACGACGGCCCACGACAGGTTCGACGGCCCGTCGATCTTGACTGGTGTCTGTAGACTTTTCTAATTCGGTTCAGGTCGCGTCGATTCAATTCGTTCAACTTCAAATCCTGTAAATCACCAGGAATACTTGCTAGTACCATTGCACACGGGGTAGGACACTTCCTATCTCCAAAACTCAGGCTCGGGTCTCAATTCCCAAGGCATACCCAACTACGAAATCATAAGTTCTACCATTACGAAGACGAGGGGTGTAACAATCCTACTTCTTGACATCGTGGAAGGTGCTACAATATTAGGTATAAGTTCGGATTAATTCGATAGGTTTTGCTAAGATTCTGAATTTGTATGAGAAAATTTATTAAATATGTAAAAATATTTATTTAATTATGACAATGAATTATGAGTTTGGTAGCAAGTCCAGAACTCATAAAACTTTAAATTTTAGCTCCGCCTCTTCTTCTTGACATATGTCATTTGGTTCTTAGTCTATAAATTCCGTGTGATTTAAAATTCAATTGGACATAGTAGGGGTTAGACGTATATTTTGAGTCAATTGGTCATGTTTTATTTTTTTGGCAAAAGTCATATATAGCCCCCTAAACTTTACCACATTTTCCTCATGGCTACCAAAACCGGGGGGTTGTACCTATTGACTACCTAAACTACCCTGAATTTATACCACATAAGCACCTTTTGGCCTTTTTTTAATTACACTTGGGCGCGTGTATATACGCCCCGATGACGTGTACTTTAGCTCCATTTAACGCCTCCCACGTGGAAAATAAAATCCACGTGGTTTTTTTTTAAAAAAAAATGGGTTCCTAATGTAAATGGGCCTACCACTAACCTAATTCCCATTTTTGCTCTTTTCTCTCTCCCCAACCCGTCTCTCTCTCACCGCGACATCATCGACGGTGAGCATCACCGTCGATTAAAGGTGTTTTGAGGATAATATCTTACGTGTAAGTATCTTAAACCTTTGTATCTCTCTAGATTAGTTGTTAATCGTGTTCATAATGGTTGTTTAAGCTTGCTAGGGTTTTACTTTTTGAGATTAGTTTAGTTTTTTTGGTGTTTTTTTAATATTTTGTCCCTTTCCGTTACTATATTTGTAGTGTAGTAGTCGTTTCTTGGTGGTAAGTGGGATTAAACAGTTAGTATATTCCGTCCCTTTCCGTTACTATATTTGTAGAAAGTTAGGTTTTTAATTTCCAGATTTGGGGTTATGTGTTTGAGAATATTCCCTGCTCCATTTCTGTAAAATATGCCTTAAAAGTGTGCCCTTTTGGTAATTTTGCTGAAATTAAATCATTTTGTGATTTTTTTTTTCAGGTTTACCTTACTAATTGACCATGGAGGAGGTCATATTTACACACATTCACTACGGTGGGACCTTTGTAGAAAATCCTGACCCTAATTACCATTCCTTTTTAGTGCCAATCATCAGGTATATCGAGAAAGACTATTTTTCCCTAATGGAATTGCTTTATTATACTAGAGAATTAGGCTATTTATCAGTTGATGGTTTTTTTTACCAAGATGCAAATACTAGAGAATTCAAAGTTATTGAGTCTGACATACATCTACTGGACCTAATAAAAGACCTAAAAAATGAGGACCCCTTTCATGTATATGTCCTTCATTCATTGGATACTACCTTGGCTGAAACTGATGGGCATGTTGGTCTCTTAAAAGGCCCAGAAGTTTCTTCTAGTTCAACTAGGTCATCAAAAAGGGTTGGGGCTGCTGATAACTTAGATAAAGAGGGTGTTGGGGCTGTTGCTGATAACCTAGATCACGAGGGTGTTTGGTCTGCTTATGATAGCCTAGATCAGGAGGGTGTTGGGGTTACTCCTGAGTTTGCTTATGGGGTTGCTAGTGACAAGTTAAGTGAAAGAAGCATCTAATATATCTGATTGTGTGAGTAGTGATTCAGATCTAGGAGAAATACCACCAGAAGATAGGTCAGATATAGATGAGGAGTTGAGACCTATTAGACAAGAAAGAAGAAGTAAACAAATAAAGAAAAAAAAGGCTGCTGCAACTCAAGAAATTCCAGTTGGAGAGGCTGGTGGTATAGATAGAGGGTTTGAGGATATTAGGAAAAATAAGTCTAACAAATATGCTGGGAAATTGGGTGGAGATGAGGAATATATTGATAGCTCTGACTGTTGGAGTGAAGATAGTGAAGAACAGCTTGATGTAGATGCTGTAAGAGGGGTAGATTTACCTTTTAGAAGGAAAAGCAAAAAAGTTAGGTATGATGAAGATTGTGAGGTGGCTGTTTTTGAGCTTGGAATGGTCTTTAATGGTGTAACACAATTTAGAAAGGCTCTAGCAGACTATGTTGTAGAATATAGGAGGCAGTTGAAGGTAAGACCAAATGATAGCCATAGGGTGAGGGTTAAGTGTAAAAATACCAAGTGTAAGTGGGTGTTGGCAGCTAAGCTTGATAGGGACACAGGTGATTTTAAGGTGATTACCTATCATCTCATTCACAAGTGTATTCCTTTGAACAAAAACAAGATGTGCACTTCTAAGCTAATAGCAAGGAAGTTCAAGGACAGAATTGTTTCTCAACCTTACATAAGGATATAGGAAATTCATGAATTGGTAAGGGACAAGCTTGGTCTTTATGTTGGTAGGATTGTTTGCCACAGGGCAAAACAGAAGGTTATGATAGAAAATATGGGTGACTGGAATCTGGAATTTTCCAGATTATGTGACTATGCTGACATGATCAAGCAAACCAATCCAGGAAGTAGTTGTTGGGTTAAAATTGATAAGGAGACTGAACCTGGGAAAAACTTTTTTGTGTACTTCTATGTGTGCTTCCAGGCATTTAAGCAAGGCTGGTTGAATGGGTGCAGAAAAATAATAGGATTCGATGGTTGTTTTCTGAAAGGAGTTTGTAAGGGTGAGCTAGCTGTGGGCAAGAATGGGAACAACCAAATGTATCCTATTGCCTGGGCAGTGGTGGATACAGAGACTAAAAATAGCTGGAATTGGTTCATAAAGTACTTGATTGCTGATCTGAATTTGGGAAATGGTGAAGGGTTGACTGTAATGTCAGACATGCAAAAGGTACCATTTCTGTTCCATTTAATTAAAATTTCAGTTTAGTAGAGGACATTTCAGTATGTTTAACTATTTTTTATTTTTTTTGGTACTTTGCACACTTTTGGAAGGGACTTATTCCTATCTTATTGGAGCTGCTACCAAATGCTGAGACAAAGAGATGTGCTAGACATGTTTGGAGTAATTGGCACAAAGAGTGGAGAGGAGAAGAAAGAAGGAAACAGTTTTGGAGATGCTCTAAGGCTAGCTTTGAAGTCAAGTTTAAAGAGGAGATGGATAAAATGGCCAAATTGGGTAAGCCCAAGATAATGGAGGATTTTATGCATTATGAGCCTTTTACTTTTTGTAAGGCATATTTCAAGTTTCATTCCAAGTGTGACGTTGTGGAAAATAACATGTGTGAGACTTTTAATTCTTGGATCTTAGCTGCTAGACATAAATCTATTATCACTATGTTAGAGGAAATTAGGCATAAAATGATGAATAGGCATGTAGACATGATCAAATTTGCTGAAACTTGGATTGATGATATTGCCCCTATGGCAAGAAGAATATTGGAAGAGAACAAGGAGTTGTCTAATAGGTGTCATGTTCAATGGCATGGGGTTCATGGTTTTGAAATTAGGGATGGTGGGTTCACATTTGTTGTCCACTTGGATAAGAAATATTGTGACTGTAGGCTGTGGATGTTAAGGGGTGTTCCTTGCCCTCATGCTGTTTGTGCTTATTATTACTTGAATCAAGATCCTGATGCACATGTAGAGCATTGGTATAGGAAGGAAACATTTCTTAAGGCTTACAGTCACTTCATCCAACCTATTACCAATATGAGGATGTGGCCTAAGACTACAAACCCATCAATAGAGCCTCCGGTGCCAAGAAAAATGCCTAGGAGACCAAAGAAGAAAAGAATGAAGGATAAAGATGAGCCAAAGAAATATGGAAAGCTGTCAAAGAAGGATGTGAAGATGACTTGTTCATTGTGCAAACAAGTTGGCCATAACAAGACTGCCTGTGGAAGAAGAGTAAGTACAATTGAATTTGTCATATTCTTAACTTTAGTTTGTTACATATAAGTCTCTAATTTTCATCCCATTGTTTTTGTTTGGTAGCATGGAATGGGTGGTCCTTCTCAACCAACACCCTCAACTGAAAGGCAAGGAAGTCAATCTCAACCAACTCCACCAACTCAATCCAGCTCTGTTTGTAGTGACACAAGTTCTGTTACTGGAGCACAAGTCTTTAATGTAAGTTCACTTTATGATTTGCCTTTATCTTTGTTCAACACAATTTACTAATGTTTCACATTTTAATTGAAGCCTGGTACAACAAGTGAGAGGGTTCTACATGGTGCAACAAACTTGAAGAGTGCTTCACCAACAAATATTGATATTGGTTATAAAACTCGTGGACTGAAATAGCAAGGAAAAGATGCAATGACCACATCACAACTATCCCGATTGAGAGCCGACAAGAGAAACCAAAAGGCTGCATCAAAAGCAACCAGATCTTCAGCAGAAGGAAGCTCCAACAAGTAGTTAATGTAGGAAATTTGTCACATTTAGGGTATTTGAAACAATGTCTTTAGTATATGTAAATTGCAGCAGTGCTGTCTAGCTAGACTTATTATTATGCATTACTGTTGTGCCAATGAAATTAGCAATGGTACTTTTCGATTTGTGCTAATCAAATTTGTGCCAATACTACTCTTCAATTTATGCCACTGAGTCAAACATGCACGGGGCAGATCAATAGGATTGGAATATAGGCAGCCGTGGCAGTTGTGCCATTTCAAGACAATAAATTTCCTCAAAATACTCAACAACCAAATAAATGGGACGGTTGGAGTCAAATACAACCGATTAGCCCATAAATCAAACACCACATCGGGTGAATTCAATTCACTTCATTGAATTCACCCCATCCAACTTCATCCAATCCACTTAATCTTCCATTTCAACTATCTATAAAAGCCACTAACTTCATCCCCATTCTCTTCATCCCATTCAAATTATCCCATTCACTTGTTAAAACAAGTTCATTCAACCTAAAAAATGTTGGCATATTTCTAGAAGAAATTAACACGGTCATACGTAGAAAGTGATGATTTCTTACGTTTAATTTAGCATCCATGTTTCACTTGCTATTTTTATTGCAATAGTTTAGTAATTTTTCATGTTTTTTTTTTGCAGGTGCTTCCTACTAATATTCTTGATGTTCTACCAACCAAAATAACTCATGCCGTTGTTGCTTATAGAGAAAAACGTTACACTATGACCTACAAAATTGAAAAACACGCACGCCTCTGTCTCGAGTGGAAAGACTTTCTGGAATCCGAGCAATTGATGGAGGGAGATACACTCTATATTTGGGTCTGCGAGTGTAAGTGCCGGGAGGGCATAGGATTCGATGTTCAAAAGAAGGAAGAGGAAGAGGTCATAGTTGTTGACTAGGTCTCTATTTTCTTTTCTATGTATGATGCTAGCATTTTAATGAACAATTGCTATGTTTCTTTGCTGATTTATATTCATGTCATATTTGCGACTAATTCACAACGCCAAACACAAGCCAAATAATTCACAAAATCTAATAACCAAAACATTACTACAAACATAGAAGAAAATCTTTGTAGGAATATTACAAACAGTAACTAGGAAACAATTAGACTACCCAAAGATAACTTTTGCAAGTAAAAAACATAGAACAACAACGACAAGCCTATTGAATTTGGCTTTTGCACAGTCCCTCTCTTCCTTAATTTCCTTCAATTTTTGTTTCAATGAATCATACTTGCCTCCAAGTTCCTTCATTTTATATTTCAATGTATCCCTCTCTTCTTCAACCTCTTTAAGCTTCTCCTTCAAAAGCTCAACCTCTGAAGATGGATCAATCCATTTAAAATAGTCACATCCACCCTTATCCTACACAAAAGTAAAAGAAAATTATGAACACAACAAATCCGAAAAAATGGCCGAAAATCAAATTTTCAAAAATCAAAATTTTAAATTAGGTACTCACTTTTGGCATCTTGCAACCAAAGAATCTACGACCTGGGTTGTTAACTGTTCTCGAAGTTCTTACATTACAAGAATTACCACAATTACAAATAACATTTTCATCTATAATCCCTGAATTTTGTGACATTGCTATGAAGAAGAGAGAACCAAGACAGAAATAAGAGACAATACAATCAGCAACAACTATAAATCGAGAGACAAGGACGAAAAAAATTGAACTGAAACAAGAGAGAGAAATGGGGGAGAAAGGAGGAGAAAGGGGAGAGAGAAACGGCTGAGAAAGGAGGTGAAAGGAGAGATTTTAGAATTTTTGGAATTGGGGTTTTAAATTTGGGGTTATTAAAAAAAAGGGTACGTTGGAGTTGCCATATAAGCAACAACACAACCCTTCACGCGCCCATTTTGCGTGCAGCACACACGAGCTGCCATGTAGGCAAAAGGTGCTTATGTGGTATAAATTCAGGGTAGTTTAGGTAGTCAATAGGTACAACCCCCAGTTTAGGTAGCCATGAGGAAAATGTGGTAAAGTTTAGGGGGCTATCTATGACTTTTGCCTATTTTTTTTTCAACACATAAAAAGTATCTATAATAAGATGCACTATTCATATAAACTAAAGAACTCGTGAACTTACGATGTAAAAAGTATTTATACAATCAAGTCATTTTAAAACTAATTATAAGAAAAATTCTATAACAAACATTAGTTTGTAACTATAAAAATGTGAAAATAACGTGCTATAATTAATATGTTATTATGTTTAGTTACCCAATATATATATATATATATATATATATATATATATATATATATATATATATATAAAGAACTCCAGAAGAAAATAATCAACAGTTAAGTGAGGTAATAGACGTAGATAGAGATATACAAATTTTCCAACAAAACCAATTGAAACTGTTAAATCCAAAAACTCTATATAATATAAGACAGTTTTCAAGTACAGCTCAATTATATAGACATTATAGAGAAGAACAAATATCAGCCATAGGAACTAAAATTACTACCATAAATTTAATAGACCCAGTAGCCGTAAGACAAATAAAAAATACTGGAAGAAGTTTAATGCATATAGGATTAATAGTAGTAGGATTAAAAGGACTAACTAGAAAAAACTTAGGAACCAAAGCTTTAATAGTAATTTATGACGATAGATGGTCAGACATGAAAAAATCAATAATAGGACTAACGGAAGTAGACATGACAAATAATGGAGGAATATTTTATATTAGCCCAGATTTTATAATGAATTTAGCAGAATTTGGAAAGCACATAAAAATAGGAATACAGACCAAGGGATATGAAGAGATGTGTGACGGTAATAATTTATTAATATGCATAGGATTTCTAGGAAAAATGACTAATAATAGTAATACAAAATTTAAAATTAAGGTAGAAGATGTAGTAGAAATAATGGGAAATAAAGGAATAAGACTAATAAAGCCTATAAAAATAAACCCTGAAGAATATGCAGGGATGGAATGGAATCTAGAGGATTTTAATACAAAAAAGATTTTACAGCCAGAATCTCACCTAATGTACACTAATTCTAAGGGAGAGACATCTGTACGTTTTACTAATTATAATTATATGCCACAAAACGACATAGAAGAAGAAAGTACTCTAGACGAAAATGAAATTACAGACACAACTTTTATGAATATAGAATTAATACAAGACGAGTTTGCGGTAGACGAAGCTATAGAAAAAGCAAAAAGACTTCAAAAAGAAAACAAAAATATGCTTTTTAAATGTAAAGGATGTAAGTTAGGAGAATTAACAATAGAAGAAACCATAAGTCACTTTAAATTATGTGAAGCCCGAACTGATAATTGGGGATATAGAGTAGAACAGATAAACCAAAGAAAATCAGACGATTTTGATAAAATATTAGAAGACATGCAAAACAGTGGTGACGAACTAGAAATAGACTCTATAATAAGCCAAAAAGAATTAATGGAATCTAGTGCATCTAGTTCTAGTCCATTTCAAAGAACAACAGGAGAACAATATACTATAGATACTAGCACAGGAAATGTACCTAGAAGAAGAGTTTTTAGAACAGGAGGAGAACCTTTAAATAATGTCAAACCATCAGGAAAAAGAATGCCTATAGAAGAACCCATTATTCTTCAAGAAGGAGGTAATAAAGGTAAAATATTAAATATAGCAGCACATGACCCGCAAAGATGGAATTCAGTGATAGATCTTTGGAAAGGAATAGTAGTAGCAGACTATATAAAAACATATAGTGAAACAGACGCAGAAACAATGTATAAATATTTAGAAACATTTTTAGGAGAATCAGCCAAAGCTTTATGGGAAGCTTATAAAGAAAATTTTCCAATGGAATTTCAACACCTAGTATCCATGGGAGCAAACCCATATAATTTTACTAATAAAATACATACTTTAATTACAGGGGAAGATCCAAATAGTGGATTATTAGTACTACAAAGAAATGCAGTAATAAAATTAGAACAACTAAGCATAAGTAGTTGGTTTCATATTAAGAAATTTTTAAATGATTATTTTTACTACTGTACTATTAGTGGAAATGCATTTGATCAAGAATTAGGTAAAAAATTATTTAATAAACTACCAGGAGCCTTAGGAAGAGAAATAGAAGATAGATGGAATAAAAGAGACGGAGTAATGCAGAATCCTAATTTAACGTGGTCCATAGGACATAGAATACAACATATAATGGATATACTACAAGAAAAATGTACTCATATACAAATACAAAAACAGTTAAAAGAAAATGAAATGAACTTTTGTAAAAGCGTAGTTTACACTACACAAAGTTATGATAAAGACAATTATAAAAAGAAAAAGCATAAAAAATACCGAACGCAGTATAATAGAAATTATCCTCAATATAATAGAAAGAAATATTATCTTAGAAAATCATCAGCTAGAAAACCTTATTTAGATAGAAATAGGCATGTAAGAAAATATCGAACAGAAAGAAATTATAGAAATAAATTAGAATGCTTCACTTGTGGAAGTGTAGAACACTTAGCAAATACATGTCCAAAAAGAATAAATAATAAGACAAGAAATTCCCAGCTAATTGAAGATTTTCAAGAAACATTAATAAATGTAGACGAATATATGTCAGATACAGAAAGCATATATTCTATAGTAAGTGTAGACACTGAAGAAAAAATCAAAACAGACTCATCAGATTCAGAAGCAGACGAATTAATTAATGAAATAGGATTAGAAAATCTAGACTTAGAAGCAATGGATAATTTAGCAAATATAGCCGAAGAGTGTAACCATGAGTTTGAACGAAATAAAGGATTGGATAGTAATGCATGTTTCTTTTGTAAATGGTATCCTAGTAGAGACAAAAGAGTTAAATGTAAAAATTGTTACATAGAAGGATGTACAATGTGTATAGAAAAAGAATTTAAAACAAAAATAAATAAAGAAACAACTCATAAGAAAATTGAAGACCCTACTATTAGTCTAAGAATAATAACATTAGAAACAAGAATAAATGAACTAGAAACCAGATTATGTAACCTAGAAAGAGGAAAACAAAGAGAAGTAGATAGTGAAGACGAAGAAATAAGATTATCAAATATACAACCAATAATGAAACCATTAACAATAATACCAGAAGAATCTCAAGCAGAATTAATGAGCATAGAAGACCATGAAGCATTAGTATGTAATGAAGATAAAAAATTAGGAACAATAAAAATACTTGCAAGAATTAAAATAGATGATTATGAGATAGAAACGTTAGCATTAGTAGATTCAGGGTGCACAAAGTGCATAATAAATAAAAGAATAGTTCCACCTAATTTAATAAAAATTCTAGAAAAACCAGTTGCGGCCATGCAAATGGATGGAACCCATAATATATATAGACATTATGTTCATAAAGCCTACATTAGCTTTATAAATACATGTTCAGAGTTTTACAAACCAAGTTATAAAATGGATAAGATATGGGTAAGAGACCTTAATATAAATGTAGACTTTGTCATAGGATTAGACTTCATGTTACATAATAATGGTAGCTGTATGATTACAAGAGATGGAGTAATTTTCTTAAAAAATATTACTCATACACCAGTACAAGTTCTTAAGACTGAAACAAGGATTCGTCATAAAAAGATCCCTACCACAGACCTGCAAAAGAAAAAAGATAGTTGTTGTAAAGAATGTGAAGAAAAGAATACATGTTGTAAAGAAAAACAAGAAATAAAAAATTTAACTTTAGAAGAAAAAGAAATTCTAGAAGAAGAGGAGTTGCTAGAAAAAGATTATACTTTAATAGATATAGAGACAGAGTTATATAATTTTAAAACAGGAATAGAAAAAATAGGAATAATAAAAAATCAAAAGGACCTAGATAATATAATAAAAATTCTAGATGAAATAGAAATTATTGGAGAAAAACCATTAAAACACTGGAAAAATAACAGGATTGTATGTAAATTAGATATAATAAATCCAGACTATATAATTAAAACAGCATCTATTGAAGCAACAAATCAAGATGTAGAAGATTTTAAAGTACAAATAAAAGAACTATTGGACTTAGGAGTAATACGGAGATCTACTTCTAAACATAGATCAGCAGCATTTATGGTAAGAAATCATAGTGAAATAGTAAGAGGAAAAGCAAGAATGGTAATAAATTATAAAAGACTTAATGATAACACTAGAACAGATGGATATAAGTTACCAGACAAAACAGAACTAATAAATAGAATACAAGGAAAGAAAATATTTAGCAAATTTGATTGTAAATCAGGATATTGGCAGGTACGAATGCATGAAGATAGTATAGAAAGAAAGATAGAAATATGGTATTGTGGTTTTTAGCTTATATGTTAAACAATCCTACTCGGTACTTCCTCACTCCTTGAATCTTCTTATCATGTAGGTGTTTTTCTTATTTTCTGCCTATTCTCCCAATTTTTATATTTTTATATTTTTCGTTTTTTCATTTTTTCGTTTTTTTTTTTTTTTTTTTTTTTTTTTTTTTTTTTTTTTTAAATAAGTCTGTTTAGTTATGAATCTTTATTACACTGTTCATCTCTTTCTCTTAATCTTGGTTCTTAATATCCGTCTTCTTTAACCACACCCCGGTTACCATGGCCAACATCGTCCTTTTATCATTTGGACATTAAAACGGCCTTTCAAACACCTAGGAATTTACAGGTTAATCCATCGAGTTCATTAAGAAATTAAGAGAATAACCATATACTAAGAGTAATAGATTCATAACAACAGGTAAGTAATTACTCAAACATAATATTTTAATTCAACATAATATTGAACATAAAATAATTTACATAGTAGGGAGATTAGTACAGAAAACATAGATAAAAACTTACATGTCTGAAGATGGAGAGAGGTTTCCCTTTCGGGGAACCCGAAAAACTACTTCACACTAAAAGAAAATTACTGGAAAGATTAAAACTATTTTACAGGGAAGTTATATTACAAAGGATTTTATTGGGAAAAGGAGTTGGGGCATTTTTGGAAGGGAAGAGGAATATGGAGTGGTTGGTGAGAGAATTTTTTGTTGAAGGCTTTTTTGGTGATTGTGTCTTGCTTCTTGATCGATGTTAATTTTCTGATGCCCTCCTTCTCTGCAAAACACTGCTATTTATAGGAGTCTGACGGACTTCAAATGCGGACTTCAAATTTGTGAAGAATCTTTTGAGTTCAGCCGGGTACTCTTAGGGCCCCATCGTCACATGAAACTTTTCAAAAGATACTTTATAATTTTGTCCGTTTGCTGAGCTGTCCCATTTCTAGATAAAACTACTACTTTATTACAGCTACTTTAATAAAATCTGGTCTTCTTTTTTCTGAACTGTCAACATTATTGCTCCAACGTGTCTTGAAAAATTACAAAGTCCAAAATCAAAAGTCTTCTACCTCTATTATTGAGCTTGTCTCATCTCATTTTTCTAAAAGATGACTAATGTCCTTGTCTCTCTCTTTTCCATACCTTTGTCTTTAATTATTGATGCTTTTGTCATTTTTTTAATGTCCTTGTTTCTCTTTTCTATGTCTTTGTCCTCATGATCCACCGAACTAAATCTTCCAAGTCATGACTTTCTTTCTACTTCACTTTGTCTTTTCCTTTCATGACTTTTTCTCTACTTCACCTTTGTCTTTTTCTTTCATCTTTTTCTGAACCATGTCTAACCATGTCTTTTCAAATCTCTCTTTTTTTTTTTTTTTTTTTTTTAACTGATCTAAGTGTCTAAATTGTGTAGGGCAATTGAGTCAAAACTCATGCCTGAATCTACATCATTTGGATCTTGCGAGTCTTGAAAATTAATATCTTCTCCTTCAAAATCTGAATGGACTGGTGACATCGCTTGTCTTGGAGATAATTCTGGACTAGGATCTTTGACTATATATTTATCTTTTTCTTTTGTCTGAAAAAATCTTTCTAGTGTCTCTTTTACTATATTTTCTATTTTTTCATTTTTCTTCTTTTTTGCAAGTGTGCTTTTCCTTGTAGAAGCCGCTCCCTGCGTAAGTGTCTTTGGTAGTCTCCGTCTGGTTTGGAGAGATGAACATCCCTCGTCTTCACTTTTTGGCAAAGTGACAGCCATTAACGGATTTGATAAGTCTTTACCGGCTACCGTTTGAACCGGACTAGCTGTATCTTTACCCGATACAGTGGGTCTAATTGCATTCATTGGGGAATGCACACCCGTCTCATCCATTTTTTTCTGAGATGGAGAACTCTGAGACTGCATCAATTCGAATTTTAATGCTTGTAGTCTTTGTTCTAATGTCTTCACCTGATCCAAGAGTTGCATTTTTTCTTGAACCAATGTCTCTTTTTGCTGGTTTAGTCTTTTGACTACATCAGTCATGGTAGAACAATGGTCGCAAAAGATTATTTTGTCTGTGTCTTTTTGTACATTGTACTGGGGAATTTTGTCTGGGTTTTGTCTGAGAGCTGGAGAAATATAATAATTTGGACCCAATGTGCCTCTAGCATAATCTAATGCTTCAGTAAAATTATTAAATCCCTTAAAAAGAGGTTTTCTTATGTCTTTAATAGAGTCTACAACTTCTATCCAAGTCTGAAAAATACCATTAGTTTTACCGTGAACTACAACATAAAATTTAAATTTTTTGTCTAAATTTCGGTCTGTAAAATATTGACAAAGTGCATTTATAGTGGCTACAAAATGTTTAGCTCCGTCTTTTTTATTACGCGAAATCCATAAATTATCCACTAAGCATCTTTGTTGTCTATCTATTACATATTCTGGTAATACTTTAAAAGTCCAATTTGATGGCTGATAGACTACTAAATTATTGGCTCCGAATTGTATTCTTTCTTCCATAGCATTTCTTTCTAATAAAGATGTAGGTCTAAAATGAAGGTTACCTAATACTGTCTGTCTGTATGTGTCTTGGGTTGAGGCTATGCCTTTCCCCTTGTCTGCTGTCTGAGAACTGGAAGGTCTCATGCTGTCCAAATAAAAAATTTAGTTAGCAGTAATATTTAATCTACTTAATTGATCTGCTAAATTATTATCTTTTCCTTTTATATGTTCAAATTTTAAATTATAAATTGAAATGGTATCTAAAAAATTTAGTCATCGTCTTCTACTACTATTTTTATCATTTATCTTTTGATAGAATTTAACTATAGCTTCACAGTCTGTTCTAACTAGTATTTCTGGTTTATTTAAAATATATAGTCTGAAACTATTTAATCCATATATTACGGCTAAGATTTCTGCATCTATACTACTCATATTTCCTTTTTCTTTATACTTACCACTTTGATAAGCACATATCTTTTCTTCATTTTTATTACTATACTTACTAGGTTTTGCTTTTAATACTGCTCCCCATCCTTCAAAACTACCGTCTGTTTCTATAATTAAATAGTCTGTTTCTAGTGGCATATTTAAATCTGGAATGTTTTTTATTTTTTCTTTTATTTTTTGTACTAATTTAATGTCTTCAGTATTAAAGTGTTTTTGACCATTTGATCCAGTCTTTGAATATAATGGTCCTGCTATTTTTCCTAAATCTTTTATAAAATTTCTAGCATAATTGACTATTCCTAAAAATTTTTTGTAATTCTTTAACATTGTCTAACTTGTCTGGCATTTCTAAAGCTTTTTTGGCTATATGAGGTTGTAATTTTATCTTACCTTCTCCTAGTACTACTCCAAAAAAGTTTATATAATTTTTACATAATTCCATTTTCTTTTTACTAATTATTATCCCATTTTCTACAAATAATCTAAATACCGTTTGTAGGTGTCCTAAATGTTCTTTAATATCTTTACTAAATACTAATATATCATCTACATATACTAATACAAACCTTTTATATTCTCCAAATATACTATCCATTTTTCTTTGAAAAATTGGTGGAGCTGTCTTTAATCCAAATGGCATTACTAACCATTCGAAATGTCCTTCAGGACAGGTGAATGCAGTCCATTCTATACTATCTTCATGCATTCGTACCTGCCAATATCCTGATTTACAATCAAATTTGCTAAATATTTTCTTTCCTTGTATTCTATTTATTAGTTCTGTTTTGTCTGGTAACTTATATCCATCTGTTCTAGTGTTATCATTAAGTCTTTTATAATTTATTACCATTCTTGCTTTTCCTCTTACTATTTCACTATGATTTCTTACCATAAATGCTGCTGATCTATGTTTAGAAGTAGATCTCCGTATTACTCCTAAGTCCAATAGTTCTTTTATTTGTACTTTAAAATCTTCTACATCTTGATTTGTTGCTTCAATAGATGCTGTTTTAATTATATAGTCTGGATTTATTATATCTAATTTACATACAATCCTGTTATTTTTCCAGTGTTTTAATGGTTTTTCTCCAATAATTTCTATTTCATCTAGAATTTTTATTATATTATCTAGGTCCTTTTGATTTTTTATTATTCCTATTTTTTCTATTCCTGTTTTAAAATTATATAACTCTGTCTCTATATCTATTAAAGTATAATCTTTTTCTAGCAACTCCTCTTCTTCTAGAATTTCTTTTTCTTCTAAAGTTAAATTTTTTATTTCTTGTTTTTCTTTACAACATGTATTCTTTTCTTCACATTCTTTACAACAACTATCTTTTTTCTTTTGCAGGTCTGTGGTAGGGATCTTTTTATGACGAATCCTTGTTTCAGTCTTAAGAACTTGTACTGGTGTATGAGTAATATTTTTTAAGAAAATTACTCCATCTCTTGTAATCATACAGCTACCATTATTATGTAACATGAAGTCTAATCCTATGACAAAGTCTACATTTATATTAAGGTCTCTTACCCATATCTTATCCATTTTATAACTTGGTTTGTAAAACTCTGAACATGTATTTATAAAGCTAATGTAGGCTTTATGAACATAATGTCTATATATATTATGGGTTCCATCCATTTGCATGGCCGCAACTGGTTTTTCTAGAATTTTTATTAAATTAGGTGGAACTATTCTTTTATTTATTATGCACTTTGTGCACCCTGAATCTACTAATGCTAACGTTTCTATCTCATAATCATCTATTTTAATTCTTGCAAGTATTTTTATTGTTCCTAATTTTTTATCTTCATTACATACTAATGCTTCATGGTCTTCTATGCTCATTAATTCTGCTTGAGATTCTTCTGGTATTATTGTTAATGGTTTCATTATTGGTTGTATATTTGATAATCTTATTTCTTCGTCTTCACTATCTACTTCTCTTTGTTTTCCTCTTTCTAGGTTACATAATCTGGTTTCTAGTTCATTTATTCTTGTTTCTAATGTTATTATTCTTAGACTAATAGTAGGGTCTTCAATTTTCTTATGAGTTGTTTCTTTATTTATTTTTGTTTTAAATTCTTTTTCTATACACATTGTACATCCTTCTATGTAACAATTTTTACATTTAACTCTTTTGTCTCTACTAGGATACCATTTACAAAAGAAACATGCATTACTATCCAATCCTTTATTTCGTTCAAACTCATGGTTACACTCTTCGGCTATATTTGCTAAATTATCCATTGCTTCTAAGTCTAGATTTTCTAATCCTATTTCATTAATTAATTCGTCTGCTTCTGAATCTGATGAGTCTGTTTTGATTTTTTCTTCAGTGTCTACACTTACTATAGAATATATGCTTTCTGTATCTGACATATATTCGTCTACATTTATTAATGTTTCTTGAAAATCTTCAATTAGCTGGGAATTTCTTGTCTTATTATTTATTCTTTTTGGACATGTATTTGCTAAGTGTTCTACACTTCCACAAGTGAAGCATTCTAATTTATTTCTATAATTTCTTTCTGTTCGATATTTTCTTACATGCCTATTTCTATCTAAATAAGGTTTTCTAGCTGATGATTTTCTAAGATAATATTTCTTTCTATTATATTGAGGATAATTTCTATTATACTGCGTTCGGTATTTTTTATGCTTTTTCTTTTTATAATTGTCTTTATCATAACTTTGTGTAGTGTAAACTACGCTTTTACAAAAGTTCATTTCATTTTCTTTTAACTGTTTTTGTATTTGTATATGAGTACATTTTTCTTGTAGTATATCCATTATATGTTGTATTCTATGTCCTATGGACCACGTTAAATTAGGATTCTGCATTACTCCGTCTCTTTTATTCCATCTATCTTCTATTTCTCTTCCTAAGGCTCCTGGTAGTTTATTAAATAATTTTTTACCTAATTCTTGATCAAATGCATTTCCACTAATAGTACAGTAGTAAAAATAATCATTTAAAAATTTCTTAATATGAAACCAACTACTTATGCTTAGTTGTTCTAATTTTATTACTGCATTTCTTTGTAGTACTAATAATCCACTATTTGGATCTTCCCCTGTAATTAAAGTATGTATTTTATTAGTAAAATTATATGGGTTTGCTCCCATGGATACTAGGTGTTGAAATTCCATTGGAAAATTTTCTTTATAAGCTTCCCATAAAGCTTTGGCTGATTCTCCTAAAAATGTTTCTAAATATTTATACATTGTTTCTGCGTCTGTTTCACTATATGTTTTTATATAGTCTGCTACTACTATTCCTTTCCAAAGATCTATCACTGAATTCCATCTTTGCGGGTCATGTGCTGCTATATTTAATATTTTACCTTTATTACCTCCTTCTTGAAGAATAATGGGTTCTTCTATAGGCATTCTTTTTCCTGATGGTTTGACATTATTTAAAGGTTCTCCTCCTGTTCTAAAAACTCTTCTTCTAGGTACATTTCCTGTGCTAGTATCTATAGTATATTGTTCTCCTGTTGTTCTTTGAAATGGACTAGAACTAGATGCACTAGATTCCATTAATTCTTTTTGGCTTATTATAGAGTCTATTTCTAGTTCGTCACCACTGTTTTGCATGTCTTCTAATATTTTATCAAAATCGTCTGATTTTCTTTGGTTTATCTGTTCTACTCTATATCCCCAATTATCAGTTCGGGCTTCACATAATTTAAAGTGACTTATGGTTTCTTCTATTGTTAATTCTCCTAACTTACATCCTTTACATTTAAAAAGCATATTTTTGTTTTCTTTTTGAAGTCTTTTTGCTTTTTCTATAGCTTCGTCTACCGCAAACTCGTCTTGTATTAATTCTATATTCATAAAAGTTGTGTCTGTAATTTCATTTTCGTCTAGAGTACTTTCTTCTTCTATGTCGTTTTGTGGCATATAATTATAATTAGTAAAACGTACAGATGTCTCTCCCTTAGAATTAGTGTACATTAGGTGAGATTCTGGCTGTAAAATCTTTTTTGTATTAAAATCCTCTAGATTCCATTCCATCCCTGCATATTCTTCAGGGTTTATTTTTATAGGCTTTATTAGTCTTATTCCATTATTTCCCATTATTTCTACTACATCTTCTACCTTAATTTTAAATTTTGTATTACTATTATTAGTCATTTTTCCTAGAAATCCTATGCATATTAATAAATTATTACCGTCACACATCTCTTCATATCCCTTGGTCTGTATTCCTATTTTTATGTGCTTTCCAAATTCTGCTAAATTCATTATAAAATCTGGGCTAATATAAAATATTCCTCCATTATTTGTCATGTCTACTTCCGTTAGTCCTATTATTGATTTTTTCATGTCTGACCATCTATCGTCATAAATTACTATTAAAGCTTTGGTTCCTAAGTTTTTTCTAGTTAGTCCTTTTAATCCTACTACTATTAATCCTATATGCATTAAACTTCTTCCAGTATTTTTTTATTTGTCTTACGGCTACTGGGTCTATTAAATTTATGGTAGTAATTTTAGTTCCTATGGCTGATATTTGTTCTTCTCTATAATGTCTATATAATTGAGCTGTACTTGAAAATTGTCTTATATTATATAGAGTTTTTGGATTTAACAGTTTCAATTGGTTTTGTTGGAAAATTTGTATATCTCTATCTACGTCTATTACCTCACTTAACTGTTGATTATTTTCTTCTGGAGTTCTTCTATTTAAAATTCTTGATAAGAAATTATTACTTATTCTATTATCTGAAAAATTTACTCTTTGTCTTTCTTGCCTTTCTGATCCTCCTTCGTTTCTTTGTCTAGTTGAAAGAAGGTCCATTTTTGTGGTTTTCTAAGTACTTTAACTTTATCTTTTTGAGGTGTTATTTCTACCTTTTTTAATTGGTCTATTAATTCGTCAACTTCTTTATTTTTAAACGTCTCTTTATTTTTTTCTCTTTGTTGTTCAGTTAACCACGAAATGCGTTCGTCTAATAATTCTAACCTTGGTACTATTTTTTCTATTTTCTTTATTATTTCTAATATTAATGAAATTGTAGTAGTATTTTGTTGTATTATTATTTGGTCCGATTTAGCGCTAGGTATATAATCTTTATAGTCTGCTGGTAAAGGTATAGATTTTTCTATTAATTTCGCGGCTTCTTCTTGATAACACCTCAAAAAGATAAAGGTAGAAATAACACCTCAAATTGGTGGAGCTGTCTTTAATCCAAATGGCATTACTAACCAAAAATCTTCTCGCTCTGATACCAAAAGGGGATAGGGGGTTATATTTTTTGTTTCAATAGATATATAAGTCCTAAATATATAAGTTTTAATTTTTGTAGAAAGAAAGATAGAAATATGGTATTGTGGTTTTTAGCTTATATGTTAAACAATCCTACTCGGTACTTCCTCACTCCTTGAATCTTCTTATCATGTAGGTGTTTTTCTTATTTTCTGCCTATTCTCCCAATTTTTATATTTTTATATTTTTCGTTTTTTCATTTTTTCGTTTTTTTTTTTTTTTTTTTTTTTTTTTTTTTTTTTTTTTTTTTTTTTTTTTTAAATAAGTCTGTTTAGTTATGAATCTTTATTACACTGTTCATCTCTTTCTCTTAATCTTGGTTCTTAATATCCGTCTTCTTTAACCACACCCCGGTTACCATGGCCAACATCGTCCTTTTATCATTTGGACATTAAAACGGCCTTTCAAACACCTAGGAATTTACAGGTTAATCCATCGAGTTCATTAAGAAATTAAGAGAATAACCATATACTAAGAGTAATAGATTCATAACAACAGGTAAGTAATTACTCAAACATAATATTTTAATTCAACATAATATTGAACATAAAATAATTTACATAGTAGGGAGATTAGTACAGAAAACATAGATAAAAACTTACATGTCTGAAGATGGAGAGAGGTTTCCCTTTCGGGGAACCCGAAAAACTACTTCACACTAAAAGAAAATTACTGGAAAGATTAAAACTATTTTACAGGGAAGTTATATTACAAAGGATTTTATTGGGAAAAGGAGTTGGGGCATTTTTGGAAGGGAAGAGGAATATGGAGTGGTTGGTGAGAGAATTTTTTGTTGAAGGCTTTTTTGGTGATTGTGTCTTGCTTCTTGATCGATGTTAATTTTCTGATGCCCTCCTTCTCTGCAAAACACTGCTATTTATAGGAGTCTGACGGACTTCAAATGCGGACTTCAAATTTGTGAAGAATCTTTTGAGTTCAGCCGGGTACTCTTAGGGCCCCATCGTCACATGAAACTTTTCAAAAGATACTTTATAATTTTGTCCGTTTGCTGAGCTGTCCCATTTCTAGATAAAACTACTACTTTATTACAGCTACTTTAATAAAATCTGGTCTTCTTTTTTCTGAACTGTCAACATTATTGCTCCAACGTGTCTTGAAAAATTACAAAGTCCAAAATCAAAAGTCTTCTACCTCTATTATTGAGCTTGTCTCATCTCATTTTTCTAAAAGATGACTAATGTCCTTGTCTCTCTCTTTTCCATACCTTTGTCTTTAATTATTGATGCTTTTGTCATTTTTTTAATGTCCTTGTTTCTCTTTTCTATGTCTTTGTCCTCATGATCCACCGAACTAAATCTTCCAAGTCATGACTTTCTTTCTACTTCACTTTGTCTTTTCCTTTCATGACTTTTTCTCTACTTCACCTTTGTCTTTTTCTTTCATCTTTTTCTGAACCATGTCTAACCATGTCTTTTCAAATCTCTCTTTTTTTTTTTTTTTTTTTAACTGATCTAAGTGTCTAAATTGTGTAGGGCAATTGAGTCAAAACTCATGCCTGAATCTACATCATTTGGATCTTGCGAGTCTTGAAAATTAATATCTTCTCCTTCAAAATCTGAATGGACTGGTGACATCGCTTGTCTTGGAGATAATTCTGGACTAGGATCTTTGACTATATATTTATCTTTTTCTTTTGTCTGAAAAAATCTTTCTAGTGTCTCTTTTACTATATTTTCTATTTTTTCATTTTTCTTCTTTTTTGCAAGTGTGCTTTTCCTTGTAGAAGCCGCTCCCTGCGTAAGTGTCTTTGGTAGTCTCCGTCTGGTTTGGAGAGATGAACATCCCTCGTCTTCACTTTTTGGCAAAGTGACAGCCATTAACGGATTTGATAAGTCTTTACCGGCTACCGTTTGAACCGGACTAGCTGTATCTTTACCCGATACAGTGGGTCTAATTGCATTCATTGGGGAATGCACACCCGTCTCATCCATTTTTTTCTGAGATGGAGAACTCTGAGACTGCATCAATTCGAATTTTAATGCTTGTAGTCTTTGTTCTAATGTCTTCACCTGATCCAAGAGTTGCATTTTTTCTTGAACCAATGTCTCTTTTTGCTGGTTTAGTCTTTTGACTACATCAGTCATGGTAGAACAATGGTCGCAAAAGATTATTTTGTCTGTGTCTTTTTGTACATTGTACTGGGGAATTTTGTCTGGGTTTTGTCTGAGAGCTGGAGAAATATAATAATTTGGACCCAATGTCCCTCTAGCATAATCTAATGCTTCAGTAAAATTATTAAATCCCTTAAAAAGAGGTTTTCTTATGTCTTTAATAGAGTCTACAACTTCTATCCAAGTCTGAAAAATACCATTAGTTTTACCGTGAACTACAACATAAAATTTAAATTTTTTGTCTAAATTTCGGTCTGTAAAATATTGACAAAGTGCATTTATAGTGGCTACAAAATGTTTAGCTCCGTCTTTTTTATTACGCGAAATCCATAAATTATCCACTAAGCATCTTTGTTGTCTATCTATTACATATTCTGGTAATACTTTAAAAGTCCAATTTGATGGCTGATAGACTACTAAATTATTGGCTCCGAATTGTATTCTTTCTTCCATAGCATTTCTTTCTAATAAAGATGTAGGTCTAAAATGAAGGTTACCTAATACTGTCTGTCTGTATGTGTCTTGGGTTGAGGCTATGCCTTTCCCCTTGTCTGCTGTCTGAGAACTGGAAGGTCTCATGCTGTCCAAATAAAAAATTTAGTTAGCAGTAATATTTAATCTACTTAATTGATCTGCTAAATTATTATCTTTTCCTTTTATATGTTCAAATTTTAAATTATAAATTGAAATGGTATCTAAAAAATTTAGCCATCGTCTTCTACTACTATTTTTATCATTTATCTTTTGATAGAATTTAACTATAGCTTCACAGTCTGTTCTAACTAGTATTTCTGGGTCCAAATTATTATAAACCAGAAATACTAGTTAGAACAGACTGTGAAGCTATAGTTAAATTCTATCAAAAGATAAATGATAAAAATAGTAGTAGAAGACGATGGCTAAATTTTTTAGATACCATTTCAATTTATAATTTAAAATTTGAACATATAAAAGGAAAAGATAATAATTTAGCAGATCAATTAAGTAGATTAAATATTACTGCTAACTAAATTTTTTATTTGGACAGCATGAGACCTTCCAGTTCTCAGACAGCAGACAAGGGGAAAGGCATAGCCTCAACCCAAGACACATACAGACAGACAGTATTAGGTAACCTTCATTTTAGACCTACATCTTTATTAGAAAGAAATGCTATGGAAGAAAGAATACAATTCGGAGCCAATAATTTAGTAGTCTATCAGCCATCAAATTGGACTTTTAAAGTATTACCAGAATATGTAATAGATAGACAACAAAGATGCTTAGTGGATAATTTATGGATTTCGCGTAATAAAAAAGACGGAGCTAAACATTTTGTAGCCACTATAAATGCACTTTGTCAATATTTTACAGACCGAAATTTAGACAAAAAATTTAAATTTTATGTTGTAGTTCACGGTAAAACTAATGGTATTTTTCAGACTTGGATAGAAGTTGTAGACTCTATTAAAGACATAAGAAAACCTCTTTTTAAGGGATTTAATAATTTTACTGAAGCATTAGATTATGCTAGAGGCACATTGGGTCCAAATTATTATATTTCTCCAGCTCTCAGACAAAACCCAGACAAAATTCCCCAGTACAATGTACAAAAAGACACAGACAAAATAATCTTTTGCGACCATTGTTCTACCATGACTGATGTAGTCAAAAGACTAAACCAGCAAAAAGAGACATTGGTTCAAGAAAAAATGCAACTCTTGGATCAGGTGAAGACATTAGAACAAAGACTACAAGCATTAAAATTCGAATTGATGCAGTCTCAGAGTTCTCCATCTCAGAAAAAAATGGATGAGACGGGTGTGCATTCCCCAATGAATGCAATTAGACCCACTGTATCGGGTAAAGATACAGCTAGTCCGGTTCAAACGGTAGCCGGTAAAGACTTATCAAATCCGTTAATGGCTGTCACTTTGCCAAAAAGTGAAGACGAGGGATGTTCATCTCTCCAAACCAGACGGAGACTACCAAAGACACTTACGCAGGGAGCGGCTTCTACAAGGAAAAGCACACTTGCAAAAAAGAAGAAAAATGAAAAAATAGAAAATATAGTAAAAGAGACACTAGAAAGATTTTTTCAGACAAAAGAAAAAGATAAATATATAGTCAAAGATCCTAGTCCAGAATTATCTCCAAGACAAGCGATGTCACCAGTCCATTCAGATTTTGAAGGAGAAGATATTAATTTTCAAGACTCGCAAGATCCAAATGATGTAGATTCAGGCATGAGTTTTGACTCAATTGCCCTACACAATTTAGACACTTAGATCAGTTAAAAAAAAAAAAAAAAAAAAAAAGAGATTTGAAAAGACATGGTTCAGGAAAAGATGAAAGAAAAAGACAAAGGTGAAGTAGAGAAAAAGTCATGAAAGGAAAAGACAAAGTGAAGTAGAAAGAAAGTCATGACTTGGAAGATTTAGTTCGGTGGATCATGAGGACAAAGACATAGAAAAGAGAAACAAGGACATTAAAAAAATGACAAAAGCATCAATAATTAAAGACAAAGGTATGGAAAAGAGAGAGACAAGGACATTAGTCATCTTTTAGAAAAATGAGATGAGACAAGCTCAATAATAGAGGTAGAAGACTTTTGACTTTGGACTTTGTAATTTTTCAAGACACGTTGGAGCAATAATGTTGACAGTTCAGAAAAAAGAAGACCAGATTTTATTAAAGTAGCTGTAATAAAGTAGTAGTTTTATCTAGAAATGGGACAGCTCAGCAAACGGACAAAATTATAAAGTATCTTTTGAAAAGTTTCATGTGACGATGGGGCCCTAAGAGTACCCGGCTGAACTCAAAAGATTCTTCACAAATTTGAAGTCCGCATTTGAAGTCCGTCAGACTCCTATAAATAGCAGTGTTTTGCAGAGAAGGAGGGCATCAGAAAATTAACATCGATCAAGAAGCAAGACACAATCACCAAAAAAGCCTTCAACAAAAAATTCTCTCACCAACCACTCCATATTCCTCTTCCCTTCCAAAAATGCCCCAACTCCTTTTCCCAATAAAATCCTTTGTAATATAACTTCCCTGTAAAATAGTTTTAATCTTTCCAGTAATTTTCTTTTAGTGTGAAGTAGTTTTTCGGGTTCCCCGAAAGGGAAACCTCTCTCCATCTTCAGACATGTAAGTTTTTATCTATGTTTTCTGTACTAATCTCCCTACTATGTAAATTATTTTATGTTCAATATTATGTTGAATTAAAATATTATGTTTGAGTAATTACTTACCTGTTGTTATGAATCTATTACTCTTAGTATATGGTTATTCTCTTAATTTCTTAATGAACTCGATGGATTAACCTGTAAATTCCTAGGTGTTTGAAAGGCCGTTTTAATGTCCAAATGATAAAAGGACGATGTTGGCCATGGTAACCGGGGTGTGGTTAAAGAAGACGGATATTAAGAACCAAGATTAAGAGAAAGAGATGAACAGTGTAATAAAGATTCATAACTAAACAGACTTATTTAAAAAAAAAAAAAAAAAAAAAAAAAAAAAAAAAAAAAAAAAAAAAAAACGAAAAAATGAAAAAACGAAAAATATAAAAATATAAAAATTGGGAGAATAGGCAGAAAATAAGAAAAACACCTACATGATAAGAAGATTCAAGGAGTGAGGAAGTACCGAGTAGGATTGTTTAACATATAAGCTAAAAACCACAATACCATATTTCTATCTTTCTTTCTACAAAAATTAAAACTTATATATTTAGGACTTATATATCTATTGAAACAAAAAATATAACCCCCTATCCCCTTTTGGTATCAGAGCGAGAAGATTTTTGGTTAGTAATGCCATTTGGATTAAAGACAGCTCCACCAATTTGAGGTGTTATTTCTACCTTTATCTTTTTGAGGTGTTATCAAGAAGAAGCCGCGAAATTAATAGAAAAATCTATACCTTTACCAGCAGACTATAAAGATTATATACCTAGCGCTAAATCGGACCAAATAATAATACAACAAAATACTACTACAATTTCATTAATATTAGAAATAATAAAGAAAATAGAAAAAATAGTACCAAGGTTAGAATTATTAGACGAACGCATTTCGTGGTTAACTGAACAACAAAGAGAAAAAAATAAAGAGACGTTTAAAAATAAAGAAGTTGACGAATTAATAGACCAATTAAAAAAGGTAGAAATAACACCTCAAAAAGATAAAGTTAAAGTACTTAGAAAACCACAAAAATGGACCTTCTTTCAACTAGACAAAGAAACGAAGGAGGATCAGAAAGGCAAGAAAGACAAAGAGTAAATTTTTCAGATAATAGAATAAGTAATAATTTCTTATCAAGAATTTTAAATAGAAGAACTCCAGAAGAAAATAATCAACAGTTAAGTGAGGTAATAGACGTAGATAGAGATATACAAATTTTCCAACAAAACCAATTGAAACTGTTAAATCCAAAAACTCTATATAATATAAGACAGTTTTCAAGTACAGCTCAATTATATAGACATTATAGAGAAGAACAAATATCAGCCATAGGAACTAAAATTACTACCATAAATTTAATAGACCCAGTAGCCGTAAGACAAATAAAAAAATACTGGAAGAAGTTTAATGCATATAGGATTAATAGTAGTAGGATTAAAAGGACTAACTAGAAAAAACTTAGGAACCAAAGCTTTAATAGTAATTTATGACGATAGATGGTCAGACATGAAAAAATCAATAATAGGACTAACGGAAGTAGACATGACAAATAATGGAGGAATATTTTATATTAGCCCAGATTTTATAATGAATTTAGCAGAATTTGGAAAGCACATAAAAATAGGAATACAGACCAAGGGATATGAAGAGATGTGTGACGGTAATAATTTATTAATATGCATAGGATTTCTAGGAAAAATGACTAATAATAGTAATACAAAATTTAAAATTAAGGTAGAAGATGTAGTAGAAATAATGGGAAATAAAGGAATAAGACTAATAAAGCCTATAAAAATAAACCCTGAAGAATATGCAGGGATGGAATGGAATCTAGAGGATTTTAATACAAAAAAGATTTTACAGCCAGAATCTCACCTAATGTACACTAATTCTAAGGGAGAGACATCTGTACGTTTTACTAATTATAATTATATGCCACAAAACGACATAGAAGAAGAAAGTACTCTAGACGAAAATGAAATTACAGACACAACTTTTATGAATATAGAATTAATACAAGACGAGTTTGCGGTAGACGAAGCTATAGAAAAAGCAAAAAGACTTCAAAAAGAAAACAAAAATATGCTTTTTAAATGTAAAGGATGTAAGTTAGGAGAATTAACAATAGAAGAAACCATAAGTCACTTTAAATTATGTGAAGCCCGAACTGATAATTGGGGATATAGAGTAGAACAGATAAACCAAAGAAAATCAGACGATTTTGATAAAATATTAGAAGACATGCAAAACAGTGGTGACGAACTAGAAATAGACTCTATAATAAGCCAAAAAGAATTAATGGAATCTAGTGCATCTAGTTCTAGTCCATTTCAAAGAACAACAGGAGAACAATATACTATAGATACTAGCACAGGAAATGTACCTAGAAGAAGAGTTTTTAGAACAGGAGGAGAACCTTTAAATAATGTCAAACCATCAGGAAAAAGAATGCCTATAGAAGAACCCATTATTCTTCAAGAAGGAGGTAATAAAGGTAAAATATTAAATATAGCAGCACATGACCCGCAAAGATGGAATTCAGTGATAGATCTTTGGAAAGGAATAGTAGTAGCAGACTATATAAAAACATATAGTGAAACAGACGCAGAAACAATGTATAAATATTTAGAAACATTTTTAGGAGAATCAGCCAAAGCTTTATGGGAAGCTTATAAAGAAAATTTTCCAATGGAATTTCAACACCTAGTATCCATGGGAGCAAACCCATATAATTTTACTAATAAAATACATACTTTAATTACAGGGGAAGATCCAAATAGTGGATTATTAGTACTACAAAGAAATGCAGTAATAAAATTAGAACAACTAAGCATAAGTAGTTGGTTTCATATTAAGAAATTTTTAAATGATTATTTTTACTACTGTACTATTAGTGGAAATGCATTTGATCAAGAATTAGGTAAAAAATTATTTAATAAACTACCAGGAGCCTTAGGAAGAGAAATAGAAGATAGATGGAATAAAAGAGACGGAGTAATGCAGAATCCTAATTTAACGTGGTCCATAGGACATAGAATACAACATATAATGGATATACTACAAGAAAAATGTACTCATATACAAATACAAAAACAGTTAAAAGAAAATGAAATGAACTTTTGTAAAAGCGTAGTTTACACTACACAAAGTTATGATAAAGACAATTATAAAAAGAAAAAGCATAAAAAATACCGAACGCAGTATAATAGAAATTATCCTCAATATAATAGAAAGAAATATTATCTTAGAAAATCATCAGCTAGAAAACCTTATTTAGATAGAAATAGGCATGTAAGAAAATATCGAACAGAAAGAAATTATAGAAATAAATTAGAATGCTTCACTTGTGGAAGTGTAGAACACTTAGCAAATACATGTCCAAAAAGAATAAATAATAAGACAAGAAATTCCCAGCTAATTGAAGATTTTCAAGAAACATTAATAAATGTAGACGAATATATGTCAGATACAGAAAGCATATATTCTATAGTAAGTGTAGACACTGAAGAAAAAATCAAAACAGACTCATCAGATTCAGAAGCAGACGAATTAATTAATGAAATAGGATTAGAAAATCTAGACTTAGAAGCAATGGATAATTTAGCAAATATAGCCGAAGAGTGTAACCATGAGTTTGAACGAAATAAAGGATTGGATAGTAATGCATGTTTCTTTTGTAAATGGTATCCTAGTAGAGACAAAAGAGTTAAATGTAAAAATTGTTACATAGAAGGATGTACAATGTGTATAGAAAAAGAATTTAAAACAAAAATAAATAAAGAAACAACTCATAAGAAAATTGAAGACCCTACTATTAGTCTAAGAATAATAACATTAGAAACAAGAATAAATGAACTAGAAACCAGATTATGTAACCTAGAAAGAGGAAAACAAAGAGAAGTAGATAGTGAAGACGAAGAAATAAGATTATCAAATATACAACCAATAATGAAACCATTAACAATAATACCAGAAGAATCTCAAGCAGAATTAATGAGCATAGAAGACCATGAAGCATTAGTATGTAATGAAGATAAAAAATTAGGAACAATAAAAATACTTGCAAGAATTAAAATAGATGATTATGAGATAGAAACGTTAGCATTAGTAGATTCAGGGTGCACAAAGTGCATAATAAATAAAAGAATAGTTCCACCTAATTTAATAAAAATTCTAGAAAAACCAGTTGCGGCCATGCAAATGGATGGAACCCATAATATATATAGACATTATGTTCATAAAGCCTACATTAGCTTTATAAATACATGTTCAGAGTTTTACAAACCAAGTTATAAAATGGATAAGATATGGGTAAGAGACCTTAATATAAATGTAGACTTTGTCATAGGATTAGACTTCATGTTACATAATAATGGTAGCTGTATGATTACAAGAGATGGAGTAATTTTCTTAAAAAATATTACTCATACACCAGTACAAGTTCTTAAGACTGAAACAAGGATTCGTCATAAAAAGATCCCTACCACAGACCTGCAAAAGAAAAAAGATAGTTGTTGTAAAGAATGTGAAGAAAAGAATACATGTTGTAAAGAAAAACAAGAAATAAAAAATTTAACTTTAGAAGAAAAAGAAATTCTAGAAGAAGAGGAGTTGCTAGAAAAAGATTATACTTTAATAGATATAGAGACAGAGTTATATAATTTTAAAACAGGAATAGAAAAAATAGGAATAATAAAAAATCAAAAGGACCTAGATAATATAATAAAAATTCTAGATGAAATAGAAATTATTGGAGAAAAACCATTAAAACACTGGAAAAATAACAGGATTGTATGTAAATTAGATATAATAAATCCAGACTATATAATTAAAACAGCATCTATTGAAGCAACAAATCAAGATGTAGAAGATTTTAAAGTACAAATAAAAGAACTATTGGACTTAGGAGTAATACGGAGATCTACTTCTAAACATAGATCAGCAGCATTTATGGTAAGAAATCATAGTGAAATAGTAAGAGGAAAAGCAAGAATGGTAATAAATTATAAAAGACTTAATGATAACACTAGAACAGATGGATATAAGTTACCAGACAAAACAGAACTAATAAATAGAATACAAGGAAAGAAAATATTTAGCAAATTTGATTGTAAATCAGGATATTGGCAGGTACGAATGCATGAAGATAGTATAGAATGGACTGCATTCACCTGTCCTGAAGGACATTTCGAATGGTTAGTAATGCCATTTGGATTAAAGACAGCTCCACCAATTTTTCAAAGAAAAATGGATAGTATATTTGGAGAATATAAAAGGTTTGTATTAGTATATGTAGATGATATATTAGTATTTAGTAAAGATATTAAAGAACATTTAGGACACCTACAAACGGTATTTAGATTATTTGTAGAAAATGGGATAATAATTAGTAAAAAGAAAATGGAATTATGTAAAAATTATATAAACTTTTTAGGAGTAGTACTAGGAGAAGGTAAGATAAAATTACAACCTCATATAGCCAAAAAAGCTTTAGAAATGCCAGACAAGTTAGACAATGTTAAAGAATTACAAAAAATTTTTAGGAATAGTCAATTATGCTAGAAATTTTATAAAAGATTTAGGAAAAATAGCAGGACCATTATATTCAAAGACTGGATCAAATGGTCAAAAACACTTTAATACTGAAGACATTAAATTAGTACAAAAAATAAAAGAAAAAATAAAAAACATTCCAGATTTAAATATGCCACTAGAAACAGACTATTTAATTATAGAAACAGACGGTAGTTTTGAAGGATGGGGAGCAGTATTAAAAGCAAAACCTAGTAAGTATAGTAATAAAAATGAAGAAAAGATATGTGCTTATCAAAGTGGTAAGTATAAAGAAAAAGGAAATATGAGTAGTATAGATGCAGAAATCTTAGCCGTAATATATGGATTAAATAGTTTCAGACTATATATTTTAAATAAACCAGAAATACTAGTTAGAACAGACTGTGAAGCTATAGTTAAATTCTATCAAAAGATAAATGATAAAAATAGTAGTAGAAGACGATGACTAAATTTTTTAGATACCATTTCAATTTATAATTTAAAATTTGAACATATAAAAGGAAAAGATAATAATTTAGCAGATCAATTAAGTAGATTAAATATTACTGCTAACTAAATTTTTTATTTGGACAGCATGAGACCTTCCAGTTCTCAGACAGCAGACAAGGGGAAAGGCATAGCCTCAACCCAAGACACATACAGACAGACAGTATTAGGTAACCTTCATTTTAGACCTACATCTTTATTAGAAAGAAATGCTATGGAAGAAAGAATACAATTCGGAGCCAATAATTTAGTAGTCTATCAGCCATCAAATTGGACTTTTAAAGTATTACCAGAATATGTAATAGATAGACAACAAAGATGCTTAGTGGATAATTTATGGATTTCGCGTAATAAAAAAGACGGAGCTAAACATTTTGTAGCCACTATAAATGCACTTTGTCAATATTTTACAGACCGAAATTTAGACAAAAAATTTAAATTTTATGTTGTAGTTCACGGTAAAACTAATGGTATTTTTCAGACTTGGATAGAAGTTGTAGACTCTATTAAAGACATAAGAAAACCTCTTTTTAAGGGATTTAATAATTTTACTGAAGCATTAGATTATGCTAGAGGCACATTGGGTCCAAATTATTATATTTCTCCAGCTCTCAGACAAAACCCAGACAAAATTCCCCAGTACAATGTACAAAAAGACACAGACAAAATAATCTTTTGCGACCATTGTTCTACCATGACTGATGTAGTCAAAAGACTAAACCAGCAAAAAGAGACATTGGTTCAAGAAAAAATGCAACTCTTGGATCAGGTGAAGACATTAGAACAAAGACTACAAGCATTAAAATTCGAATTGATGCAGTCTCAGAGTTCTCCATCTCAGAAAAAAATGGATGAGACGGGTGTGCATTCCCCAATGAATGCAATTAGACCCACTGTATCGGGTAAAGATACAGCTAGTCCGGTTCAAACGGTAGCCGGTAAAGACTTATCAAATCCGTTAATGGCTGTCACTTTGCCAAAAAGTGAAGACGAGGGATGTTCATCTCTCCAAACCAGACGGAGACTACCAAAGACACTTACGCAGGGAGCGGCTTCTACAAGGAAAAGCACACTTGCAAAAAAGAAGAAAAATGAAAAAATAGAAAATATAGTAAAAGAGACACTAGAAAGATTTTTTCAGACAAAAGAAAAAGATAAATATATAGTCAAAGATCCTAGTCCAGAATTATCTCCAAGACAAGCGATGTCACCAGTCCATTCAGATTTTGAAGGAGAAGATATTAATTTTCAAGACTCGCAAGATCCAAATGATGTAGATTCAGGCATGAGTTTTGACTCAATTGCCCTACACAATTTAGACACTTAGATCAGTTAAAAAAAAAAAAAAAAAAAAAGAGATTTGAAAAGACATGGTTCAGGAAAAGATGAAAGAAAAAGACAAAGGTGAAGTAGAGAAAAAGTCATGAAAGGAAAAGACAAAGTGAAGTAGAAAGAAAGTCATGACTTGGAAGATTTAGTTCGGTGGATCATGAGGACAAAGACATAGAAAAGAGAAACAAGGACATTAAAAAAATGACAAAAGCATCAATAATTAAAGACAAAGGTATGGAAAAGAGAGAGACAAGGACATTAGTCATCTTTTAGAAAAATGAGATGAGACAAGCTCAATAATAGAGGTAGAAGACTTTTGACTTTGGACTTTGTAATTTTTCAAGACACGTTGGAGCAATAATGTTGACAGTTCAGAAAAAAGAAGACCAGATTTTATTAAAGTAGCTGTAATAAAGTAGTAGTTTTATCTAGAAATGGGACAGCTCAGCAAACGGACAAAATTATAAAGTATCTTTTGAAAAGTTTCATGTGACGATGGGGCCCTAAGAGTACCCGGCTGAACTCAAAAGATTCTTCACAAATTTGAAGTCCGCATTTGAAGTCCGTCAGACCCCTATAAATAGCAGTGTTTTGCAGAGAAGGAGGGCATCAGAAAATTAACATCGATCAAGAAGCAAGACACAATCACCAAAAAAGCCTTCAACAAAAAATTCTCTCACCAACCACTCCATATTCCTCTTCCCTTCCAAAAATGCCCCAACTCCTTTTCCCAATAAAATCCTTTGTAATATAACTTCCCTGTAAAATAGTTTTAATCTTTCCAGTAATTTTCTTTTAGTGTGAAGTAGTTTTTCGGGTTCCCCGAAAGGGAAACCTCTCTCCATCTTCAGACATGTAAGTTTTTATCTATGTTTTCTGTACTAATCTCCCTACTATGTAAATTATTTTATGTTCAATATTATGTTGAATTAAAATATTATGTTTGAGTAATTACTTACCTGTTGTTATGAATCTATTACTCTTAGTATATGGTTATTCTCTTAATTTCTTAATGAACTCGATGGATTAACCTGTAAATTCCTAGGTGTTTGAAAGGCCGTTTTAATGTCCAAATGATAAAAGGACGATGTTGGCCATGGTAACCGGGGTGTGGTTAAAGAAGACGGATATTAAGAACCAAGATTAAGAGAAAGAGATGAACAGTGTAATAAAGATTCATAACTAAACAGACTTATTTAAAAAAAAAAAAAAAAAAAAAAAAAAAAAAAAAAAAAAAACGAAAAAATGAAAAAACGAAAAATATAAAAATATAAAAATTGGGAGAATAGGCAGAAAATAAGAAAAACACCTACATGATAAGAAGATTCAAGGAGTGAGGAAGTACCGAGTAGGATTGTTTAACATATAAGCTAAAAACCACAATACCATATTTCTATCTTTCTTTCTACAAAAATTAAAACTTATATATTTAGGACTTATATATCTATTGAAACAAAAAATATAACCCCCTATCCCCTTTTGGTATCAGAGCGAGAAGATTTTTGGACCTAAATCTGTATTTTCTTAGTATATGGTTATTCTCTTAATTTCTTAATGAACTCGATGGATTAACCTGTAAATTCCTAGGTGTTTGAAAGGCCGTTTTAATGTCCAAATGATAAAAGGACGATGTTGGCCATGGTAACCGGGGTGTGGTTAAAGAAGACGGATATTAAGAACCAAGATTAAGAGAAAGAGATGAACAGTGTAATAAAGATTCATAACTAAACAGACTTATTTAAAAAAAAAAAAAAAAAAAAAAAAAAAAAAAAAAAACGAAAAAATGAAAAAACGAAAAATATAAAAATATAAAAATTGGGAGAATAGGCAGAAAATAAGAAAAACACCTACATGATAAGAAGATTCAAGGAGTGAGGAAGTACCGAGTAGGATTGTTTAACATATAAGCTAAAAACCACAATACCATATTTCTATCTTTCTTTCTACAAAAATTAAAACTTATATATTTAGGACTTATATATCTATTGAAACAAAAAATATAACCCCAAATCTTCTCGCTCTGATACCAAAAGTGGATCGGGGGGTTATATTTTTTGTTTCAATAGATATATAAGTCCTAAATATATAAGTTTTAATTTTTGTAGAAAGAAAGATAGAAATATGGTATTGTGGTTTTTAGCTTATATGTTAAACAATCCTACTCGGTACTTCCTCACTCCTTGAATCTTCTTATCATGTAGGTGTTTTTCTTATTTTCTGCCTATTCTCCCAATTTTTATATTTTTATATTTTTCGTTTTTTCATTTTTTCGTTTTTTTTTTTTTTTTTTTTTTTTTTTTTTTTTTTTTTTTAAATAAGTCTGTTTAGTTATGAATCTTTATTACACTGTTCATCTCTTTCTCTTAATCTTGGTTCTTAATATCCGTCTTCTTTAACCACACCCCGGTTACCATGGCCAACATCGTCCTTTTATCATTTGGACATTAAAACGGCCTTTCAAACACCTAGGAATTTACAGGTTAATCCATCGAGTTCATTAAGAAATTAAGAGAATAACCATATACTAAGAGTAATAGATTCATAACAACAGGTAAGTAATTACTCAAACATAATATTTTAATTCAACATAATATTGAACATAAAATAATTTACATAGTAGGGAGATTAGTACAGAAAACATAGATAAAAACTTACATGTCTGAAGATGGAGAGAGGTTTCCCTTTCGGGGAACCCGAAAAACTACTTCACACTAAAAGAAAATTACTGGAAAGATTAAAACTATTTTACAGGGAAGTTATATTACAAAGGATTTTATTGGGAAAAGGAGTTGGGGCATTTTTGGAAGGGAAGAGGAATATGGAGTGGTTGGTGAGAGAATTTTTTGTTGAAGGCTTTTTTGGTGATTGTGTCTTGCTTCTTGATCGATGTTAATTTTCTGATGCCCTCCTTCTCTGCAAAACACTGCTATTTATAGGGGTCTGACGGACTTCAAATGCGGACTTCAAATTTGTGAAGAATCTTTTGAGTTCAGCCGGGTACTCTTAGGGCCCCATCGTCACATGAAACTTTTCAAAAGATACTTTATAATTTTGTCCGTTTGCTGAGCTGTCCCATTTCTAGATAAAACTACTACTTTATTACAGCTACTTTAATAAAATCTGGTCTTCTTTTTTCTGAACTGTCAACATTATTGCTCCAACGTGTCTTGAAAAATTACAAAGTCCAAAATCAAAAGTCTTCTACCTCTATTATTGAGCTTGTCTCATCTCATTTTTCTAAAAGATGACTAATGTCCTTGTCTCTCTCTTTTCCATACCTTTGTCTTTAATTATTGATGCTTTTGTCATTTTTTTAATGTCCTTGTTTCTCTTTTCTATGTCTTTGTCCTCATGATCCACCGAACTAAATCTTCCAAGTCATGACTTTCTTTCTACTTCACTTTGTCTTTTCCTTTCATGACTTTTTCTCTACTTCACCTTTGTCTTTTTCTTTCATCTTTTTCTGAACCATGTCTAACCATGTCTTTTCAAATCTCTCTTTTTTTTTTTTTTTTTTTTTTTTTTTTTTTTTAACTGATCTAAGTGTCTAAATTGTGTAGGGCAATTGAGTCAAAACTCATGCCTGAATCTACATCATTTGGATCTTGCGAGTCTTGAAAATTAATATCTTCTCCTTCAAAATCTGAATGGACTGGTGACATCTCTTGTCTTGGAGATAATTCTGGACTAGGATCTTTGACTATATATTTATCTTTTTCTTTTGTCTGAAAAAATCTTTCTAGTGTCTCTTTTACTATATTTTCTATTTTTTCATTTTTCTTCTTTTTTGCAAGTGTGCTTTTCCTTGTAGAAGTCGCTCCTTGCGTAAGTGTCTTTGGTAGTCTCCGTCTGGTTTGGAGAGATGAACATCCCTCGTCTTCACTTTTTGGCAAAGTGACAGCCATTAACGGATTTGATAAGTCTTTACCGGCTACCGTTTGAACCGGACTAGCTGTATCTTTACCCGATACAGTGGGTCTAATTGCATTCATTGGGGAATGCACACCCGTCTCATCCATTTTTTTCTGAGATGGAGAACTCTGAGACTGCATCAATTCGAATTTTAATGCTTGTAGTCTTTGTTCTAATGTCTTCACCTGATCCAAGAGTTGCATTTTTTCTTGAACCAATGTCTCTTTTTGCTGGTTTAGTCTTTTGACTACATCAGTCATGGTAGAACAATGATCGCAAAAGATTATTTTGTCTGTGTCTTTTTGTACATTGTACTGGGGGATTTTGTCTGGGTTTTGTCTGAGAGCTGGAGAAATATAATAATTTGGACCCAATGTCCCTCTAGCATAATCTAATGCTTCAGTAAAATTATTAAATCCCTTAAAAAGAGGTTTTCTTATGTCTTTAATAGAGTCTACAACTTCTATCCAAGTCTGAAAAATACCATTAGTTTTACCGTGAACTACAACATAAAATTTAAATTTTTTGTCTAAATTTCGGTCTGTAAAATATTGACAAAGTGCATTTATAGTGGCTACAAAATGTTTAGCTCCGTCTTTTTTATTACGCGAAATCCATAAATTATCCACTAAGCATCTTTGTTGTCTATCTATTACATATTCTGGTAATACTTTAAAAGTCCAATTTGGTGGCTGATAGACTACTAAATTATTGGCTCCGAATTGTATTCTTTCTTCCATAGCATTTCTTTCTAATAAAGATGTAGGTCTAAAATGAAGGTTACCTAATACTGTCTGTCTGTATGTGTCTTGGGTTGAGGCTATGCCTTTCCCCTTGTCTGCTGTCTGAGAACTGGAAGGTCTCATGCTGTCCAAATAAAAAATTTAGTTAGCAGTAATATTTAATCTACTTAATTGATCTGCTAAATTATTATCTTTTCCTTTTATATGTTCAAATTTTAAATTATAAATTGAAATGGTATCTAAAAAATTTAGCCATCGTCTTCTACTACTATTTTTATCATTTATCTTTTGATAGAATTTAACTATAGCTTCACAGTCTGTTCTAACTAGTATTTCTGGTTTATTTAAAATATATAGTCTGAAACTATTTAATCCATATATTACGGCTAAGATTTCTGCATCTATACTACTCATATTTCCTTTTTCTTTATACTTACCACTTTGATAAGCACATATCTTTTCTTCATTTTTATTACTATACTTACTAGGTTTTGCTTTTAATACTGCTCCCCATCCTTCAAAACTACCGTCTGTTTCTATAATTAAATAGTCTGTTTCTAGTGGCATATTTAAATCTGGAATGTTTTTTATTTTTTCTTTTATTTTTTGTACTAATTTAATGTCTTCAGTATTAAAGTGTTTTTGACCATTTGATCCAGTCTTTGAATATAATGGTCCTGCTATTTTTCCTAAATCTTTTATAAAATTTCTAGCATAATTGACTATTCCTAAAAAATTTTGTAATTCTTTAACATTGTCTAACTTGTCTGGCATTTCTAAAGCTTTTTTGGCTATATGAGGTTGTAATTTTATCTTACCTTCTCCTAGTACTACTCCTAAAAAGTTTATATAATTTTTACATAATTCCATTTTCTTTTTACTAATTATTATCCCATTTTCTACAAATAATCTAAATACCGTTTGTAGGTGTCCTAAATGTTCTTTAATATCTTTACTAAATACTAATATATCATCTACATATACTAATACAAACCTTTTATATTCTCCAAATATACTATCCATTTTTCTTTGAAAAATTGGTGGAGCTGTCTTTAATCCAAATGGCATTACTAACCATTCGAAATGTCCTTCAGGACAGGTGAATGCAGTCCATTCTATACTATCTTCATGCATTCGTACCTGCCAATATCCTGATTTACAATCAAATTTGCTAAATATTTTCTTTCCTTGTATTCTATTTATTAGTTCTGTTTTGTCTGGTAACTTATATCCATCTGTTCTAGTGTTATCATTAAGTCTTTTATAATTTATTACCATTCTTGCTTTTCCTCTTACTATTTCACTATGATTTCTTACCATAAATGCTGCTGATCTATGTTTAGAAGTAGATCTCCGTATTACTCCTAAGTCCAATAGTTCTTTTATTTGTACTTTAAAATCTTCTACATCTTGATTTGTTGCTTCAATAGATGCTGTTTTAATTATATAGTCTGGATTTATTATATCTAATTTACATACAATCCTGTTATTTTTCCAGTGTTTTAATGGTTTTTCTCCAATAATTTCTATTTCATCTAGAATTTTTATTATATTATCTAGGTCCTTTTGATTTTTTATTATTCCTATTTTTTCTATTCCTGTTTTAAAATTATATAACTCTGTCTCTATATCTATTAAAGTATAATCTTTTTCTAGCAACTCCTCTTCTTCTAGAATTTCTTTTTCTTCTAAAGTTAAATTTTTTATTTCTTGTTTTTCTTTACAACATGTATTCTTTTCTTCACATTCTTTACAACAACTATCTTTTTTCTTTTGCAGGTCTGTGGTAGGGATCTTTTTATGACGAATCCTTGTTTCAGTCTTAAGAACTTGTACTGGTGTATGAGTAATATTTTTTAAGAAAATTACTCCATCTCTTGTAATCATACAGCTACCATTATTATGTAACATGAAGTCTAATCCTATGACAAAGTCTACATTTATATTAAGGTCTCTTACCCATATCTTATCCATTTTATAACTTGGTTTGTAAAACTCTGAACATGTATTTATAAAGCTAATGTAGGCTTTATGAACATAATGTCTATATATATTATGGGTTCCATCCATTTGCATGGCCGCAACTGGTTTTTCTAGAATTTTTATTAAATTAGGTGGAACTATTCTTTTATTTATTATGCACTTTGTGCACCCTGAATCTACTAATGCTAACGTTTCTATCTCATAATCATCTATTTTAATTCTTGCAAGTATTTTTATTGTTCCTAATTTTTTATCTTCATTACATACTAATGCTTCATGGTCTTCTATGCTCATTAATTCTGCTTGAGATTCTTCTGGTATTATTGTTAATGGTTTCATTATTGGTTGTATATTTGATAATCTTATTTCTTCGTCTTCACTATCTACTTCTCTTTGTTTTCCTCTTTCTAGGTTACATAATCTGGTTTCTAGTTCATTTATTCTTGTTTCTAATGTTATTATTCTTAGACTAATAGTAGGGTCTTCAATTTTCTTATGAGTTGTTTCTTTATTTATTTTTGTTTTAAATTCTTTTTCTATACACATTGTACATCCTTCTATGTAACAATTTTTACATTTAACTCTTTTGTCTCTACTAGGATACCATTTACAAAAGAAACATGCATTACTATCCAATCCTTTATTTCGTTCAAACTCATGGTTACACTCTTCGGCTATATTTGCTAAATTATCCATTGCTTCTAAGTCTAGATTTTCTAATCCTATTTCATTAATTAATTCGTCTGCTTCTGAATCTGATGAGTCTGTTTTGATTTTTTCTTCAGTGTCTACACTTACTATAGAATATATGCTTTCTGTATCTGACATATATTCGTCTACATTTATTAATGTTTCTTGAAAATCTTCAATTAGCTGGGAATTTCTTGTCTTATTATTTATTCTTTTTGGACATGTATTTGCTAAGTGTTCTACACTTCCACAAGTGAAGCATTCTAATTTATTTCTATAATTTCTTTCTGTTCGATATTTTCTTACATGCCTATTTCTATCTAAATAAGGTTTTCTAGCTGATGATTTTCTAAGATAATATTTCTTTCTATTATATTGAGGATAATTTCTATTATACTGCGTTCGGTATTTTTTATGCTTTTTCTTTTTATAATTGTCTTTATCATAACTTTGTGTAGTGTAAACTACGCTTTTACAAAAGTTCATTTCATTTTCTTTTAACTGTTTTTGTATTTGTATATGAGTACATTTTTCTTGTAGTATATCCATTATATGTTGTATTCTATGTCCTATGGACCACGTTAAATTAGGATTCTGCATTACTCCGTCTCTTTTATTCCATCTATCTTCTATTTCTCTTCCTAAGGCTCCTGGTAGTTTATTAAATAATTTTTTACCTAATTCTTGATCAAATGCATTTCCACTAATAGTACAGTAGTAAAAATAATCATTTAAAAATTTCTTAATATGAAACCAACTACTTATGCTTAGTTGTTCTAATTTTATTACTGCATTTCTTTGTAGTACTAATAATCCACTATTTGGATCTTCCCCTGTAATTAAAGTATGTATTTTATTAGTAAAATTATATGGGTTTGCTCCCATGGATACTAGGTGTTGAAATTCCATTGGAAAATTTTCTTTATAAGCTTCCCATAAAGCTTTGGCTGATTCTCCTAAAAATGTTTCTAAATATTTATACATTGTTTCTGCGTCTGTTTCACTATATGTTTTTATATAGTCTGCTACTACTATTCCTTTCCAAAGATCTATCACTGAATTCCATCTTTGCGGGTCATGTGCTGCTATATTTAATATTTTACCTTTATTACCTCCTTCTTGAAGAATAATGGGTTCTTCTATAGGCATTCTTTTTCCTGATGGTTTGACATTATTTAAAGGTTCTCCTCCTGTTCTAAAAACTCTTCTTCTAGGTACATTTCCTGTGCTAGTATCTATAGTATATTGTTCTCCTGTTGTTCTTTGAAATGGACTAGAACTAGATGCACTAGATTCCATTAATTCTTTTTGGCTTATTATAGAGTCTATTTCTAGTTCGTCACCACTGTTTTGCATGTCTTCTAATATTTTATCAAAATCGTCTGATTTTCTTTGGTTTATCTGTTCTACTCTATATCCCCAATTATCAGTTCGGGCTTCACATAATTTAAAGTGACTTATGGTTTCTTCTATTGTTAATTCTCCTAACTTACATCCTTTACATTTAAAAAGCATATTTTTGTTTTCTTTTTGAAGTCTTTTTGCTTTTTCTATAGCTTCGTCTACCGCAAACTCGTCTTGTATTAATTCTATATTCATAAAAGTTGTGTCTGTAATTTCATTTTCGTCTAGAGTACTTTCTTCTTCTATGTCGTTTTGTGGCATATAATTATAATTAGTAAAACGTACAGATGTCTCTCCCTTAGAATTAGTGTACATTAGGTGAGATTCTGGCTGTAAAATCTTTTTTGTATTAAAATCCTCTAGATTCCATTCCATCCCTGCATATTCTTCAGGGTTTATTTTTATAGGCTTTATTAGTCTTATTCCTTTATTTCCCATTATTTCTACTACATCTTCTACCTTAATTTTAAATTTTGTATTACTATTATTAGTCATTTTTCCTAGAAATCCTATGCATATTAATAAATTATTACCGTCACACATCTCTTCATATCCCTTGGTCTGTATTCCTATTTTTATGTGCTTTCCAAATTCTGCTAAATTCATTATAAAATCTGGGCTAATATAAAATATTCCTCCATTATTTGTCATGTCTACTTCCGTTAGTCCTATTATTGATTTTTTCATGTCTGACCATCTATCGTCATAAATTACTATTAAAGCTTTGGTTCCTAAGTTTTTTCTAGTTAGTCCTTTTAATCCTACTACTATTAATCCTATATGCATTAAACTTCTTCCAGTATTTTTTTATTTGTCTTACGGCTACTGGGTCTATTAAATTTATGGTAGTAATTTTAGTTCCTATGGCTGATATTTGTTCTTCTCTATAATGTCTATATAATTGAGCTGTACTTGAAAACTGTCTTATATTATATAGAGTTTTTGGATTTAACAGTTTCAATTGGTTTTGTTGGAAAATTTGTATATCTCTATCTACGTCTATTACCTCACTTAACTGTTGATTATTTTCTTCTGGAGTTCTTCTATTTAAAATTCTTGATAAGAAATTATTACTTATTCTATTATCTGAAAAATTTACTCTTTGTCTTTCTTGCCTTTCTGATCCTCCTTCGTTTCTTTGTCTAGTTGAAAGAAGGTCCATTTTTGTGGTTTTCTAAGTACTTTAACTTTATCTTTTTGAGGTGTTATTTCTACCTTTTTTAATTGGTCTATTAATTCGTCAACTTCTTTATTTTTAAACGTCTCTTTATTTTTTTCTCTTTGTTGTTCAGTTAACCACGAAATGCGTTCGTCTAATAATTCTAACCTTGGTACTATTTTTTCTATTTTCTTTATTATTTCTAATATTAATGAAATTGTAGTAGTATTTTGTTGTATTATTATTTGGTCCGATTTAGCGCTAGGTATATAATCTTTATAGTCTGCTGGTAAAGGTATAGATTTTTCTATTAATTTCGCGGCTTCTTCTTGAGCTAATGTTGATCTACTCATGAAAGAGTGATTTCTTTTAGTTCTGCTACTGTCTTTTTTAATTCTCTAATGTCACTAGTTAAAATTTCTATTTGTTGTGTTATTTTAGAGACTATGTGGGTTGTTTTTAGTTCTATTTCTTTTGGTTTTTCTATAATAACTTTAACTAACTTTTCTATTTCTGTTTTTGTAGGTAATTTTTCTAGATTAAATTTATTAACTAGAGTCTGAACTTTCTTTTCTAATTCTAATTCTTGTGTTTTTAAGTAGTCTAGGTTTTGTTCTAATTTTTCAAAGGTTTTCTTTTGCTTAGTCTGAGATGTAGTTACTACTTCTAATATTCTAGCGATATCTTTATTATTTTCTTGTGTTTTTTCACTGAAATTTATGACTAAATCTACTAATGTATTTAACTGTTTGTCTTCACTATGTAATATATGATCTCCGTTACTAAAGTTACACTTTATAATACTATGGTCTGTTAATGCTCTATACTTCTTTTCTGGGTATATTTTTAAGTCTAAGTATTCTAGATTTTTTAAGATATCTATCTCTCTAGCTTTATTTATTATCCTAACGGGATTTTTATTTTACAAACTTGTTTCTGATGTTCTATACTAGCTGTAAGTCTTTCTATATCTTCTCTTATACCGTGTAATTCCCAAGTTATAGCAGAGATTGTTTCTTCGTTAATCTGACTTTGTAAAAGTCTATTTTGTATTAGTGATGATAATATTTCAGAATTTATTATTTCTAAATATGCACTTAGGGCTTTTTCTACTTGTTGATTTTCTCGTCTTTTCTTTATATCTCTATATAAATACCAATGATTAATTTGTATTTGTCTGACAAAGGGTAGTGTTCTCATACAATCAATATGGTCTAAATCGCTTTTGGTTTTTTAAAGTTTTTCTAGATTTTATATATCGTAGTAATTTATACCAAAAGGGGATAGGGGGTTATATTTTTTGTTTCAATAGATATATAAGTCCTAAATATATAAGTTTTAATTTTTGTAGAAAGAAAGATAGAAATATGGTATTGTGGTTTTTAGCTTATATGTTAAACAATCCTACTCGGTACTTCCTCACTCCTTGAATCTTCTTATCATGTAGGTGTTTTTCTTATTTTCTGCCTATTCTCCCAATTTTTATATTTTTATATTTTTCGTTTTTTCATTTTTTCGTTTTTTTTTTTTTTTTTTTTTTTTTTTTTTTTTTTTTTTTTTTAAATAAGTCTGTTTAGTTATGAATCTTTATTACACTGTTCATCTCTTTCTCTTAATCTTGGTTCTTAATATCCGTCTTCTTTAACCACACCCCGGTTACCATGGCCAACATCGTCCTTTTATCATTTGGACATTAAAACGGCCTTTCAAACACCTAGGAATTTACAGGTTAATCCATCGAGTTCATTAAGAAATTAAGAGAATAACCATATACTAAGAAAATACAGATTTAGGTCCAAAAATCTTCTCGCTCTGATACCAAAAGGGGATAGGGGGTTATATTTTTTGTTTCAATAGATATATAAGTCCTAAATATATAAGTTTTAATTTTTGTAGAAAGAAAGATAGAAATATGGTATTGTGGTTTTTAGCTTATATGTTAAACAATCCTACTCGGTACTTCCTCACTCCTTGAATCTTCTTATCATGTAGGTGTTTTTCTTATTTTCTGCCTATTCTCCCAATTTTTATATTTTTATATTTTTCGTTTTTTCATTTTTTCGTTTTTTTTTTTTTTTTTTTTTTTTTTTTTTTTTTTTTTTAAATAAGTCTGTTTAGTTATGAATCTTTATTACACTGTTCATCTCTTTCTCTTAATCTTGGTTCTTAATATCCGTCTTCTTTAACCACACCCCGGTTACCATGGCCAACATCGTCCTTTTATCATTTGGACATTAAAACGGCCTTTCAAACACCTAGGAATTTACAGGTTAATCCATCGAGTTCATTAAGAAATTAAGAGAATAACCATATACTAAGAGTAATAGATTCATAACAACAGGTAAGTAATTACTCAAACATAATATTTTAATTCAACATAATATTGAACATAAAATAATTTACATAGTAGGGAGATTAGTACAGAAAACATAGATAAAAACTTACATGTCTGAAGATGGAGAGAGGTTTCCCTTTCGGGGAACCCGAAAAACTACTTCACACTAAAAGAAAATTACTGGAAAGATTAAAACTATTTTACAGGGAAGTTATATTACAAAGGATTTTATTGGGAAAAGGAGTTGGGGCATTTTTGGAAGGGAAGAGGAATATGGAGTGGTTGGTGAGAGAATTTTTTGTTGAAGGCTTTTTTGGTGATTGTGTCTTGCTTCTTGATCGATGTTAATTTTCTGATGCCCTCCTTCTCTGCAAAACACTGCTATTTATAGGGGTCTGACGGACTTCAAATGCGGACTTCAAATTTGTGAAGAATCTTTTGAGTTCAGCCGGGTACTCTTAGGGCCCCATCGTCACATGAAACTTTTCAAAAGATACTTTATAATTTTGTCCGTTTGCTGAGCTGTCCCATTTCTAGATAAAACTACTACTTTATTACAGCTACTTTAATAAAATCTGGTCTTCTTTTTTCTGAACTGTCAACATTATTGCTCCAACGTGTCTTGAAAAATTACAAAGTCCAAAGTCAAAAGTCTTCTACCTCTATTATTGAGCTTGTCTCATCTCATTTTTCTAAAAGATGACTAATGTCCTTGTCTCTCTCTTTTCCATACCTTTGTCTTTAATTATTGATGCTTTTGTCATTTTTTTAATGTCCTTGTTTCTCTTTTCTATGTCTTTGTCCTCATGATCCACCGAACTAAATCTTCCAAGTCATGACTTTCTTTCTACTTCACTTTGTCTTTTCCTTTCATGACTTTTTCTCTACTTCACCTTTGTCTTTTTCTTTCATCTTTTCCTGAACCATGTCTTTTCAAATCTCTTTTTTTTTTTTTTTTTTTTAACTGATCTAAGTGTCTAAATTGTGTAGGGCAATTGAGTCAAAACTCATGCCTGAATCTACATCATTTGGATCTTGCGAGTCTTGAAAATTAATATCTTCTCCTTCAAAATCTGAATGGACTGGTGACATCGCTTGTCTTGGAGATAATTCTGGACTAGGATCTTTGACTATATATTTATCTTTTTCTTTTGTCTGAAAAAATCTTTCTAGTGTCTCTTTTACTATATTTTCTATTTTTTCATTTTTCTTCTTTTTTGCAAGTGTGCTTTTCCTTGTAGAAGCCGCTCCCTGCATAAGTGTCTTTGGTAGTCTCCGTCTGGTTTGGAGAGATGAACATCCCTCGTCTTCACTTTTTGGCAAAGTGACAGCCATTAACGGATTTGATAAGTCTTTACCGGCTACCGTTTGAACCGGACTAGCTGTATCTTTACCCGATACAGTGGGTCTAATTGCATTCATTGGGGAATGCACACCCGTCTCATCCATTTTTTTCTGAGATGGAGAACTCTGAGACTGCATCAATTCGAATTTTAATGCTTGTAGTCTTTGTTCTAATGTCTTCACCTGATCCAAGAGTTGCATTTTTTCTTGAACCAATGTCTCTTTTTGCTGGTTTAGTCTTTTGACTACATCAGTCATGGTAGAACAATGGTCGCAAAAGATTATTTTGTCTGTGTCTTTTTGTACATTGTACTGGGGAATTTTGTCTGGGTTTTGTCTGAGAGCTGGAGAAATATAATAATTTGGACCCAATGTGCCTCTAGCATAATCTAATGCTTCAGTAAAATTATTAAATCCCTTAAAAAGAGGTTTTCTTATGTCTTTAATAGAGTCTACAACTTCTATCCAAGTCTGAAAAATACCATTAGTTTTACCGTGAACTACAACATAAAATTTAAATTTTTTGTCTAAATTTCGGTCTGTAAAATATTGACAAAGTGCATTTATAGTGGCTACAAAATGTTTAGCTCCGTCTTTTTTATTACGCGAAATCCATAAATTATCCACTAAGCATCTTTGTTGTCTATCTATTACATATTCTGGTAATACTTTAAAAGTCCAATTTGATGGCTGATAGACTACTAAATTATTGGCTCCGAATTGTATTCTTTCTTCCATAGCATTTCTTTCTAATAAAGATGTAGGTCTAAAATGAAGGTTACCTAATACTGTCTGTCTGTATGTGTCTTGGGTTGAGGCTATGCCTTTCCCCTTGTCTGCTGTCTGAGAACTGGAAGGTCTCATGCTGTCCAAATAAAAAATTTAGTTAGCAGTAATATTTAATCTACTTAATTGATCTGCTAAATTATTATCTTTTCCTTTTATATGTTCAAATTTTAAATTATAAATTGAAATGGTATCTAAAAAATTTAGCCATCGTCTTCTACTACTATTTTTATCATTTATCTTTTGATAGAATTTAACTATAGCTTCACAGTATGTTCTAACTAGTATTTCTGGTTTATTTAAAATATATAGTCTGAAACTATTTAATCCATATATTACGGCTAAGATTTCTGCATCTATACTACTCATATTTCCTTTTTCTTTATACTTACCACTTTGATAAGCACATATCTTTTCTTCATTTTTATTACTATACTTACTAGGTTTTGCTTTTAATACTGCTCCCCATCCTTCAAAACTACCGTCTGTTTCTATAATTAAATAGTCTGTTTCTAGTGGCATATTTAAATCTGGAATGTTTTTTATTTTTTCTTTTATTTTTTGTACTAATTTAATGTCTTCAGTATTAAAGTGTTTTTGACCATTTGATCCAGTCTTTGAATATAATGGTCCTGCTATTTTTCCTAAATCTTTTATAAAATTTCTAGCATAATTGACTATTCCTAAAAATTTTTGTAATTCTTTAACATTGTCTAACTTGTCTGGCATTTCTAAAGCTTTTTTGGCTATATGAGGTTGTAATTTTATCTTACCTTCTCCTAGTACTACTCCTAAAAAGTTTATATAATTTTTACATAATTCCATTTTCTTTTTACTAATTATTATCCCATTTTCTACAAATAATCTAAATACCGTTTGTAGGTGTCCTAAATGTTCTTTAATATCTTTACTAAATACTAATATATCATCTACATATACTAATACAAACCTTTTATATTCTCCAAATATACTATCCATTTTTCTTTGAAAAATTGGTGGAGCTGTCTTTAATCCAAATGGCATTACTAACCATTCGAAATGTCCTTCAGGACAGGTGAATGCAGTCCATTCTATACTATCTTCATGCATTCGTACCTGCCAATATCCTGATTTACAATCAAATTTGCTAAATATTTTCTTTCCTTGTATTCTATTTATTAGTTCTGTTTTGTCTGGTAACTTATATCCATCTGTTCTAGTGTTATCATTAAGTCTTTTATAATTTATTACCATTCTTGCTTTTCCTCTTACTATTTCACTATGATTTCTTACCATAAATGCTGCTGATCTATGTTTAGAAGTAGATCTCCGTATTACTCCTAAGTCCAATAGTTCTTTTATTTGTACTTTAAAATCTTCTACATCTTGATTTGTTGCTTCAATAGATGCTGTTTTAATTATATAGTCTGGATTTATTATATCTAATTTACATACAATCCTGTTATTTTTCCAGTGTTTTAATGGTTTTTCTCCAATAATTTCTATTTCATCTAGAATTTTTATTATATTATCTAGGTCCTTTTGATTTTTTATTATTCCTATTTTTTCTATTCCTGTTTTAAAATTATATAACTCTGTCTCTATATCTATTAAAGTATAATCTTTTTCTAGCAACTCCTCTTCTTCTAGAATTTCTTTTTCTTCTAAAGTTAAATTTTTTATTTCTTGTTTTTCTTTACAACATGTATTCTTTTCTTCACATTCTTTACAACAACTATCTTTTTTCTTTTGCAGGTCTGTGGTAGGGATCTTTTTATGACGAATCCTTGTTTCAGTCTTAAGAACTTGTACTGGTGTATGAGTAATATTTTTTAAGAAAATTACTCCATCTCTTGTAATCATACAGCTACCATTATTATGTAACATGAAGTCTAATCCTATGACAAAGTCTACATTTATATTAAGGTCTCTTACCCATATCTTATCCATTTTATAACTTGGTTTGTAAAACTCTGAACATGTATTTATAAAGCTAATGTAGGCTTTATGAACATAATGTCTATATATATTATGGGTTCCATCCATTTGCATGGCCGCAACTGGTTTTTCTAGAATTTTTATTAAATTAGGTGGAACTATTCTTTTATTTATTATGCACTTTGTGCACCCTGAATCTACTAATGCTAACGTTTCTATCTCATAATCATCTATTTTAATTCTTGCAAGTATTTTTATTGTTCCTAATTTTTTATCTTCATTACATACTAATGCTTCATGGTCTTCTATGCTCATTAATTCTGCTTGAGATTCTTCTGGTATTATTGTTAATGGTTTCATTATTGGTTGTATATTTGATAATCTTATTTCTTCGTCTTCACTATCTACTTCTCTTTGTTTTCCTCTTTCTAGGTTACATAATCTGGTTTCTAGTTCATTTATTCTTGTTTCTAATGTTATTATTCTTAGACTAATAGTAGGGTCTTCAATTTTCTTATGAGTTGTTTCTTTATTTATTTTTGTTTTAAATTCTTTTTCTATACACATTGTACATCCTTCTATGTAACAATTTTTACATTTAACTCTTTTGTCTCTACTAGGATACCATTTACAAAAGAAACATGCATTACTATCCAATCCTTTATTTCGTTCAAACTCATGGTTACACTCTTCGGCTATATTTGCTAAATTATCCATTGCTTCTAAGTCTAGATTTTCTAATCCTATTTCATTAATTAATTCGTCTGCTTCTGAATCTGATGAGTCTGTTTTGATTTTTTCTTCAGTGTCTACACTTACTATAGAATATATGCTTTCTGTATCTGACATATATTCGTCTACATTTATTAATGTTTCTTGAAAATCTTCAATTAGCTGGGAATTTCTTGTCTTATTATTTATTCTTTTTGGACATGTATTTGCTAAGTGTTCTACACTTCCACAAGTGAAGCATTCTAATTTATTTCTATAATTTCTTTCTGTTCGATATTTTCTTACATGCCTATTTCTATCTAAATAAGGTTTTCTAGCTGATGATTTTCTAAGATAATATTTCTTTCTATTATATTGAGGATAATTTCTATTATACTGCGTTCGGTATTTTTTATGCTTTTTCTTTTTATAATTGTCTTTATCATAACTTTGTGTAGTGTAAACTACGCTTTTACAAAAGTTCATTTCATTTTCTTTTAACTGTTTTTGTATTTGTATATGAGTACATTTTTCTTGTAGTATATCCATTATATGTTGTATTCTATGTCCTATGGACCACGTTAAATTAGGATTCTGCATTACTCCGTCTCTTTTATTCCATCTATCTTCTATTTCTCTTCCTAAGGCTCCTGGTAGTTTATTAAATAATTTTTTACCTAATTCTTGATCAAATGCATTTCCACTAATAGTACAGTAGTAAAAATAATCATTTAAAAATTTCTTAATATGAAACCAACTACTTATGCTTAGTTGTTCTAATTTTATTACTGCATTTCTTTGTAGTACTAATAATCCACTATTTGGATCTTCCCCTGTAATTAAAGTATGTATTTTATTAGTAAAATTATATGGGTTTGCTCCCATGGATACTAGGTGTTGAAATTCCATTGGAAAATTTTCTTTATAAGCTTCCCATAAAGCTTTGGCTGATTCTCCTAAAAATGTTTCTAAATATTTATACATTGTTTCTGCGTCTGTTTCACTATATGTTTTTATATAGTCTGCTACTACTATTCCTTTCCAAAGATCTATCACTGAATTCCATCTTTGCGGGTCATGTGCTGCTATATTTAATATTTTACCTTTATTACCTCCTTCTTGAAGAATAATGGGTTCTTCTATAGGCATTCTTTTTCCTGATGGTTTGACATTATTTAAAGGTTCTCCTCCTGTTCTAAAAACTCTTCTTCTAGGTACATTTCCTGTGCTAGTATCTATAGTATATTGTTCTCCTGTTGTTCTTTGAAATGGACTAGAACTAGATGCACTAGATTCCATTAATTCTTTTTGGCTTATTATAGAGTCTATTTCTAGTTCGTCACCACTGTTTTGCATGTCTTCTAATATTTTATCAAAATCGTCTGATTTTCTTTGGTTTATCTGTTCTACTCTATATCCCCAATTATCAGTTCGGGCTTCACATAATTTAAAGTGACTTATGGTTTCTTCTATTGTTAATTCTCCTAACTTACATCCTTTACATTTAAAAAGCATATTTTTGTTTTCTTTTTGAAGTCTTTTTGCTTTTTCTATAGCTTCGTCTACCGCAAACTCGTCTTGTATTAATTCTATATTCATAAAAGTTGTGTCTGTAATTTCATTTTCGTCTAGAGTACTTTCTTCTTCTATGTCGTTTTGTGGCATATAATTATAATTAGTAAAACGTACAGATGTCTCTCCCTTAGAATTAGTGTACATTAGGTGAGATTCTGGCTGTAAAATCTTTTTTGTATTAAAATCCTCTAGATTCCATTCCATCCCTGCATATTCTTCAGGGTTTATTTTTATAGGCTTTATTAGTCTTATTCCTTTATTTCCCATTATTTCTACTACATCTTCTACCTTAATTTTAAATTTTGTATTACTATTATTAGTCATTTTTCCTAGAAATCCTATGCATATTAATAAATTATTACCGTCACACATCTCTTCATATCCCTTGGTCTGTATTCCTATTTTTATGTGCTTTCCAAATTCTGCTAAATTCATTATAAAATCTGGGCTAATATAAAATATTCCTCCATTATTTGTCATGTCTACTTCCGTTAGTCCTATTATTGATTTTTTCATGTCTGACCATCTATCGTCATAAATTACTATTAAAGCTTTGGTTCCTAAGTTTTTTCTAGTTAGTCCTTTTAATCCTACTACTATTAATCCTATATGCATTAAACTTCTTCCAGTATTTTTTTATTTGTCTTACGGCTACTGGGTCTATTAAATTTATGGTAGTAATTTTAGTTCCTATGGCTGATATTTGTTCTTCTCTATAATGTCTATATAATTGAGCTGTACTTGAAAACTGTCTTATATTATATAGAGTTTTTGGATTTAACAGTTTCAATTGGTTTTGTTGGAAAATTTGTATATCTCTATCTACGTCTATTACCTCACTTAACTGTTGATTATTTTCTTCTGGAGTTCTTCTATTTAAAATTCTTGATAAGAAATTATTACTTATTCTATTATCTGAAAAATTTACTCTTTGTCTTTCTTGCCTTTCTGATCCTCCTTCGTTTCTTTGTCTAGTTGAAAGAAGGTCCATTTTTGTGGTTTTCTAAGTACTTTAACTTTATCTTTTTGAGGTGTTATTTCTACCTTTTTTAATTGGTCTATTAATTCGTCAACTTCTTTATTTTTAAACGTCTCTTTATTTTTTCTCTTTGTTGTTCAGTTAACCACGAAATGCGTTCGTCTAATAATTCTAACCTTGGTACTATTTTTTCTATTTTCTTTATTATTTCTAATATTAATGAAATTGTAGTAGTATTTTGTTGTATTATTATTTGGTCCGATTTAGCGCTAGGTATATAATCTTTATAGTCTGCTGGTAAAGGTATAGATTTTTCTATTAATTTCGCGGCTTCTTCTTGAGCTAATGTTGATCTACTCATGAAAGAGTGATTTCTTTTAGTTCTGCTACTGTCTTTTTTAATTCTCTAATGTCACTAGTTAAAATTTCTATTTGTTGTGTTATTTTAGAGACTATGTGGGTTGTTTTTAGTTCTATTTCTTTTGGTTTTTCTATAATAACTTTAACTAACTTTTCTATTTCTGTTTTTGTAGGTAATTTTTCTAGATTAAATTTATTAACTAGAGTCTGAACTTTCTTTTCTAATTCTAATTCTTGTGTTTTTAAGTAGTCTAGGTTTTGTTCTAATTTTTCAAAGGTTTTCTTTTGCTTAGTCTGAGATGTAGTTACTACTTCTAATATTCTAGCGATATCTTTATTATTTTCTTGTGTTTTTTCACTGAAATTTATGACTAAATCTACTAATGTATTTAACTGTTTGTCTTCACTATGTAATATATGATCTCCGTTACTAAAGTTACACTTTATAATACTATGGTCTGTTAATGCTCTATACTTCTTTTCTGGGTATATTTTTAAGTCTAAGTATTCTAGATTTTTTAAGATATCTATCTCTCTAGCTTTATTTATTATCCTAACGGGATTTTTATTTTACAAACTTGTTTCTGATGTTCTATACTAGCTGTAAGTCTTTCTATATCTTCTCTTATACCGTGTAATTCCCAAGTTATAGCAGAGATTGTTTCTTCGTTAATCTGACTTTGTAAAAGTCTATTTTGTATTAGTGATGATAATATTTCAGAATTTATTATTTCTAAATATGCACTTAGGGCTTTTTCTACTTGTTGATTTTCTCGTCTTTTCTTTATATCTCTATATAAATACCAATGATTAATTTGTATTTGTCTGACAAAGGGTAGTGTTCTCATACAATCAATATGGTCTAAATCGCTTTTGGTTTTTTAAAGTTTTTCTAGATTTTATATATCGTAGTAATTTATACCAAAAGGGGATAGGGGGTTATATTTTTTGTTTCAATAGATATATAAGTCCTAAATATATAAGTTTTAATTTTTGTAGAAAGAAAGATAGAAATATGGTATTGTGGTTTTTAGCTTATATGTTAAACAATCCTACTCGGTACTTCCTCACTCCTTGAATCTTCTTATCATGTAGGTGTTTTTCTTATTTTCTGCCTATTCTCCCAATTTTTATATTTTTATATTTTTCGTTTTTTCATTTTTTCGTTTTTTTTTTTTTTTTTTTTTTTTTTTTTTTTTTTTTTTTTAAATAAGTCTGTTTAGTTATGAATCTTTATTACACTGTTCATCTCTTTCTCTTAATCTTGGTTCTTAATATCCGTCTTCTTTAACCACACCCCGGTTACCATGGCCAACATCGTCCTTTTATCATTTGGACATTAAAACGGCCTTTCAAACACCTAGGAATTTACAGGTTAATCCATCGAGTTCATTAAGAAATTAAGAGAATAACCATATACTAAGAAAATACAGATTTAGGTCCAAAATCTTCTCGCTCTGATACCAAAAGGGGATAGGGGGTTATATTTTTTGTTTCAATAGATATATAAGTCCTAAATATATAAGTTTTAATTTTTGTAGAAAGAAAGATAGAAATATGGTATTGTGGTTTTTAGCTTATATGTTAAACAATCCTACTCGGTACTTCCTCACTCCTTGAATCTTCTTATCATGTAGGTGTTTTTCTTATTTTCTGCCTATTCTCCCAATTTTTATATTTTTATATTTTTCGTTTTTTCATTTTTTCGTTTTTTTTTTTTTTTTTTTTTTTTTTTTTTTTTTTTTTAAATAAGTCTGTTTAGTTATGAATCTTTATTACACTGTTCATCTCTTTCTCTTAATCTTGGTTCTTAATATCCGTCTTCTTTAACCACACCCCGGTTACCATGGCCAACATCGTCCTTTTATCATTTGGACATTAAACGGCCTTTCAAACACCTAGGAATTTACAGGTTAATCCATCGAGTTCATTAAGAAATTAAGAGAATAACCATATACTAAGAGTAATAGATTCATAACAACAGGTAAGTAATTACTCAAACATAATATTTTAATTCAACATAATATTGAACATAAAATAATTTACATAGTAGGGAGATTAGTACAGAAAACATAGATAAAAACTTACATGTCTGAAGATGGAGAGAGGTTTCCCTTTCGGGGAACCCGAAAAACTACTTCACACTAAAAGAAAATTACTGGAAAGATTAAAACTATTTTACAGGGAAGTTATATTACAAAGGATTTTATTGGGAAAAGGAGTTGGGGCATTTTTGGAAGGGAAGAGGAATATGGAGTGGTGGTGAGAGAATTTTTTGTTGAAGGCTTTTTTGGTGATTGTGTCTTGCTTCTTGATCGATGTTAATTTTCTGATGCCCTCTTCTCTGCAAAACACTGCTATTTATAGGGGTCTGACGGACTTCAAATGCGGACTTCAAATTTGTGAAGAATCTTTTGAGTTCAGCCGGGTACTCTTAGGGCCCCATCGTCACATGAAACTTTTCAAAAGATACTTTATAATTTTGTCCGTTTGCTGAGCTGTCCCATTTCTAGATAAAACTACTACTTTATTACAGCTACTTTAATAAATCTGGTCTTCTTTTTCTGAACTGTCAACATTATTGCTCCAACGTGTCTTGAAAAATTACAAAGTCCAAAGTCAAAAG